>NC_035166.2:4947208-5256096 GCF_001659605.2 Manihot esculenta
TCCATCACTAGTTAAATACAATTTTAAATGGAATTCTTTAAATGCTATTTATTCCTAATCAAAATTATACATAAAACTTCATAAATAAAACCTTTTATTTTATTTTAAATTACTAATACTATTTATATTGAAATTTCAACAAACTGAAACTATTTATCTAAGAATCGCAATGAGTTAAAATTTAATAATACCTAAATATATTATAAGAAAAGCAAAGCCTTTTGAGATTATATTAGCAAAATTGGTAAGGCTATAAAAGAAAAATTCAAAATGTTTAATGACAAAACGAAAATTAAAAAAAAAAAATCATAAATATAACAATTGTATATAAAAAAGCACAACAACAAAAAAGAAAACTTCGTCGAGCTTTTCTTTAAAAAACTCTTATAAAAATTCAAATTATTACATTCATAAATTTAATCTATCACAACTGGTGTAAGTGACTAAATCTGAGAGGTCTCAAGTTCTACTCCCCCAATCCCCATTTCAAATAAAAAAAAAAATCCAAATTATTACAAATTTTCATCATTATATCTTCAAAATTATGGTAAAAAAAAATCGATTAAAGCCTTTTCATAAATATTTTAAGAATTTACTATATTTTTATATTTTTAATTTCCTAAAAAAATCTTTAAAATACTATTTCTATTATTTATTCTATTAACTAATATTTTAAAATTAAACATAACTATTCATGCGAGTAAATATCCAATTTTATAATTTCCTAATTTAACATTTTCCTGATTTAGCATGATTCATTTTATAAAAAAAAATTGATAAATCCTTAAAAAGATCTTATAAGATCTCTTCTTTCTTTTAAACTATTTTTTTAATTAAAAAAACTAATTTCTTTCATTTTAAATAAAAAATTATTGAAATAGAAATTAATTAAATTAAATTATGTAAAAATTTTTATTTCCATTTTGCCAAAAAAATTCTTGATTCCGGAAATATGAAACGTCAACTTATAATATAAAAAGCTATGTAAAATACACATTTAATGCTCCAAATAATTGAGGAAAAAATAAACAATCTTGTATTAGAATGAATTTAGCAGCTATTAAATTAAATATTTATATTGAACTTACTAATTACCAATTAAAATATATAATAAATTCATGAATATAAATATAAATATTTGATCAAATGATGACATAACTCACATTCATATAAATTTAAGTTGCGGCACTAAGAATTCGTAAAAGCTAAGATTGTAACTAGGGATGACATAATTAAAGGATTCTTTGCATAGGATTGCGTCACTTCGAGTAGAGGGCTTCCAAGCTATTACACGACCGCAAGATTGCATCCCATTTGCAAAAGTAAAGCACATAACAATAATCCTAAAAAGGTACCACTTTTCTTTCAAATAGGGAAAATGCAGACTGAAATTTACTGTTCAGAGCTAACTAGAAGCTTGCAGCTGTTTAACTTTGGCTGAACTCGTCAAGTCTTGTGTGAAGTTTGATGAGAAGTTGGTTGCAGATCTCGGGAGATGCACAGGGCCCGCAAAGAAGATAGATGACATTACCTAAAGGTCTCATGTAAACACCGTCTTCGCGTAGCCTCTGAAGAAAAGGACGTGCGTATAGAGATCCATAACTGAATCAAAATCAGCTGCTTTATCAGGCATTTGTGTCAAAAAACAAAAAAACTGCATAGGAAGCAATTACTGGAAGAGACGTTTCAGCATGCAATGCGTAGGATAACGGCTTGATATTAAAGGGTGTTTGGTTAGCTGCATACATTGGAACAGACACCTAAGAGTAAGTTTTAATAATTTGCTACCAAAATCAGTTACAAGTTATTGCACAAATTCCATCAATTTTTTACAACTGAAAATTGAACTCATCAAGCTATTTTCTCAATCATTATATCAACTATACCTGTTCAACCATTTGTCTAGGCTTTGCCCAAATGCTTGCATTTTATAGGCCTGAACCGAAGCCCACTTTGCGGGAAGCCTTCACTAGGCTGGACCCAGACAAGGTTTCAGTAACTCTATATGGTCAACCAGTGTGAGTTTGTATATAACATTTAATAATACAAATCTAAATATGATTGGTGTTCCATAATTTATGGAAGTACCATAAAACCAGCAGATTGTTACATCAAGTTTCTGTCAGAAAGGCTTGATGCCTCGCGCTATAAACAATAAGAAGCATTCTTACGTGGACATTAGGGGCGTGTACCGTGTAGTAAACAATTTTAACCTCAATGTCAAACTTATTTTAATGTAGTTTGGTTCTCGAGTTAAAAGGTTTGGTTTAGTTAACAATTTGATTTTCAATTCTCATCTCAATCGTCAAAGGAGGTATTTCTTCTTTTGCCTTCTTGACATCTTCCATTCATCCTTCATAAGAATTATAAGCTCAGATGAACAGGACTCACCATCTTCTAATTTCAGCTGAACATTTGTGTTGCTCTTTGATTAAATTGCTCTACACCAAAATACAGGAAAAGAACTTATGCACATCAATGATCAACCTCTACCTCACCAACCGACCAACCTTACAGCAACCCAAGAGCTTTGACAGCCTCTTATACTTTCTCGTCAAACCTTGCAGTAACCCCCCCCCCCCCCCCACCCCCCCTTTCCCATTGATGTCATAGGCTGCTTACAGCAATCTACCAAAGAGCTTTGGCAGCCTCTTACACTAACATTGCAGTACGCTTTCTCATTGATTATTGGCTGCTTACATCCTTCTTCAAGCAACTTCTTATCTTCACCACCATGAAGAATTATTGCGTCAACCATTACCCCAGGAAATCTTAATTATATGGACTTGGATTTCTTTTGAATCAACTTCACCAATCTTTCCATTTTCAGATCCATTGCTCTCCATATCTTTTAAAGTTTCTAACAATAATTTCAAGCATTCCAAGTTCCAAATTAACAACCTCTTGATCCAAGCTTGTACTTCCATGGTCTGGTCGTAGAAGGGCTAGGGTAGTATCTCCAGAAGGTTGCAACACCAAGCAGAAAAAAGAAACAGAGTAGCAGAAAGGGAAAGTCAAGGGACGGTTCTGATTGTTGAGAAGAAATGACAGGAAAAGAGAAATTTGGGCCAGAAAGAAGAATAGCGGGGAGCATAAGAAGAGAGATGAAATTTAGGAAGCAATGAAATGGTCTGCTTAGATACCAACTGTTTACAGAGGCCAAAATTCTGAATTGTTCTAGTGCACCAAAACCAAAGAAGAAAGAAAAGATAAGAGGGACATAAGGAGAACAAAAGCAGAGAAGGAGATTAGAGAGGAGGGGGAAGGAAGAGATAAGGTAAAGACAGAAAGAAGAAAGATACATGTATTATTGATTGAACCTTTGAATATTTTTCAATTACAATGCAACGGCTTCACACAATCACTCCCTATGTTCTATTATTGGTTCTTAGCTACTACTAACCACTCATTATCATCTCAACTAACTCGCCTAACCACCCCAACTTTCATTAACATCCTTAGTTATAACAGAATGCGAACCCATTTCAAAAGTCTTCTTTAAAATCTAAACCCATCTACTCATTGTGCCTGTAACGCTGTTCATATTCTTTATCTGCTTCATCTTTCATTCTTCCTCCTTGTTCTTCTTCCTTGATGATGATGGAGGGAACAATGGAGGCACCAGGCAGCCACATGCAGATGCAGTTATGCGGATCCATACTGATTGAGGAAAGGGGCAACAGGGGCACATACAGACAGGCAGTTATTACATTCTCCTCTTCTTTTTTTCATATGAAAAAACTACAGATTTGACTGATTTCCCTGGTTTAGTGGTTTGTGGATACTTTTTATTATTTAACTGCTGAGGAAGTGAAATTGATAATTGTTGTGTACATTAGTTGAGAATTTGACAGGTTATCATGTTGATTCTTTGATGAACTGAAATTTGTAGTTTCTGCACATGAACTTTTGCTTCCCTATGTTGAACTTTTTGTGCATTTGGCATAAATATTGAAAAATCTTGCTTGTTTGCATCTATGTATCAGAAATTGATGGAGCGAACAGAACCGAATTAAAAATTTCGGTCCAGTTTAATCTTATTTCTTCTATACTTTTGTTCAGTTTCCATAATTTTATGTGTCAACTTTTTGGTTTGGTTTGGTCTGAAACTGAACCAACTAATTGCACAGCCCTTAGCATATGTGACATTCCCAAGTGCTTGTCACAAACACATCAATGTCTAAGCAGTTCCTATAAGGGTCAAATTTGATGCTGGTGGCCTATAATGCAATGATTAAAGAATATAGTTTATCTTTCCTCCAGCAAAATTTAGCAATGGAACATTAGGATTCGCTTCTTGTTTGGAAAAGAAGTTTCCCAATAACTGAGTAAGGGCCATTCATGACATGCAGCAGATAAATAGCAATACTTGAACTAGAAAAGAAGTTCATAATCATGGAAGTAATTTATGCACATGAAATGACGGAAAGAGAAAGAGCAAGCATATGAGACAATACCCAGCATTATTCCCTTCTGCTCGTAGTTCTAGAGCAAATAGAGTTCCCAATGCAACCACTCTTTGAACAGAAGGATGCGACGAGATCTGTTGCACCAGTTTCACATTCCATAACTGCAAGGATTAAAATACAATATGAAATCTTCATAGATAACAAACAGAAAACCAGTGACACCCTTCCTCTTTTTTTTTTTTTTTTGTTTTTTTTCGTTTTGGGTAGATGAATAGTTGGCAGTGCTTTTTTTTCTGGCCGGGGAAATGAATAGTCAGCAGTTCTCTTTTTTCATTGTTTAATGGTACATGCAAACTAGCTTGGAATGAAGGGAAATCAATAAAGAGAATCATCCAGGGGAAATTTTTTTTTTTAAATAATAATGTTAAAAATAAAAAGTAGCCCCTATTTCTAGCCAATTAGGGGAATTGAGTAACCAGTTAACTCAGTTCCATGGTTGCTAAGATATCAAATCAGATCGTATAATTTCAGTTCAGCATGCTGATTCAGCAGTAATATACAGTGCGTGTGCTTTGTTTGTCCTCTGCTCCTCCCCCCCAAAGACACCAAAAACCTTTTGTATTGGAGATGGAGTAGAAAATTGGAGTGAGTTAACTTAAGTTGCTGTGAAAATCAACATTAGTTAGATGCAGATGGTAAAGAGGCATACCAAAGAAAAGTCATACACTAAGTACAAAATAAGCTCATGTATGGTCAACATTAATAAACTCCACGTACCTCCCTAAGCAACCCTTGTTCAGCAATGACATTATGATTTGTCAGGGGATCCTTGAACCATTTAATGGATTTAGCAGCAGCTGTGCACCCAATAGCATGAGCAGAGTACGAGTGTCCATGCAACAGGGCCTTGAGCTACAACCAGATTCAAATAGATGTAAATGACTTGTACGTTCTGGCCATACATTCCAAATCCTATTGCTGACATAATAAGCTTTATAAAAAATGCTCAATTGAATAGAAAAAGAACTGTTTGAATAGCATATACTAGCATCACTAAAAACATTATTAAAACACTTTTAGGAAAAGGTTTTATTGACAATATCAGGAAACAGCAGGAGAGCAACAAAATTCTGGTTTTAACTCTACAACATAGAAGAAAGAGGAAGGAATCCTATAGAACTAGTCTTGATTTAAAATGGATCAGCAGACCTGGTCTACCAATCTATTCTAACTACCGAAAAATTCCTAAACAATTTTGGGCGGAACAGGCATTGTAATTCTTTCTACTTTTCAAGATATAATAACAGACCAAGAAGCTTGACTTGAATGAATTGACAGAGCAATCTTGTGTCATATATGGTAATCTTTCTGATATCCAAATTGAATCCAAACTTTCTATTTGTGAAGAGAGAGAGAGAGGGAGAGGGAACAGGTTTCTAATATTATTCCTCTCAAACCACACCAGTTGATACTTTAAGAGTTCTTTTTTTTCAGTGGAAGACAAGTAAAGCACTCACATCCATAAATAATCGCAAGAAAAATCAAACCAGAATTTTGAAGTAAAAAAGTTTAATATTTGGAAAGAAGAGATCACAACTGTTGAATTATCATTAAAAAATTTAACATCCTTAACAACATGGAAAACTTAAACGCATCGAAATTCAGATTTTGAAACTTCAGATTGACTCAACTACCAGAATATAAATTGAAAATCTCCCAAAGGCCAAAGGTTATACATCTAGAAAATGGACCAATATGGCCATAAAAGGCATAGGTACTTTGGCAAACAATTTAAACCCAATTCAGTTGCAAATGCATCCAAGCTGTCAAGGAAACATTGTTTCAAGAATCTAATTGTCATATGAGCAACATGAAGCAGCTTCTGTGACATCTTCATTCATATTGGAAAATAATGTTGGTATAAGAGGGAACTGTGCAGTCAAAGAGCAACGGAAGTAGGCACAAGTAAAATCTCACAACTCGTCAGGTAAATTTCTGGTGCTAAATTTTGGTATTAAATAAGCCCGCTGCAATATACTACCTTTGAGTCTCCAATAAATGAATCAAAAACTTCTTCTGTAGCCAATGTGGCAGCCAAGGGTATCATCCCCCCAGTCATCAGCTTTGCATAGCAGGCTATATCTGGTACACAACCAAGTAGTTCTGCTGCACTCTGATGAAATAAGATAAAAGAAGGATAAGCTTCCAAAAAAATAATAATAATGGAGTCTAATTGTTTTAGTGAAATTCACAAATTGAGCACTATGATGAAATAAAAGAAGGATAAGCTTCCAAACAAATTAAATGCAGCCTAATTGATTTCCACTAAATTTAGTGAAATTCACAATTTTTTTTTTTTTGGAGGGGGGAGGGGAGAATGAGAAATGAAGGCAACCAACCTCAGCTCCGAGACGCCAGAAACCCGTAAAGACTTCATCAAATATAACTGGAATATTTCTACTTCGGCACTCATTTACAAGTACCCGTTGGAAAAGTGGATCAATCATAAGCATTCCACCAGCACCTTGAATAACTACAGAAAAGTCCAACTGGCAGAGAATTAAAAATACTGAGAATTCAGAATCAAGTCTAGTACCACCCACACTGAAGACATGGCAAACATGCTGAGGCCCAGTAGCAGATCAGCTAGTCATGGGTTCCATTGAAAAAGAAAGGAAAAATAAATGAAATTGATTTGTTGGATATGACATGAAAATAAATTGTTGTGCATGCAAATACAATTTCCTTGGATTCATGTGTCTTATCAGCAACCAATCAAATGGACAAAAATGGAGAGCTTAGAAAATTGAAAATTTGGAAAAACACAAAACAGAAAAAAGAAATGCATAGAAAAAGATGAACAGTTAATTGCAAAAAGTTATTGTTATCATTCTAAAATCTTCAAAAGTTTGTGATCATGTTAGAAAGGGTGACTTTGGTGCAACGACAAAGATACTCCATTTGAGGCTTAGGACACGGGTTGGACTAATTACGAAATAGGCCCAAACCTTCTCACATTTGGCAATCTAATCTAAATGAAACTACAAAAATTGGCCCATTTTTTAAAAGATTTGTTAAGATTTTATACAATTTTTTTGAAATTATGAAATATGTAATATTTATCCATTTTTTTCTTTAACATATTATTCATCTTTGTCGTTCATGATGTATAAGTTATCTTGTAAGTTCTATACACCTATCATTAGTTTCTCCTTTAAGCCATTTGATTATTTCATGCCTCTTAGGTTTCACCATCGAGGTTCTAGGTTGCATAAATTGTTGTTCTTTAAATTTATATCTAAAGCAACTAACCCATGCCAGGTAATTAGAGCTTCAACAAGGATAAGCAATTCTTAAATTGAGCTTTATCCCCTCTTCTAGCGAGGAAATATCTAACTGGCTATAGTTATCTATACTCTTAAAAGTAATCTAGTGTAGTTCCTCTTTTCTTCAAAAGGTGTTTGCCAAAACCAAATCATGAAATTTAAAATGGTTTTCCCCTTCTTCATTCCTACTATATCCAAACCCTCCCTGCACTCATTCAACTATGGCCCACAAATCCTAGTGATAAATCTATCACCTCCACCCCCCCACCCCCAAGGGAAAAGAGAAAAGAAAATAAAAAGAAAAGCCTAACAGCAGAAAAACTGTCAATTGTTTTATTAGCCATGTCAACTCAAAGCAAAGATGGCATTAACAACTTTTGTACCCTCAAGGATAGTAGAACTCTAAACACAGATTTATGTCTGCCACAATTTGCAAAAAGGCCTATGGTTACTACAGGACATGTAGATCCTATGCCGAGTAATTAGAGGTTCACCGAGGATAACTTAGAAATTCCTACCATGAGCGCTATCCCCCCTTCTAGGGAGGAATATCTAATTGGCTACAGTTACTTATCCTCTTAAAAGTAATCTAGTGTAATTCCCCTTTTCTTCATAAAAGTGTTTGCCAAACCAAATTATAAAAATTTAAGAAAAAATTACTATATAGTCCCTGTGTTATAGAAAAATTCATTAATTAATCATCGGTTTTGAAAAATGTATTAAAACGTCCTAGAAGTTTGAAAAAATCTACTAATTAATCACTCTGTTAATTTTAGCTATTAAGCATTGTATAAAGATCTAAAATGCCGTCAATATGAAGGGACTACTAAGTAGCATTTCTATAAACCTAAGAGACCAACTAATAAGTTTTTCTAAACTATATGGACTAAATAGCAAAATATTTAACAACTAAAACTAATGAAAGGACCAATTAATAGATTTTTTAAAATTCAAACACATTTTAAAGTATTTTTCAAAACTAAAAGACTAATTAATGATTTTTCCAATAACACAGAGGAGTAAATAGTAAATTTTCCAAAATTTAAAATGGTGTTCCCCTTCCTCATTCCTACCATATCCAAACCCTCCCTACACTCGTTCAACTGTAGCCCACATCTCCTAATGGTAAAGCTAAACATTCCAAAAAAAAAAAGGGCTAACTATAGAGAAACTATCAATTGATTTATGATGCTTACCATCTCAAAGCAAAGATCCATCAACAACTATTTACCATAAGGTTAGTCATAGGCGGAGCCGATGTGGGGCAAGGGGGCATTAGCCCCTTGAAAATTTTCAAATTATGTAGAGGTATTTAGGTAGTTTTACATATAGCAAGAAAAATTATCATTAGATCGCTATATATTTAAAAAATTTATCAGTTAGTTCTTATTCCAAAATTACTCAATTAAGATATAATAGAATAATTTAAGTCCCTAAGTTTTAGCATAATTGATAGATCGAACCATGCATTTTTAAAACCGAACACTTAAATCCCTATATAATCAGTCCGTCCAAATTAAAAGTCTCTCCATCCATTTTTTCTGTTAAAACTGTTGAAATATCTTTATTACCCTTTTTAAATGGATAAACTATACTTGATTCCTTGAGTTTTGACATAATTAATGAATCGATCCTTATATTTTTAAAAGCATATACTTAAATTTCTCTATAATCAATCCGTCCTTATCTATTATAATTTAAGCATTTTGATCTCTCATTTTTTATTTGAAAGAACACTCAAGTCCCCATTAACTTTTGTCTATAATATCTTATTTAACTAATTTTTAACATTTTTTTTTCCAATTTCCATTCATTAAAATACTTAATACTTATAATTTTAAATTTTTTAGAAAATACTTACAATTTCAACTATTTTTAAGTGGTACTAAATAACCTTTAAGTAGGTTGTAAATTCTTATAAAGAGTATTTTATAAAACAATTATACTTTCAGAAGAAATTTGATCATTCACTAATTCATGGAAAAACTATAATTTTAAACGGATTAAATATAAAGGAATTTAAAGATTTAGTTTTAAAAATACAAGGATTGTTTCGTTAATTACACTAAAACTTGGGGACCAAAGTGTAATTTACATAATATAAAATTATTCATCCATATTGGAAGGACCTTTAATTTTGACGAATTGATTATTTAGAGTTCAAGTGTTCGATTTTAGAAATACAGAAACTGATTCGCTAATTACTAATCCGTTAATTACGTTAAAATTTAGAAACTAAAGTGTAATTTACCCTAAAATATTTTATACTTTATAAAATTAAACTCTATAATCTTTTTATCAAATAAATCCATATCCGCCTTTAATATTTATGTTATTTAGTTCATTTAATTTTAGTTGTTCATTTTGTTTTGTCCCCCCATTCTCTCTTTTTTCCAATTCAAAAAATTTACTTTTCATCTTTAAAATTTCAACTCCAATACCTAAAATTTATTTTAAATGATTCACTCATTGCCTAATTTAATCTTATACGCTATTTTTATTATTAAGAAGGAAAATATAAATTAATGGGTAATAAATTAGATAAATTAAATTTAAAAAATCTTAAATATAAATAAAGTATTATTTTTATAAAGGCCTATTAATCCAAACAATCCAAACGTTTTGATCAACTAATGTTTATATTCTAAACTTTAAATTTTAAACAATTAAACCAAACTTTTAAAATTTGTTACGATTTTATTCATGAGTGCCACATGTCATCCCATGTGGCTTTTTTATTATTTTTTAATTAACTATATTTTTATCTTTTGGACGAAATAATCCAAATATTTTTGTAACTTCACATTTATATCCCAACCTTTATGTCTATTGGACAAAATAAATCAATTTTTTTACAAATTTACATTTATATCCTAATATTAAATCTTGAAGGTGAGAATACAATTATTAAAATACTGAAACAAAAAAAATGTGTTAAATTGATCAATGGCTTACTTTGCAGCTCTAGTTGCAAAGAAAATAATAGAATCTAAATAAATAGAGTAACAATAAAGAAAGAAATAATAATAAGGGATATTAGTTTGGAGAAAAACACAATTATTTATCTCTTCTAACCATCTTCTTCTCCAAACTAACCTCCTTGCACATTGTTTTTATTTTCATTATCATTCATTTAGGTTCTATCCTCTCCGTTACCTCAAAACTACAAAAAAGGCCATTGACCAATTTGGTATTTCTTCTCGTCAGTGCCTTGTCTAAAGATGCGACCACTGATCTTCTAGTGTCTTAATAATTGTTTTTGCAACTATTCAATATTAAAATATTAGAATATAATTGTGATTTTTCTAAAAAAGTTGGATTATTTTGTTTAACAAACTAAAAGGTTGGGATATAAACGTGGATTCATAAAATTATTTAGGTTATTTTAGCCAACAAGTAAACAATATAAATTAAAAAATAATAAAAATGCCAAGTAGGATGATAGGCTGGCACTCTCAGTTTTTGGTCAAAATTAATTTGTGTTCATAGATAAAATCATGATAAATTTTAAAAGTTTGGTTTAATTGTTCAAAATTAAAAGTTTATAATATAAATGTGATTTGACCAAAACATTTGAATTATTTAGGTTAATTGGCCTTTTATAAATAATAGGTTAGATTATTTAAATTTAGGAAAAATGAAATTGAAATAGTGTTTCTATAGCTAATAAGTCAAATAACTTATATTTTTTTAAAAAATAAATTTTATACTAAATATTATATTAAATTATTATGTTACTTTAACAGTGTTATTTCTTTTACGGGTTTGCATACCACAACCATAGTAGAAAGTTTTTTCTACAATAAATTTTATTAAAAGTCAATTTTGTAATAGAATGAGAGATGAACTATTGAATGTTTGATTGTTGACTTATATTGAAAGATATATTCATAAATATATTATTAATAAAGTTATTAATAATATATTTTTTATGCTACACAAGAATTACCCAAAGTAGGCTATAAACTATCACTACAAAATAGGTCCAGGTAGCAAGGATCTATAAGTGAGTAATGTGATCCCACCTGAGAAAAGAAAGATCTGGACGCCTTAACACCCTGTTTGTCATCAAGACTAGCCCTTCCCCGAATAGATCGAGTCTCAATACAAAGTTAGTATTAGCAGGCAGGATCACCCAACCTATCAGCTGGCAATATCCTTTATTACGCAGCAAGCCACATCATCGCCAAATTATTAGAAAATCCTATATTTAATTTCTATCTCTTTATAGTATAAAACAATATAACATCATATAAAAGGAGAAAGACCTCAAAGGTAAAAGTACGTTATTCTATTATACTACTCAAGTTCTAAGCAATTCATTATTTTTGCAGGTCTAGTCAATCACAGCACAATTCTGTTTTCCGATCGCATCAATTTTAATCAATAAAAAATAGATAAATTGTAATTTAATTATAACATTTTAACATTCTATAAAATTTTTATCTCCTGCATTACATTATGTGTTTGATAATAAAAATGAAACTTATAAATAGAGAAATTACTACTTAGTCCTTATTGTATGGAAAAACTCACTAATTAGTCCCTCGATTTTGAAAAATTCATTTAAACGTCCCTAACATTTTAAAAAGTCTATTAGTTATTCCCTTTGTTAATTTTTATGTTAAATATTTTACTATTAGTCTTTATAATTTTGAAAAACTTATTAGTTAGTCCCTCAAATTTTTAAAAAGTTTACTAATTAATCCCTCTGGACGCCTTAACACCTAGTTTGTCATCAAGACTAGCCCTTCCCCGAATAGATTGAGTCTCGATACAAAGTTAGTATTTATCTTTTATTACGCAGCAGGCCACATCATCACCAAATTATTAGAAAATCCTATATTTAATTTCTATCTCTTTATAGTATAAAACAATATAACATTCATATAAAAGGAGAAGGATCTCAAAGGTAAAGGTACGTTATTCTATCATACTACTCAAGTTCTAAACAATTCATTATTTTTGCAGGTCTAGTCAATCATAGCACAGTTCTGTTTTCCGATCGCATCAATTTTAATCAATAAAAAATAGATAAATTGTAATTTAATTATAACATTTTAACATTCTATAAAATTTTTATCTCCTGCATTACATTATGTGTTTGATAATAAAAATGAAACTTATAAATAGAGAAATTACTACTTAGTCCTTATTGTATGGAAAAACTCACTAATTAGTCCCTCGATTTTGAAAGATTCATTTAAACGTCCCTAACATTTTAAAAAGTCTATTAGTTATTCCCTTTGTTAATTTTTATGTTAAATATTTTACTATTAGTCTTTATAATTTTGAAAAACTTATTAGTTAGTCCTTCAAATTTTTAAAAAGTTTACTAATTAATCCCTCTGTATCAAGAGTATTTTAGATTTGTTTATAATACTTAACAACTAAAATTAACAGAGAGATTAATTAGTAAATTTTTTAAAACGTCGGGGACGTTTTAATGTATTTTTCAAAATCGAGGGACCAACTAATAAATTTCTCCATATCATAGGGACTAAGTAGTAATTCCCCCTTATAAATAAATAGTCATAAAACCTAAACCAAATTACAGAAATGAAAAGACAAGAAACGTAAAACCAAATACTAATGGTTCTCTTGCCTGGTTCTATAATCAACGCTCCAATATGGATCGTTCTGTTTGATCTTGAATATGGTGATAATTGCTGTGATATATACGACGAATAAATTCCATAGAGATCTGATTTATCCCTGCTCTTGTGAAAAATATCATCACGAGAGCTGAAGGCTGTAATAGGAAGAACATGCTAATCACTAAATGAAAAGAGAGAATAGTAGTAGCCAGTGTAAATAAAAATTAAAAGGGATAAACTTCATGTTTACTAACCCATGTCTTTACAAATCACATTCCCAGAACGCATCCCTTCAGGAAAGCAAAGTTTCCATATTCTGTTGCACATACAGACTGTAGGAGGATCCAGAAAAAGGCCTCTGCCAGTGTACCTGTGAAAATATGTATGGTAAATGATTGATTGCGTTCAATCATTGATTGCTTCTCACCATTGTTTTTCCTAATCACAGTGAGGATGTAAATGAGCTGAATGGCTTACAGTTTCAGTTTAACTCGGCTTATTTGCTTAATAAGTTGAGTTAATTCACGCATTTATTAATGAGCCAGCTTGCAAGTGTAAATGAGTCGAGTATTAGTAAGCATAAGCTAGGCTTGTTTATACAATTCAAGTCCCAGTCACTCAATTGCCCTAACTAAAAATAACTATTTCTCACCTACTTAACTGAGCATAGCAATTGACAACTATTTCCTCCATTTTCCCATTCATACCAACCTTCTTCCTTCAATACGCAACAGACAATTAAAACCACAATTTCTTTTATATTTCATCATTTGTACTTATCCATCCACAAGAATAACAGCTTTAGATCAAAGGAATAAAATAAAAGAGCAGGGTGAAAATACAAATTGCAAGTAAAAATTAACGAGAACTTACCACAAAAGCATATGATCTAGTGATGTGCCTTACGGTGGGATAAGAAACAATAAATAATTACAATTGTTTGGAAGCACTTGTACACCAAGAATAAAACACAAAAAATAAGAAATTTTTTATGTTGAACAAAGTGAGATGAAACAATTACAAAGTAAAAGCCGAAAAAAAAAATAAAAATAAAAGAAAGGATAGATAAATAGAGATTAACTCCCTTTTATTAAGTTATTACACCACAAAAGAAAATTAAATACCTTATGATGTCACAAACAAAGAAAGATGATAAGTAAAAAATTTCACCATACTTATAAAAGTAATAAGAAATATGATAAATCAAAATTTTCACCATACTTAAATAAAAGTAATAAGAGATAAACAAGATTGCAAATCTGAATATATTAACCAGTATCTTCAAATTACATAGCACACAAGCCTATTTATATAGGCTCATAAAAAGAGTCCTACTTAGAATAAACTACTAAAACCTATTATACTTGGTTTAAGCAGTCCTATTATATAAATAAACATAAAATACTAATTAAAATAAAAGTCTTATGGCTACCCCAATAATCTACACAGCCTAAAAAAAAAAAAAAGAAAAAAAAGATAAAACTTGATTTTCTAGTAGATGTCAGACTTAGAAGTAGGCAATTACTATGCTTTTAATTTAAGGCTAAATTTTCAGAAGAAGTAAATCATTTTTTAGTCTTCATGTCTGCATATTCTAGGAGTCCCAAAACTCTCCCAAAATCAAGCTTTTCACACCACTTAAGAGTTTTCCAATCACAGGAAACTTCTTCACATTTTGACAAAATGAATGTTTTATCCCTGTGAGGTGATAATTTCGATTCAAATTCCACTTGGGCTTGATCTTCTACACCTCAAAATGGGCTCAAATTCACTATTTTAATCAGGTCCACAGACCCATAAACCTTGTACACACCATGCTTCTTTCACCAAACAAACATGCTTGTGATTGACGCACTTGAAGGCTCCATGAATAATGACTACACATGGCTCATGATGAGGCACATCAGCTAGCAAACTCATTGAAGTGGAAAAACATTCCAATTTCTTGAGATAAAGATGGGTAATCGTTTAAATCAATTTTTTTTTTTAATTTGGTTTTTCTGTTTTCTTCTTTCCTTAAAACAAAACTTTATATGAATATTAAATATGCCAAGTCACATATAAAATACATGAGCATAAATCATATTATGCGTGTGTCTGTATCTATAAGTTTAAGAAATAGGTTTAGATTGACTTCATTTTCTTTTGGATCTAAATGGCATATGGCATTTTCTTTGAATCTTTTCTCCACTCCTTATCTACTATGTTGAACTGTGTTTCGAGTAAAATTAACTGAGCCACTATATAGTTAAGCAAAACTAGCCTACCCATGTCAAGCAGAAAATGTAATTATGTGAGCCAACCAGCTAATAAGTTGCTTGAGATTCACTCAATTAATACAAATGACATAACATGTACTCAAGGATATTTAAACAAACACATTCCAAACTGAATAAGCCATTTGTTTTCTCTTACAGCTCCATTCTAGAAATAAAAAGAGAAAACCAACTAGGATAATCATCCTACCAAACATAAAAGTTGTAAAAGTTATAGTAGTCTAACAACAATGTCGCTAGAAGTAACAAGCTATGCAATTCATGAATAGTATTCACTGCATTGCATGTAGCACAACTAACCCTGGTTTTACATGGCTTATCATCCTAAGAGGACTTTAACCTGAATGAATTTAGTTTCACCATAAGGTAGGAGGCATTATACATGAAAGCACTAGTTAGTGACATCAGCTCTAAAAGTTAACACTTCCAAAATAGAGTTTAAAGTAGCTTTGAAATATGCTTCTAGGTAAGATATACAATTCATGAATAGTATTCACTGCATTGCAGGTAGCACAACTAACCCCGGTTTTACATGGCTTATCATCCTAAGAGGATGTTTCAAACCTGAATGAATTTAGTTCACCATAAGGTAGGAGGCATTTTACATGAAAGCACTAGTTAGGGACATCTAGCTCGAACAGTTAACACTTCCAAGATAGAGTTTAAAGTAGCTTTGAAATATGCTTCTAGGTAAGATAAATAAATAAACACATACCATGGTTGCTGAAGAAAGCCTGTATATGATGATGGTGCTTGTGCTTCCATTGCACCCAAAGTATCACCATGATAAGATCCTTTTAGTGCTAGCACCTAAAATTAAACCACATTCAGGTTACAATCAATTTGATGAAGAACACCTCATCTCAAATTTTGTATAATAAATTTGTACATTTTAATTATAAAAAAAATGCATACAAAAATGTGTAAGAAACACTCAAGCAACTTGATCATCCCATATTGGGTATTACCAAGAATTGAGGCTTTTGACCGGAAGATGGGTTTGAAAAACTTATTTAAAAGTTGAAATTTATTTACGATTTGGTGGTGTTTTTTAGCCAGATGTAAGTTAAAACCGTGTCTATCTAATTTTTGAAATTAAAAAAAAGGTCGTTGCGAGTATGGATTGCGTCTGATCTAACATGACTCCCACAGCATCAAGCATCCGCGGCTGGACGCTACTATATGTAGCATCCCAAAGCTGGATGCAACTTATACTAGCGTCCAACTACTTTTCTGTTTTTTTTTATTAAATCTGAATACTAAATATTAATAAAATTAATTAATATATTAAATTGTTTATGGTTTTAGTAATTATTCTTATTTTATTTTTATTCAAACTTTCATTTTATTTTTAATTAATTATGTAATTTTATAATTTATTAAATCATTTTTTTTTAGTTATAAAATAAAAATATTAAATAAATAAATTTGGTTATTCATTCACAAGCTGAGTTACGAACTACAAAAGTAGTTTTTTTATGGACAATAACCTAACAAATAAACAATTCCAATTATAAAAAAATAAATAAATCCAAAATCAAATTTAATAGGTTGAGTGCTTGATATCTAAAAATAAACTTTAACATAATTAAAAAGAAAAAATAATTTAACCAAACAAATAAATAATATAAAGCGACTGCAATGCTATGGTGACATTGTTTTGCCAATAAATTATTGTATATTTGACTCTATATATTTATCAATAAATTATTATTTTATTTTTGTGTATTTTTTTTATTAAATTATTATGAAAATAAAGTGAGAAGCTCTATATTGCAGGTGAATTTTTATTTATGTACGTGATTTAAAGTAAATTATTTAATATGAAATATTAATAAATATTTTACTAATAAATTATTTTACAATTCTTTAATTAGAAAATAAAATAATGACATTAAATATTTTACTAAACTGTTTGTAAAAAATTACTATAAAAAGTTCCTTATTGAATTACTTATTTATTTAATTTTTTATTTTATGACTCAACAATAGAAATCTAATTTAATAAAAATTTAAACTTACATGTTTTATATGATATAATAAAACAAAACAAAAATTAGAATTAAAAAATAAAAAAATTACTACTTAATCCCTACAGTATGGGAAAATTCACTAATTAGTCTTTCGATTTTGAAAAATACATTAAAACGTCCCTGATATTTTAAAAAGTCTACTAGTTAGTCCCTCCATTAATTTTTCCATTAATTATTTTACTATTTAGTCCCCGCAGCTTTGAAAAACTTATTAGTTGGGCCCTCAGATTTTTGAAAAGTTTACTAATTAGTCCCTCCATATCACAGATATTTTAGACTTTTTTTTGTAAGATTTAACGGCTAAAACTAACTAAGAGACTAATTAGTAGACTTTTTAAAACATCAGGACTTTTTAATGCATTTTTCAAAACCGAAAAACCAACTAGTGAATTTCTCCATATCATAAGGACTAAGTAGTAATTTTCTTTTAAAAAATAAAAATTACTAATAAAATTTATAAAAAATTTAGTATATAAATTATCAATTCATAAATATCTAAATATTCAATTTTAAATAATAAAAATTAAAAATAGAAACTCTAAAACTAAATATGTCCCATCGTTGGGATAACTCCAACATTAGGACATTTCAATTGAAAAAATAAAAATAAAAAACTAACTAAACATGTCCCAACGCAGGGATAGTTGCATCCAGCCTGACAACTATTTAAAAAAAAAAATTCAAAGTTGCATCTGGCTATGATGTGTTATTTTAGTTGCAACTAAGATTTTTTTAATAAAAAAAATAACCTGATGCGATTTTAAATCGCAACTGGCTAAAAAACATCAACTTTTGATAAATAAGTTTTAGCTAAACACCTTTTGGTATATAAGTTTATAAATCCCATCTTTTGATCATTTACCCCAAGAATTGCTTATTGTTTACACTCTACAAAAGCTAATTGCACTTGCCAATTACATCCTATGTTAAGGTTTCTTACTTGGAAGAATTATTATCAGGTTCCTAGAATTTTAGAAAATTAATTAGTTTGTTTCTATTTCAAAATTACTCATTTAAAACACCCTTGTATTTTATAAATTAAACTCTTTGATCGTTCTGTCAAAGAAATTGTTAACCACCTTATATATTTATATTGTTTAGTCCCTATAATGTAAAGTTTAGATTTTCAACTTTTGGTTAATATAAAGTTTCCAGTTGAGTTTATTCTCTCAGTTTGCCCTTCTATGTGAGTATGTGTTATCTTTGGGAGCTTTAAGTTGCATCAACTTTCATACTCATCTCCTAAATTAGATTCATTTCCATCAAAATCTTCCATTGTTGGCATTGAAATTGAAGCTCTTGTACTTGCATTTAACTTAAAAGCGAGGGCTTTTCTTTTGCTTTGTGCTTCAAATGACGCAGGTGCTTAAGTACAAAAAAGCCCTTGCTTAACAAACCACAATATGCTAGGCATTTGTAGAAGTGCTTTTCGATTTGTCATTGCATTTAAGTTAGTTCTCTATGTTCTTTTTCTCTACACTGCCACAATCTGAATTCAAAATATTAAAAACTCATGGCAAGAAAAAACTAAACTCATGGCAAGAAAAAACTAACTTTTAAAATAATCATGATAAAAAGCTTTCATGAATTATAACAAACATATTAAAAAAATTATATTAAAATTTTAATCAAATAAAATATTAAAACAGAAATGTGAGAAAACTTAGCTAAATGGGTTGGGATCATGGTTTTAAAAAACGAAACCATTATTTCAAGGTTTTCTAAGTAGCCGTGGCTGTGGCTGTGGCTGTGGCTGTGGCTGTTAAGGCTATTATTTCATGGCAATTAAAAAAAAATGTATCATTAACAGCCATTTCGACCATTATGTAATGGTCATGGCCATTACTGGCCGCGACTTAACAGCTTTTACCTTCATTTGATGGGTAAAAAACTTTAAAATTGCTGGAGGAGAGAGTTTGCATGTAGTGTATAAATTATTGAAGGTAGAAGACATTTTTTTTCATTGCATTTGAAGCCTTCCACTTTCCTCAAAATCCAAAATTTACCCTTTTTTATTCCTCTAAATTATCTCTCAACTTCAAGACTCTTCAAGCGCTATTAATCAACTTCTCTACACATTTTTGCATTGAAGAGCTCAAATCATCTAAGGTACTATTGAGCAAAAGGTTAGTTATTATTATTTTTTAACAATTTTTAGATATTTTTAATCTTTTTTTAGTGAATGCATAAATAAAAATAATTAGAAGCTAGAATGTTAGATAACTTAAATTAGAAATTCAGCATATAAGTTTTTATTATTGTACTTAAATTAGAAATTCAGCATATAAGTTTTTATTATTGTTTCAATAATTTTTAGATATTTTTTAATCATATTGTTGTTTTTGGTGAATGCATAAATAAAAGTGATTAGAAGTTAGATGTTAGATTAGAAATTTAGAACTTTAGAAGTTTAGAATCATAACCTCATATGATTGCTACTAATTATCAGATGAGTTTTATGCTCTTATAAGTTATAATAAATTATAACCAAGTATTAAGTATAAAACATAAATGTAGAATTTACAAGATTAAAAAAATTATGAAAAAAGGTAGTAAGTATAAAAAATAACATGCTGTTAAAATTAAAATACAGTTTCTTCAAATAATTTAAATGATTTTGCACATTCTAATGCTAAATGCTCATTCTAATGGTAATTGAGGTTAGCTATTATGTATGATATTTAAAAATTATAGATTTTGTGTTTATTAGATATATTTGTACTTATCATTAAGTTGTATAACTTTTGATTATATCTTTAATATTTGCTAATTTCATGAATTTTGCAAATTTTTCGAAAAAAATTTGCATAGCAACAAGCCAGTACCATTACGTTATGACCGTTATAAGCTTGTTTCTAGTACGGCGACGTTATGACCATTATAAGATTGTTTCCATTACAGCGAGCGCGACTACAGCCGCGACTGCAATTTGAAACCATCATTTGGCTACTAGCTACATGCAGAGAATCTTTAAAGTTTAAACACGATAACCATCCTTACCCTATTGTTGACTACAATATGAAAGAAAATATTAATAATAAATATTAAAAATAAAAGAGTTAATGGCAAAAAAAATCCTATACTTTTGATTTTGTTACTATTTCACCTTGTATTTCCTTTTTTTTTGCCAATTAAAACTTAACCTTTTAAAATTGCTCTAATTGTACCTGCCATTACTTGTGCCCTTAAAAACTAACAAAATTGCTATGGCCACATCAATGCTGTGTTAGCATGCCACGTCAATAAATTTCAGGGTAAAATTGATAATGATTTAAAAGTTTAGATAAAATTACAACAAAACTAAAAGTATAGGATTTTTTTGGCAATTATCTATTTTATTAATATTTTTTTTAAGAGATGAAGGAATGGAAACTGAATTTATAATTTCAGATGAATTACCTATCTTTTGAGCCACTTAACCAAGTCAAACTAGACAATTAAATACTTAATTTATATATTATTAATTTTTTTGAAATCCACTCTAAATATTAGTATAATTTAGAAAAAAAAGTAGTGAATTATCATTATACTTGAGAGTTAAAAGAATAATTCAAAAAAAACATCCTAAAAAATTATTTTATTATTTTTAATATTTTTAAACTAAATCATGTTAAATATTATTTTAAATTATTTTTTAATACTTCATAACTAATATATTTAATAAAATTATTTTCTTAACAATAGTTTTAAAGTAATACTAAATAGTAAGCATATTACACAGATTTAAGAAAAATCGGTTAATAATGATTAGTCAAAATAAGATCAAGACATTATTATTATAAAATTATTGATAAAAATTAAAAAAAATTGAATAATAATATAAATAGTAATTTTTAAATATATTTAATAGTAAAAAATAGTAACTTGATAATTTTGTAAGTCTCCAACTATACAAGTAACGGTAGAGTGCATTTGGTTAGACATTAAAAGGATAAAGTTTAATTGGCAAAAAATAAAAGTATAAGGTGGAATTGCAACAAAAGTATAGGATTTTTTTAGTGATTAATTCTAAACTTTGGTGACGTGGCATGGCATGGTGATGTGGCATTGACGTGGCGAGTGACATAGCAATTCCGTTAGTTTTTTAACAGCACAAGTAATGATAGGGTACAATTGGAGCAATTTTAAAAAGTCGGATTTTAATTGGCAAAAAAAAAGTATAGGGTGGTGTAATTGCAACAAAATAAAAAGTACATAATTTTTTTTGCCATTAACTCAAAAAAGAAAATACTTTTGATATCTACCACTAATTAGCAGACAACATACAACTACATGGGCAAAGATATTTTAAAAAGTTAAAAGACAAAAAAAAAAAGACTACTGAGGCAAACCTTTAGTTCAATGGATGTTTCAGCTGTGTTATTCTTGGCATAATCTAGAAGGATTCCACTATCTACAGAAAATTTACGAAATGCCATTTTTAGGGCAATTTCAACTGCTGTTGATCCATTATCTGAAAAGTATGTCCTAGAAGCCCAGCCTGCCAAAGAAGTAAACATATCTTAATAATTGGCATCAAACATAAATCAATAATAAACAACAGGACATAGTCCATAATATAACTATAACATGGTTTAAAAGTTATAGTTTATGAAAGCATTCTAAATGCTTTATGGCAATTGTTAGAGCAAGCAAAATAAAAGAAGCGCTAAAAGAATGACTTCCCCGATTAACCAAAAATCAAAACCATTTGCCTTAGTGGATATTGTTAATCAAAACAGAACATTATTGAGAAGGGAGATTTCTGGTAATATCATCAACTAGACAAGAGTGAGAAAATATCAAAACAATTGTTTGCCATATAATTACTTACCTTTGCCTACACCCTCAAGCAAAAGCTCTGAACATTTTAAGGCTGGCTCATAAACATTCTCAGGAAACATTACATGACCAAATCTTCCAGCAGCATAGCCCATATCTCTTGCAAGCTCAATCTGAAGCCACCTAAACATATAACCACATTAAAGAACTTCAGATATGATTAGTGTAGTGCAGATGAAGCAAATGCAGGCTAAGTTTGAAGATTCAACAAAAATGATTGGGGAGGGAAGAAGTAAGCATTATGCCAAAAATCAAAGGGAAGTATTCAATGCACTAGGTCCACTACAAAATTATGCATCTTGTACTCACAAACACATGGTCCTGGTCCATCTGAAGAAAATGAAAAGCGGATGACCCTTAAATGCAAGAAAGGGCAAACTATTTCTAGTGAATCAGGCGTATCAAATAAGCTCCTAGAACAAGGGTAAGAAATTCTTCAGCCATCAAGGATACCTACCTTGTAGACTTAATCCATGCAATTCCACTGTTTATTAATTTTTCTTGTGATATTTCCTTAAATAATACAACCTTTTTTGGATTTATCAATATGACATGGAAAGTTCTAGAAATTGTTAGTATGAATAGTTAACTTTTAACAATAAAACAATAAGCTCCAAAAGCACATATGATACTCTAGATTGATTTAAATATTCAGCATACAGAATTTGGTTTTGATTTCACTCCTGATGTCATAAAAACACTAGTCTCAATAAAAAAATAAGACAATTTAATGAAAGAGGAAACATCAATAAAAAGCCACCAGTAGAGATAAAATATTTAATAAAAACAGAAAATAAAGAACAGTAGAAAATCAATCGACCATATACTAAATAGAGAATTTTAAAGAGCACTGCTAAATGTTCAAAAGTAGTAAAAGGGACCTGTAAAGTAGCATCAGGTCCTTGGGTCCACCAACTGGCACATGCATCAAATTGTTCAATCATGCACTCATTATTTTGGGCCTGTAAATAAAAATAAAATAAAGTAGCTTGGAATGTTAGAGAAACAGCTGCTTTACATCTAAATTTACAATCAATAGTATGAGAGAGGGAAAGAGAGAGGAAGAGAGAAGCACAAATGATTTGTATGCACACCTAAGCCAAGGATGGTTTAGCTCAGTGCATTTGATCATTTAGTTAACACCAATTACAACATTTCCTTTGAGCAAATAAGAAGAGGAAGATAACATGGTACAAAAGTTTTCTTTTATGGATCAGCAAATCAGAAGAGTGGAGAAAATAACATAAATAAAAGTTTAAAAACATCTACTTTTATGATGATGCACTTTTTGCAACTTCCAACACTAACCTTGTAGACTGCAAAGTTCTCCCCGCACCTTGAATCAATAACTGTAACAGTTTCTTCAGGTACAAGCCTGTGCTGAGTAAAAGGCCACCAGAAAACATCTCTTGCCTTCTTGGGCATGTCATTCAATCTCTGAATTCTTTCTGAAAATGCTAATATCATTATTCTCTTCAGAGAATTGAATATTTCCTCAGAATCACCAAACCATTCCACCAGATCATTTGACATATCTTGTGGAATAGGTGGAAGCAAAATTACAGGCACCCTAGTCATTATAGAGAAAACAGTAAGCTAACTTGTAAAGAAAACAGTGATATCCTTTAATTACAAGAAAAGTAACAAACACCAAATATTTGTTTGGTTGGTTGGGGGACAGGGGGAAGTAGTGGATATAGAGAGATTACATGCTTAAAAATAACATGTTCTGAAAATATTGTTTCAAAATTATCTACATTAAAAGAAGAGACATTTTGAAAATTACCTATTTCGCAAATATGAAATTAATGGCATTTCATTAACAAGGCCGTGATCTTCAAAAACAACAGCAACAATATCATAACCTCGAAGCTTTAAACTTTCATAAGCTGAAATGGTTCCAGAAATACCACCTAGCCGCCCATCTCCCACCAGAACACCAGGGAAGCGGAAAGGCCTACCAACACATTTAAGAAAGAAATGAATAAAATTATAATACAAAAGACTAGCATTATCGTTCTTTCTCTATATATATCTTTCATTGTTGACATTATTTTTGTTTCTCATGGTCACTATGACATCTGTAGCCATCTGTATCTTACTAGACATATTTTTGCGATGTCCAATTTTTCGCTTCCAGGCTACCTTAACATGCAGTTTTAATATCTAGCCATTCGGTATCTAGGCAGCAAAATGCACACACCTATCCAAGTATGGTTCCTTGCCACAGCATAGCAGTGATGTAGTAGCAAAGTATACATTTAACAAGTTTTAATTTAACATAATTATTACTAAACTAATTATAATTTAACTAAAATTAGATTTAGTAAAAACATAATTCTAATTTATTAAATACGAACTCAATAAGGCTTTATTTAGCTAGAACAATAAAAAATAAATAAACTTCCTAGAAAAATTTTTAAAAAAGAAAGAGGCTAAATGTCACAATATATTAAAAACAAACTCGTATTCAACCTACTCCCTTTTAAGAATTAAAATTTCAGGAGGATTTCTGTAGGCGACCACAGCTGCCAGCCCCTTGGGTCTGTCAATGCATGGCGATGACCAGAAGCAAAATAGGAGATATTCAAATGGACAACCAATTAGATATTCAAGTGCCTCAAAACATTGCGGGAACTACCCTGAAACAATTTTCATAATTTGACTGACTTGTAAGCCGGCGCTCAAACTTCATTCTCAGTATATGGTACTACTCTGCACACCTCATTTATTTCCATGACTTTGATCACTTTTTCAATACTTCCATTTCATTCGCATTAAGGACAATGAAAAAGAAAAGATAACACAAAACAATTACAAACTAATATAGGCAAAAAAAGGAAGAAAAGAAAAGGATCTTTTCACTGTAAGGTCACATACCGATACATATCACACTGTAAGGTTCCCGAAGGACCTGGACTGGCTACCCCTCCTGCAGTCTCAACCACACAGAAAACATCCATTTTCTCATTCTCACCCTTAACTTCCAAATCATTTATCAAACATTGCTGCAACATCTCTACCACAGCGGAATCCTCCACAACTCCATTCTCCCTCTCTGCCGCCAAATGAGGCGAAACAGCCTCCCTCCATGCATACAATGTCTTGGAAACTAATTCCGAAACCGAATCCCCATCACTTAAAACTGCGTTACTCTCATGAAAGTTCAAATCATGCATTCCAAAAGTGAGATTATTTATCTCCAAATGTCCGCCAATGCTAACGACCGATTTGGCGGCAGAGAGAGAGGATTTCAGGACGGAATTAGAGGCAAGGAAAGAGAAAGGAAGATTGCAGCGGGAAGCGATAGCGGAAAGTTTTGCAAAGACAAAATGGGAATCAGAGTCGGAAGGGAAACCCGTTTGAACAGGTTTGAGGTAGACGAATTTACGCCTTCCACTGGAGCATTGCGCAGGTGGGGAGAGGAGGAAGGAAGAGGCAAGACCAGCGGAGACCAGAGTTTTGCCAAGGGAAGTGTTGGAGCCCCAAATCATGTAGGTTGGGTGGGAGAGTGGAAAATTTAGTGGTGATGAAGTAGTGGTAGAAAAGAGTCTGCAAGGTTGACAATGAAGCTGAAGGAGGAAGCGGCGAAGAGAGTGCCGATGGCCATGCTGACGGCGAAGGAGGGTCGACAGGAGAGGAGGAAGCATGGCGATGAGCGGAACCCTAGAGCCAGTAGCAAGCAAGTGAAGAGAAAGAAAGAAATGTCACGTTTAAAGCGGGCGCCCGGAGTTGAAATTTGAAAGGAAAGAAGAAAAGCGGAGGCGAGGCTGCATTTCTGCGGTTGGATTGGAGGTCTAAATTGTCCTTTTCGAAGAGCACAAGTGTGAAGTGCCTATCAAGCGATAAACGTGGTAGGCCTACTCACGCTGTGTTACATCATTTTCGTCCCTAACTGAATTGTTGAAAACTTTTATATTTGTTAACGCTTGGATGAATTCCAACTCCTGAGACTTTTGCGAAATTCAATTAAATTTCACGGGTTAGAATTAAACTCCTAGAATTAAATTAAATTTAATTATGATTAAAGCCAACTCCTTTAAATTTTGTTAGAATTTAAAATAAATTTTATAAAATTTACATAATAATATTTTATGAATTAAAATATCCATAACACTATTTTTTTTCTCTCATTTATTACTTATTATAAGAATTAATTAAAAATAAATTATTATACTATTTTAATTTTTTATATTATTTTATACATTAAATGAATTAGTAATTGATACTACATGACAATTGTCTAACGTGAGTTATAGCACATTATAAAAATTTGATAAGCGGACAATACGGTCTCATGCGAGAAAAGAAAAAAAACCTATACTCCCAACATACAGTTCATTATCAAGACTTGCCCTCTCCTAAATAGGGCAAGTCTCAGCATAAAGTTACCGTTAGCAAGCACAATCTAAACGGCTTCCGTTATGCCTATAATCACGAGATTCCCGATCAGTTAATCCGGCGAAAACTTTATTCAGTAGCTGGCCATATTATCGCTAGATTATCATAAAATATTATATTTATCTCCATTTTTTTTACAGTATAAAAGGGAACCATCATAGAGATAAAAGTACGCAATTCCTACAAAACTACATTTAGGTTTTAAATAATTCATTACATTTGTCTCATTCTCTAGTTTACTAACTTGGACACCCAACAACTCACGTTTTCTTTTTTGCAGGTCTAGCCCATCACAGCAAAGCTCTGTTTTCCGGTCGTACATTTGGTTTCATTACCAGAAAATCCATTGAATCTTTTTTCCTTTTCTCTTAAAAAGAAATTTCTTTCACTTCTCTTTTGAAATGGCCAATAATTCATGAGCTGCAGCTAAGGTTGCTACCAATGAGGGTGTCATCATCTCTTCCGCCCTTAGCAGTGGACAAAACACGCCCTCAATGGTCAATAAAGCAGATCTCAACAACTTGACCAACAAGCAGATGCTCCAACACATCTAGAAATTGTAGCCTACTCTCGAGCAGTATAAGGCTTGGGGAGAGGCGTTAGTCATGACTCCCAGTGAAAGGAAAGAAGCAATTAAGAGACAATCCAAAGGGAAGGTCGAGGTCGAAGAAGATGAACTAGATGATGCCCCAAAAGGTGTAGACTGGAAGCTGGTATAGGTTGTTCAAAGGTACCAAAAGAAACAAGAAGAGGACTTTGGCATGGAGGATGCCTCACCTCTTTCGGAAGAAATCTTAGTGGCAACATTCTCAACCAAGTTCAAGCTGCCTAGCTTGGACAAATATGATGAAACAACAAATCCTAAAAGCCACTTGGCGATCTTCAGGATGACCATGCAGCTTCAAAACATCAACGATTTTGTGTTGTGCCGAGTGTTTTCATCAACACTCACAGGTTTGGCTCAGAAATGGTACCAACATTTGAATCCAGATTTAATTCAAAATTGTATGTAATTCACTGTATTATTCAAATCCAAATTTATTACTTGTATACCTCATAAAAAAAGTCTCCTCTAACTTGTGAAAAATCTGCCAATGAGAGGGCGAGTCTTTAAGGAGCTTTATCTCAAGGTTCAATGATGAAGCAATATAGGTGAAAGAGTTAAATCATGAGATAGTGTGTGAAGCACTAAAAAAAGGAATACGCAACGTCAAGTTCATGGATTCCTTGAAAAAAAATCCAATCGCAATATATCAACAGTTAATAGACAAAGCCCATAAGCATATCAGGCTGAATGATGAAATCCAAGTACTGAGAAAATACAAGAGGGCGAACCAAAAGCAAAGCCAAAAGCCTGAGAGGTGAGGATATGAAGGAGACCATAGGAGTCACCCCGTCTCCCGAAGGAGGGATGATCATACTAAGTATAAGAATTATACTCCATTACATGACTCACGGACGAGTATTTTAATGTGGATCAGGAAAAATAACAAGGAAGTCAAATGGCCATCCAAGCTCAATTCCGAGCAAGTTGAAAGACGAAATAAGACCAAATACTATCATTTCCACGAAGATCACGATCATACAATGGAAGAGCTTCGGCAATTAAAAGATGAGATCGAGAGGCTGATAAAGGATGACACTCTTCGAAAGTTCGCCAAGAAGGGTAGGGAAGAAAGGAGACTTGAATCTGAGACAATAACTACCAAAATTACCCCTGACCAAGAACCAGTGGGGATTATTCTTGTAATTGTAGAAGGACCTAGTGATAATCATGGAGAATAAGCAAGCCACAAATGTAATAGCTGGTCTAGTAAGTTCGACGGAGACAGGAAAGGACTATTAGGGTCTTGAAGGCAATTCACTCAGGGTCTTATGGGCCAACTAAATGGCCGAGTCATGATATATTTGTAACTTGAGGAAATTTTATTAATAACAGTTAATAAGGTATTTTTTTTTCATATGTTGTGCTCTTCAGTGACAAGGAACGATGGGATTGTATTCCTTAAAAAGATTAAGAAGACAAGAAAAGGCTACAAGGCGAGTTCTGCCAAGCTAGATCACAAGGCGATTTCGCTAGACCATAATCGGGCTGTTGGTCCCACTAATCAAGGCTACAAGGCAGGTTTTGCTAGAGCAAGTCACAAGGCGGATTCCGCCAGACCACAATCTAGGTGTTAGTCCCACCAATCAAGGCCACAAGGCGGGTTCTGCCAAGCCAGGTCACAAAGTGGATTCCGCTAGGCCAGGTCACAAAGTGGATTCCGCTAGGCCAAGTCACAAGGCGGGTTCCACCAGACCACAATGTGGGCGTTGTTCCCACTAAACAAGGCCACAAGGCATGTTTCGCTAGACCAAAAGATTGAGCGTTGGTCCTATTAATTAAGGCGTTCGTGCCAAGCCATAAGATAGATTTCACCAGGCTCAGCTACTGGGTGTTAGTTCCCTATAAAAAATTTTATGGCATTTGATGCCCACGGCCACAGGGCAAGTATAAGCCAGACCAAAAGATCGGGCGTTGGTCCCAATAATCAAGGCATTCGTGCCAAGCCACGAGGTAGGTTTTGCCAAGCTTAACTACCGGGTGTTAGTCCCCTATAAAAATTTCTAAGGCATTTGATGCTCACGGCCACAGGGCGAGTATAAGCCAGGCCAAAAGATTGGGCATTGGTCATACTAATCAAGGCATTGGTACTAGGCCACGAGGCAGGTTTCGCCAGGCTCAAATACCGGGTGATAGCACCATATAATATTTTTGAGACACTAGTGGCCCAAGTCATAAGGCGGGTGTCCACGAGTGAGTACTATCCTCAAGATTATAAGAAATGCTACGAAGTATCTCAAGCCAAAGCAGGCATTCACTAGGCCATATGTCCGGGTGTTAATCCCATTATTCAAGAGTTCTCAAGTTATTTATCACCACCATAGTGGTTGGGTGTTAACCCCTTAGCATTATTTTAAAAGAAATCATGTAAATCTTAAGTAGACAAGGTTTATGGTTGGATGCTGATCATAAAATACCATCAAAGTAAAATATTTTTCATGCAAATAAAAGACTTATTACAAGGCAGGAAGGACATCATCAGTCGCCTCCTCCCCATTTTTTGTTAAAGGCTCATCATTGGTTATGGCACTAGAAGCTGGGTTAGGATAATTGTCTTTAGTTAGCCCTTCTTCGTTCGCCCATCCTCATCCTTATTCTCCTCCTCAATGAAGATATCATCGATCTAGGAGAAGTCCTCTGCAGGAAAATGCCTAAGGAGCTCCTTCTTGACAGAGTCTTAGTCTTGTACGAACATCTCCCCATCCTAGGCCACCGTCGCTTGAAGTTTTGCCCTACGCTCAGCAACCCTGGTAAAGGCGGCCCGGACCTCCTTAGCTTGAGCCTGAAGTTCCATGACTTGGCAATGCAATAAGGCCACTTGATCTTCGGCAGTCTTTGCCCAATTCTCAAATCCTTGCCTTTCTTCTGATTTTTGAGGGTTTTCAACAAGTATTATAGGTGTTTTAAATGTTTTAAGAAATGCATGTTAAATTATGTTTTCTTTCCCATTTTTGCTTTGAATTTAATTGTCGAGGTGCTATAAGTGTTTGCATGTTGTATATAGGGCCTTCTAGTTGCTTAGAGGCTCTTAAAGTTGTTTTAGGATGTTTGCGAGCTGTTGCATGTGAGGATCGAAGCCTTTTGGTGGCTGTGAGTATAAGGCAGAATCGGGTTCTGCCTTGCTGGGGAACCCAGGTTCGGCCACCGAAGAAGGTTCGGCCACTGAACCTACTTGTGGAGGCAGCCTTTAGGCCGGTGAACCTGCCCCCAAAGGATTGACCTTCGGATCTGTGAAGGGACCTTCAACTGCCGAACCTACCACTGAAAGTCCCTTGTCCAACCTTTTCTAGCTTGTTTCCTACGTGTGTTCTTGTATATTTATGGGGGTTTCTTAGGATAGTTTTAAGTGTTATAAAAGTTATATTTGGTCCTTCATTTATGTCCATCTATGTAGGATCGAACTTAGGAGACCATAGAGGCTTGCAGTGAGATAATTACTTCAAAATTAGGTGTACATCAGCCATAGGTGAGTAAAATTAAACTAAGTTGTTATTTTAAAGAAACTAAATGTTTTAAGCATGCTCATGCATCACGAATGCCATGTATGTATATGACTAGGGTGCTTTGCATTAGAAATCACAAATATGATGCATTGCATAATTTGTTGTTATTATGGATGGATGTTGGATGACCCACTAGCCCTCGAGTATGATATGATATACTATGATGGATATGGAAAGACTAGGGCTGCCCATTCTACGCCCTTGATACTTTGCAATAGGAAGACCAGGGCTGCCCATTCTATGCCCTTGACACTATGTAAGGGAAAGACCAGGGTTACCCATTCTATGCTTCTGGTATTTTGGATATGTTATGTTGTGTTTAAGAGGAAGTCTTGAGGAGCTCCCATCGTGGGCCGGGCACTATTGAAATATGTAGAGGGTTACTGATGATAAGTCCATCTTAATGTGAATTGTTTGTATTGTGACGCATTCATACGATCATATATAGAGGGTTACTGATAACAAGTCTGTTACTAAATTAGTAACGGATTACAAAATTTGTTACTAAATTAGTAACGGATTACAAAATATGTTACTAATGCATTAGCAACGAGGTTTGCTATAAACAGAAAATATCCATTATAAATCCATTACAAAATATTTTTAGTAATAGATTTTTAATGATTAGTAACGGAAATTTCTGTTACCAATCCGCTATTTTCTTATAGTGCAAGTGTCGCACGGTTCAAGTAAGTGCTAAAATCTAAAACCGTAACATTTAATACCAAAGCAAGAATTATCGATGAATAGTATGGAAGCATAACAAAGTTTTTCACATGCATTGATGCCCTTGAGAGAAGGGTTGAGAACTTAGTTGCCCTGTTGAATGTCTATGCCACCCAAGAGGAGGATGGCGTTGGAGATTGATTCTATTTATGAGCACATTGAGGCACTAAAGAAGGAAAATGAACATTTGTTGGCGGTGATAGCCAAATTGTCTACAGATTGAGACCACCCAAAAACTCTTTTATGCGAATGACACCCGGTGGGGTGACCTTGAGTCTAAAATGATTGAATGGGAGGCAGTGACCTCTCAATTAGAAGGCTACATGTAGTAGTAGCATGAATAGTTGAGAGGCAGAGAAGAAAAAAGCATAAGCATTCTGGCTATAGTGACCATATCAACTAGAGGTGTTGCACGCTCCACTAAGGACACTACTTGGAGAGAGGTAATGACCTAGTTCTGCACACTCCATTTGATATGTCTTTTTGGAGAGAGGGTAATGACTAGGTGCTACATACTCCCTTTTAGTGACCTTTGGAGAGAGAGTAACGACCTCGTGGTATAGTGATAAGAGTGAGGATGAGCCAATAGAGTTTGAGGCCATTTGAGAATCCTGACATCATTTTGCTCAAAATTAAGCCAAGAGGCCTCATGAGACAAAATTAAGGCAGAGGCCTTTCATGTATTTTACAAGAATGGTGCAAAAATATTAAATATGACATAGGGGAGACTATGAGCAGTACTTCAGAAGTGAACTGGAGGAGCAATTATCAATGGCGTGAATTATGAGCTAATGCCTATGAAGTAGGCAAGGGTGGAATCCTAGAACCTCAATCCTTATTATGGGATGGAGGTAAATAATTTCCTTTTCAATATGAACTTATTTATTAATATTATTGATAATTGTGAATGAGTAGACATATAGAGAATAATATTTATATAGTCAAACTATAAAACTAAATCTATTTGAAGAACAAAATTGTAAAATTCTGTGGAGAGAGAATGTTCACTCTTTACATGAGAAAAGGGTGATGTGAAATGGTAAGCTTCAATTTTACTATAAGAATGTAGCATTTGTTATTCAAGAGAGTTGGTAAACTCTAATAATGTGTTCATAAGGAAAGTACATGAAGAAATTTTTCAACATCTATGGTTGACACAAAAGAATATGGCATTTGATGTTTAATAGAATAAGCGGATTATGGCAACAAATTCAAGAGATATGATTGAGCTTAAAACCTTCCTGAAGATGGTTGAAACCTGGAGGAATATGGTGTAAAGCAAGGGATGACCAAGATTGAGTTGGTTATATTACCAAGGAGTTAAAGAGATGTTCAACTCTCAGTATTCAATTGATAGCTGTCCAAGAAGATGAGCCAAAACAATAAGTGGGGGAATGGTCCGACATGTGGTAAACAGGGTGACATAGAAGTGGCACAACTAAGCATTATGAAGTGTTCTCTGTGAAGAAAGCCACATTATGCTACAAAGCTCTTGTGCAGAAATGCTTCGAAGGCCTTGAAGGACCTTGTGAGGAAAATTGAGTAAGGGAGGAGGGAACATGTAGTATAAATCACAGAGTTGTCAACTCTGGGTTGTTTATGCTTTCTTGTTCCTCCCTGCCCAAGGTAGGTGTTGTTTGCATGAAGGGATCAAGCATGATAGAATTTTTTTTGTGCGAGTGTTTTGTCAAATAGGGACATGGGATGGAGGAGGAGATCTTTGAAGTCTTCTTGAGAACTTTAAAAGAAAAAACGAGAATCGAAGCTAGTATAGAACAATATCATTGCATATTGTTAGGTATATCAGAGTTAATGCTATAGAGCTAGCATGGATACAAGATTCATGGACTTTTTACATAATTGTTATAATCACGACTAAAATTGAAGTAGAGGATATGAGGAAATAGATATAAAACAGACAACTTTAGTGCATGGACTAATGTGAGTATGTCCTTTGACGAACTCGCTCAATGGAAGACATCAAAAGGTAAGTTAAGTTTCATGATTTCTCCTTTTAGTGAACCCGAGATGTCAATAGATGTGGCATCTCCCAGAACGACATAAGGTATTATTGTTTCAACCAATAATGGTTCCTTGATAAAGGAGAGGTAGTCGGGAGTAGTGAAGAGGAAACTAATAGCTATCCAACTCGAGGTGGTGCAGGAGTAAACTCAATATAAGTGGCATTCGATGGAGTATTGTCTATCTATGCGTAGGTGAAAAAAAATAAATATGATAGTTATGAGAAATGAGTAAATTCATTATCAACTGTTATGATTTTCTTTTGTGAATTATTTGATCCTAATACGTAACTAGTGAGCAAGTTGTTGCTTTTGTTGTATTGTGCAGAAGAAAAGTTTTAAAGAGACTCATATTAACCACTGTTATGGATGAGATGGTGATAGTTCAAAGTTGGCCGTTATCTTATCTCTTAAACATATCTCTTACAAGAATATAGAGAACGAGCACCTAAATAGGAAGGGGTGTATCCCTTACAAGAATGAACATGTGCCCAGCAATCCCTTACTTCATTCTTTTTGAAGTAAATTAACATTTTGACAGTGCAATTACTTCATTCTTTTTGAAGTAAGTAAACATTTTGACAGTGCAACCAAGAGGAATGTAGGGTAATATTGGGGCGAGAGCTGTATCAAATGCCGTTAGAGCAACAGCATTGTGAAAGCAAATAATTCACTCATTCTACAACAAAAGGAGGAAGGACGATAAGGGAAAACTGACAAAAATGAGAACCATTGAATAGGTCAAAAGGGTGTGATGCTTAAGGTAGTGATAAGAGATTGAGATTCTCAGTGATAATTCATTACGAAAGAAGGGTATTTAATGAAAGGGAACCCTTTTGCATCAAATGGGTATAATGTTTCTTGTGTTTCCTGATATCTTTCTTTATCTTAGTTTATTTATTTATTCATTTAATCCAAGATATTTTCTGTATTGTTGAGTCAGGTTCCTCGTGATGTTGGACTTGAGAAATTTATGCTAACAGATATTGTGAACATATAGTATATAGCTTTCTTGAGAAGGAATTGGAGAATAATGTGTATTATTAAAAGACAAATTCAGTCCTACCTATGTGGTTGAGCAAGAAAGAGACCGTATGGTCAGACAAAAGTTTTCACAAGTGGGTCAACGTGGAGGAGGACCGAGATAGGTCAAGAAGTACATGTTGCTTAAGGCAAGTTGATGAGGTAAGCCGATGTTGTGAGTACGATGAAAGCGGCATAATAAGGGGAGTATCTTCTAGTAATTTTGTAGTGTTAAGTCATAATGATGGTATTAATTGCTTCATGTATAATCAATCTTAGTAGTTGTTTTGAGTATATTTCTATTGCTCATAGGGTTCAATAAGAGAATGCCACATGTCAATCATCTTGGATATCTTATGTGTAATGTTTATTTTTTGTAGGTATTTGGGTACTCTATATTCTTAGGTAGAGAAAAAGAAATAAAGTGTGTAGAATTTCAAAACTTACAAAGGGAGGGGCAATTGTAAGACGTGCAAAAGATGAAGAGAGTGTTGAGTGAGTTCTTTTGAAAGTGGGGACACTGCTTTCATAGGAGGATTCATCGAGCTTCGCTACAAGTAGAATATGGTTGCATTGTATTGAGGAAATGGGTAAAGACAGTTCAAGTCTTAGTGGTCAAGTGTTGTTGGCATACATGTTGATTCATATTGTGTTGTATTCTAGATGACTTGCTATATTAACTATTATTTGAATCAAATTTGGTTAGTACTAACCTTTCTTATGAGACTATTACAGTTTAATCACGATGTCATGTGTGGTATGAGTTTATACAGGTTGATAGATTTACTGTATGATTGGGTTGTGCTTTGGAGGCAAATAGTAAGGTCAACATTTAAAGACAAGTAATAGCGAGACGGGTTAAGGAGAAAAGAACTAGCAGTCAATGAGTTCAGGCAGTAAGTTCGGACAGAGGAGTAAAGTAACAACTTTTCGCAACATTTGCAGTAGATTAAGGAATCAAGGGCAGAACAGTTACCAACCGAAGATATAGCTTTTGTAGTTTCATCATCATTAAGAGCTAGTAGCTCACAGAGATCAATTCGGGGATATACCAACAGCTGAATGACTTCATACCAAAGATTAAGATTGTCCAACAATCTAATCAAGCAGGATTGGGATCAAATCACATTGCGATCAAGCTTAAGGCGTCGGACTCGAAGATTAAAGAATCCCAACAAGCTCAGTCGACGAGGATGTTAATCATTTAAATGGGGAGTGTCAAGGTCATAGAGTTTTTAAGGATCAAAACTGTAGTTTTTCAATATTGAAATTTTCAGAAAGCAATATTGGGATAAATTAGTATAAATTAGTAGGAAGTTAAGGGTCGAGAAAATTTGTTATAATTTTTTGCCATGTATTTATTTTGGGGGATGTGTTATATGAGACATGTTGATGTTTCCTCCTGCCACAAGCCTATTTATTTTTAAGGCTCTTTAGGAGGAGTGACCAGTTGGCCACCAGTAAGGGCTTGGCCCAGTTGACTACCAGCAAGGGCTGGGTTCAGTTAGCTACTGTAAAGGCCTACGAAATTCTTGAATTGTACCTTCACTCCTTGTAAACCATCCCTCTACCTACAATGGAGGTGATGATTATTATAATGATTGTGTCAATGATGATATATAATTACTATTTTTCCCTTGGAATAAAATAAGTAGTATGTTCATAAATTCTCATGTCCAATTATTTCTCTGAAGACTCTTGTGAGGCTTATTAGTATATGCTGCTTGTTAGCTTTGTTGTTCGCTTGTATAATCTTGAATAACATAATTGCTTGTTGTTACAAGTTACTAGGTGGTTCTTCAGGCTAATTTGGTTTGAAAAGAGTTCAAATCAAGTGTCGCACGTTTCAAATAAGTGCTAAAATTTGAAACCGTAACATAGAGCTCCCCCTTACCTCCTTGATTCCGCCTCTGGCGGCGACTTTATTTTATTAAAAGGGAATATAATAATTTATTTTATCGTTTTTTTTATTTTTCTTTTTTATTCAATATGCTGAATTTTATTTACTCCATCAAATTTTAAATCTCGATGTTTTTAAGCTATCAAATGATATTCTCAGTTCTTGTTTTTTTAGGTACATCAAATTGGTATCAAGATTTTGGTTATGCTAGTACTTTAAAAGAGCAAAACGGAGTATTATATGGAAAAATTATTTGTAACAAGCCATGAAGAGGTATTGTCCAACCTCACCATATAAATGAAGCTTTAAAGAGAATGAATAGACTTCATAGCTTGAAACAAGGTGAAACATGCAAAAGAGTACTTGTTGAAGTTCGCAGAGTGCTATGATATTTAAGATTCTTTAAGAACAAAAAATTATGAGATTTCTTGCCGGTTTGTGGTATGATATTGCAAAAATAATAGATTTGTAACTTTTTAAATCTTTGGATGAATTTATTCAAGTTGCATATAAGATGGAGTGGCGATGTGTGCATATCCAATTCAACTCTACATCATCAAAGATCAATTTAAAGCAAGATGTAAATCCACTTGTAGAAGCAAACTCTAGTTCTCTAACAGTGTTAGCGACAAAGTAACAGAGGAAATAAGTTCACCTTCATGTGAGAAGAATAAGAAGTCATAATGTGTTTGAATCTTTTGTTCCTCCACTAAAAAGAAATCATGACGTGCTTGATGAAACATATGCTAAGAAAGGGGGAGACTTTAAAATTCATGTGCTACTATTTTCCTTCTTGAAAAATTAGATTTGAGACAAAATCTTTTTCAAGAAGAAGGTTATGACTTGCCTCAAAGGAGTCTGAAGCAAAATTCTTGAGAACATGGTATTTATAATCATGAAGTGTGGAATGTTCATGAAATATAAAAATTTGAGTTTAGAGATTAAGCCTAACTGAGGTGAAAAAGGCCAAGGTTAAATGGAGAAGTCCAACTCAAATTCAATATGCAACGTTTAGAAGGTCGAAAATTGAAAGAAGGGAAAAAGATAAGGTTATGAATAAATTCAACTAGTTGTGTTCATTTTATAAATGAATCAAATTTGAACATAATTTTTAAACTCATTTAATAAATATGTCAAACTCAATCTTATAGATATTCAACTTATTAAGGTTCAAAAGCACATGTGCTTATAAATTCATATGCTAGCTTGTACATATGCTTGTTAAACTAAAATTATTTTATTTTAAATTTATTATTTTTATACTAAATCTCATTAGAGTTATGAATACATTGAACTATTTGTGAGTTACTCAATAAAATCCTAACACATTTGCTAAATAAACCAAAATGAAATTTAGTTGAAAACTTATCCATTTAGAAGTTGTGTGTAAAACTAATTGTGCCAGGAAGATGAAGTTTTATTTTTGTTTCCTATTTAGTTTATCTTTTCAAATTAGCTTTATGTTTTATTTTTCTATTTTAAATAGAAGTGTATTTTCTTATTTTGGTAATTTATCTTAATTAGACTATTTTGTAGGCTTATAAATAGACATCCATGTTATGTAATTTTCAGTTGTTAATTCATATTCAGATTAGTTTCTACTCGACTTTCATTACTTTTACTAAAATGTATCCAATACTAACTTATCATCCTATTCTAAAGACGTGTGATTGCTACATCTTTTTCCTGTAATTTTTATGGTGACTTTGTCTTATAACACTAAAGTTTCTTTAAACTTTTTTATCATTAAACGCTGAAATTCATTTATTATATCAATATTTTAATATACCTTAGTGTTTTCAAACTATCGAATAAAATTTTCAATGGTTGTCTTTTAGGCACATTAATACGTTAGCATTCTGAATTATTTTCAGCTACTTGCAAAAAATTTAAAAGCTTAAAATGCTATTTGAAAAAGTATATAGAACTTAATAACTATTATGTTTGACCTGATCTTAAATGACTTGAGATCTTTACCGACATTAATGGCTACAAGTTTAAGATACCAATTTGGCACACAAGTTAAACTGTAACTTCAAATATCACACTTAAGACTTAAACCTACTCTTTCAAGAACCAGAGCCTCCTAAAATCACCACTTTAATAACAAGTGGAATGCAGAACCAGATTAAAGCTGTGTAGTGTTACTAATATTGGCAGATTTGAGCCTCCATAACATGAGTAGAACATAGATTTTTTGTTAAAAAAAATACAGTTACATAAGAAGAAAAATAACCATTGCAAAAATTCGTATGTACTGTAGTTCAATCTTTCCGGAAATCTTCACAATAAGGTTTGTTGTTGCATTAATTAATGGCAATAATGAGGAAACCAACAGATACGTACATAAGAAAAACAGGGTAAAGAGCAAGAGCCTTTCTTCTTGGGTTGACAGCTGAGCTCATGAATGGATAGGCAGCCCATGAGCTCCAAGCCAATGTCACACACGCAACCACCACTTTTATTATCACATTGTCCTTCAACATACAGATTACGGCTCCAACGTCCAAAGGGAAGAGACAATATCCCAGAAGACTCAGACTTTGGAAGAAAATTATGTGTCCACCCTGAAGACCACAAATATGATTATATGATTGTCATGCTTGAATTATGGAAATAAAATGCCAAAAAACATCAAGAAACCCGTCCTAAAATTCTTCTATTCTACACAGCAAAGGTGCTCAACATTCACAAACTATTATTTACTCATTTGAACTCTAATGAGTTGCTGCATATTGATTCCATCAGATGAATAGGTCCATCCATCCAAAAATTGCAAATTTGCTGTTGTTTAGGAAAAAAGACATCATTACCTCATAATTAAACCAAATTTACCATTTCTGTCCACTTAATTACTCTCTCTCTCTCTCTCCCTCTCTCTCTCTCTGTCTCTCTCTTCCAAGATCAACTAACCCAATTAACCAAAAAAACAAAAAGCCAGACGGGGAGAAAATGCTCTAATATAGACACCATTTGAGTACATGTGAAATAGGTTGGCCCCAGATATTTTATCTATGAAGTCTAGGTCAATATACTCAAAGACTACCAGGTTATGGCTTCTTAGTTTTTTGGCAACTATAATAATGAATCAATGATAGTGAGACTTTGTAATCCTCATAATGGTATATGCAAATGGTGATTTCAGTATCAGAGGAGAGAGCTTGCTTTGCAGCCATAGAAGTGGATTTGCAGCAGCGTCAGCAACGATGCTGCACCAAGTTGGACTAGAATTGAATGAAGAGGCATTGTTGGGGATGAAACTCTTTGCTCTTATGGTTGCAGTGCAAATTTTATTGCCATTGTCAAGCCACTGCTAGATGTTAGTGCCTTGCAAGTGACTCATGTACGCAGACTAGCATTGGAACAAGTTAGGCATCATTATCAAATAAAAACCTCCATCACCATTGTTTTGTTTGGCAAGAGAGCAACTTGGGCAGCAATGTAAGAGAAAGGGAGATGGAAAGAATGAAAAAGTAGACAGTGGAGGTGGAGGAACAGAGATGGCTGCAGTGGGTTTTGCCTGGGGATGGGCATCTGAATTTGGGTGTCTAGGAAGGGCTATTCTGGGAATAAAAAAATCATCTCTCATTTGACTGTTATTGACTAAGGGAATATGCCCAAAAGAATTGGACAAGGTGAATGAGTATATCCATTGATGTATATAGGCACGTGGTAATACAGTTTTCAAAATATGGGAACCTAGTCATTAGTATTGGAAAATGCAAGGGACTAAATTGTATTTCTCCCTAAAAATTTAGAAGTTTCTCCACCTAAACAACACATTGATTGAGCATGAGAATATGTGCTTATGTGCACATATATATATATACATATAAAGTATAGAGAGAGAGAGAGAGAGAGAGAGAGAGAGAGAGAGAGTATTACCAGTAGCAAAACATTCAGTGTCAAGATTACAGCACCAGCTGCAAGGAGTGCAAATGCAACAGCGAAAACCTCAGACTGAGAAATTACAATGAAAAATCTTTAGAGTCCATTTTTCATTTGACCAAAAAAAAAATGACACAACACTATGAGAGCCAACAGAGGTTGGCTTGGCTGATACACATAGAAATAGTCATAGGCAGAGGTCACCACTTCAAAACCAATGCATTCTCACATACCAAAAGGAAAGGTATAGGAAGAGCAAGTATTTTCATGAAAAATGAAACCTTTAGCATGCTTCTTCCTTGATAGTTGCATTGCAACCAAAATAAAGCATAAAAAGACATGCAATAGTCACAAAATGAAAAGGAACAAGATCAAAAGCAAACACAAAAGACATGAGAAAGAAATTAAATGTCACTTTATTTATATATGCTAGATCAGATAGATGTCTCGTAGAGCATATAAACATCAAGGATATGTGGTTCTTGACATAAATGAAAGAACCTAGTTGTTCTAAAATCATGCTTCAATATAAACACAAGTCCAATCAGACTCAGAAGTCTTCTTCAATAACATCAATCCTTCTTTTATTTTATTTTATTTTCGATCATGCGACAAGGTTTCAATTTAATAAGGTTAATAACAGAATCTTGATATTTTTCAATAATAGGGTGGGCTGGATTGCCAATGACAATAAGACAAAAAAGGATAGTGTAACAAAAATTCTAAGCTTTCTAGTTCTCTTCAGGATTACTTTAAGCTAATAGACTCCAGTCTATGATGTCTAACAGACTTCTAGAAAAGAACTTAATTCTATTTCTAGAAACTCGGTCCAAATCATCAACTAAACTGTATAGTACCATTTTCACAACCATCAACCATATCACCATCAATTAGCAGGAAAAAAAAAAGACCTCAAAATTGTAATTTAAATACCGTTTTTAGAGAATACCTGGCAGATTATGTTGCAATTGTAACAAATCAAGTTCTCTGTATTCTTTTTGTCAAAATATACCCCTTGCTTCCTTATTTAATAAACCCATATGTTACTGATGCAGTATGGGATCTTTTAATAGAGTTTATTATTAAGATTTATGTTTGAGAATGAAAAATGTTTTAAGAGTTATTCTACCCAGAGAATTTCTTTCTCTTTCTTTCCTCAGAATTGGTTTCTCTTGGTTCTTGTGTTCTTATGGTTCTCACTTCTCATAAGATATCTTATCAATACTCAAAGTCTCTGCAGTCTTCAGAGCCCCAAAGCTCCAAAGAGATTGTTTTGTCACTGCTTTCCTCAATTACTAATGATACCCATCGTAGCAGGTGGAACAAAAATTTGTCCAGACTGATTGGTAAGGTTACAGTTGTTATTTTATAAAAGACATAATTAACCATATCCAGTAATATAATATATGCGTACATATCAAGTTTTTTTTTTTTTTCAAACATCAACCATTGTAGTGCAGAAAATTAAAAATAATGATAATATATATGTTTGTCTTACACTTCAGGTAGCAATAGATATTTAAAAATTAATTTATGCTAGAAAAATCATTAATAAGAAATTTATTGGTAAAATACCAGTTTAAATTAATTGCAAGACTAACAAATCCTTGCTAATAAAGGTGACTCAACTTCTTGACGCTCACAGATAATCTTATAATTAAACAAAACTCAAAAAACTTGATGCACCCAACAGTCAAAAAATGATCAACTGGTTAACGGCTTGTTGATTAGCCAATGTCTAGAGTTCAGTTTAAAGGTTTACAGAACTATCTCCCCAGATACACCAAAATTTATGAATCATATCCTTAGGTATGACACGTTTACTAGATAAGCCTACTTTTTATGTGCTTACACAGCAAACAGTTCAATAGACAAATGTCAGATGAAACCAAGATATTAGAACAGCCAACCTCACATCTGACAAAATTCTCAACTTAAGATCAAGGTGAGAAGCTAAAGCAAATCCAGAAAAGATAAGAACTAATCTAATCCGGTGGTTTAACAATAATTGCATGAGAAGCAGATAACCGAACTGTCAGAGGCTGTGATCATTGAGCAAGTCATGAAATACGGTAAAGTGCTCAAACAATGTAACAAGTTACTGGGACAATCAAGTACAACTGGAACGTGTTTCTACAATGAAATCCCAATGCTTGCAACCCAAGTTCAAGACTGAAGGCATTGATAAAGAAATGTGAAACTCTAGGCTTAACAGGCATAAGGATTTAAAAGCACTCGATGAAATTGGAAAAACAGCATGCAAGAAAAAGGGAAGCTCGCATTAACTGCAGTAAGCAACGAGATAATACTAAAATTTTTGTTAATATTAGAGGTCCTTTAATGACAGTGGACAATTCAATACTCAGAAACTGCTCTTTTTTCTAATCACAAGAATATAAAAGCATAAATAGATTTTTCGCAAACAGAAACAAACAAATCAGAGTCAGTCACCTTCTTCACCGAAGCAGACCATGAGAGAGTAAGCCCCAGAAACACTATGAAGAAAAATGGGCCCCACAAATCCCAATCCCTCAAAGCCTTGCCTGGATCTTCTCTAAACGGGTTAGGAAATACCACCAGCTTCAAATTACTCACAATCCTCGACAGATCTCTCTTCACCGTATCCCAAACAGGCTCAGTCAACGTATTCGGAGATGACCCAAATCCGGACGCCCCAGCACTCGAATGAGAGTTAACTGTAGGTGAAGGCGGAGCCGGCGCAGCAGGAACAGATGGGACATACGACGGTTTCTGGTTTGTTGGTGGCAGTGGCGGGAGATTCGACTGAATGAATGGAGATGAAGAGACAGGGATTCGTGGCGGGCTAGGTGGGCGGGCTGGTAGGACCGTCGCCGGGCCGGATTGAACGCTGGCGTTGATTAGGTTCTCGATTTCATCGATGTCCGATTGGGAAGATGCGTGAAGAGGGATTGTGTCGCTGTGCGACATATTTTGTTCTTTGGTAAAAGTTTGCTTTCTTTTTCCTCGGGAAAGTGATGGAAAACTAGTAGATCTGTGAGGCGTGCAGACCGTTATCTGGAGAAAGAAAAGCGAAATCACCAAGAAAATTAGAAGGTTTGGGTTGGGTTGATTTGCTTCACTTGTTATTCTTGCGAAGGTTTCTGTTAGCCCGCAGTTTAAACGTACTCGTTAAAGAAAGCGTAATTAATTATATAGATGAAATTCCAACTGAGTCACTATACTTTTGCTGAGAGATCAAATAAATTCATAATTTTTTTAATTAAATTTTTATATTTTTATTGGAGAATTAAATAAGTTTTAATTTAATATAATATTTTTTTAATAATAAAATATTTTTTATCATAAATTTTAATTTTTATAATTTTAAAAATTATTTACTATCCCTATATATTTTTTGAAATTTTTATATTAATTAAAATATTAAAATTTTAATATCTCAAATTATAAAAAAAATAATATTTTATTAAAATATTATATTATATGAGAATTTATTTAATTATTAGTAAAAATATAGAGATTTAATTTATCAAAAAATTTAAATTTATTTTATTTGGCTCTTGAATAAAAATATGCAGTTTGGTTAGATTTATTTCTATAATTATTTAGTCCTCTAATTTTTAATATAATTGAAAAAAAATGAAATTTTGAAATTTTTACAATTTTATCATACACCATAAAATTGTCAAATTAAATTTTATATTTTTTAACATTTATTAATTATATCTATATCAAAAAATTATCACTCTGTTCCTTTTTAACGGCATATCAATTTAGTATATGGTTATTTTAAGAATGCCGTAAGAGTTATAGAACAAAGACTAGTTCTGAAGGACTAAACACAAACTAATTGAATGGCAATATATTTCTCAAAAAAGTTTTACTAGCATATCAGCAACTCTATTATCCTGCCCATTGCACAAATTCAAATGAGAAGTCTTGCAATAGTAGTAATAATATTCACAATGTTTGAAGGAAACTGAAGATCAGACTCAATCAATTTTAAAAAGAGAATATCAGTATCCATAGAATAATAAATGAGTGTGAGTTCTGAAAAAAGAATGGAGAGCTACAAGAATTGTACGAACATCTGCTGCCAAAGGAGAATAGCTCTAAACACGTTCAACACCCCAGGAAAAAACTAATCCTTCCAGTGTAAAACCCGGCTAGACTCCGGTATCGGAATTCCTACCGTCCGGTGGAATCTCGGATGTCGGAAACCTCTAGAAGGGTAAAATCATGTTTTTATAAAATGTTTTAAAGTATCTTAAGGTTTTAAGCAAAAAGGAAATTGAGTTTTAAAAGAAAAAAACTATGGAGACATTTCCAGGTTCGGCAGCCGAACCTCGAGTTCGGCCGCCGAACGTGGGATGGTTTAGGGGAGCAAGTTAGGCTTCCGAAAGTTTCAAAGGTTCGGCCGCCGAACCTCATGTTCGGCCGCCGAACTTGCATGAGTTTTGGAGGCACTTTAGGCTGCCGAAAGGTGGTCTGCCAGCCCCTATATAAGAGCTCCATGGCCGAAACGGGCGAATTTTCTCCCCATTTTCGGCCACGGTGAGTTCTTGCTCTCCCATGGTTCATTTTAGATGTTTTTCCTTCGATCTTCCATGTTTTAACAAGCTTTATGTTGATTTGAAGATATTTGAACAAAAAGAGCAAGTTTTGGAAACTTGGAGACTTAAGAGCGGATTTCTCCCCATCTCCGAGTTGGATCGCCTCTCCTCTCGTTCTTCAAGAGGTAAGAGTAGATCCATAGTTCATTTCATGTTTTAAGTAAGTTTTATGAAGATTTATGGGGTAGAAATGCATGTGTAGGTTTATGTTGAGTTTATGGTTAAATGTGTGTTTATGAGCAATGAATGTTGGATATGCATGTTTGATGTGTTGTAGATGGGGTTTAGGATAGTTTGAAGCCCCTAGGAGCTTGTATGCTTGAGTATGCATGTTGTAGAATAGGAAAATGCATGATTGAGTGAGTTGAGAGGCGTTTATGCATTGAGAGGCTGAGTTTCTGCCCTTTGGGAAGAACTCAGGTTCGGCAGCCGAAGGTTCTTTCGGCCGCCGAACCTGCCTTTGGTAGCATGTATCGGCTGCCGAACCCTGCCCCCGAAAGTGGACTTTCGGCTCTGGAAGGGAGTTTCGGCCGCCGAAGGTGCTGCCGAACATGCATGAGTTTCGTCTCTGGAGGGAACCTTCGGCCGCCGAAAGTCATGGCCGAAAGTGCCGCCGAAGGTGCATGACTTTCGGCTCTGGAGGGCCTTTCGGCCGTCGAACCTGCCGCCGAAAGTGCCCTGTTCAGCCCTCATTTGCATGATTTATGTGATTGTTTTAAGGTGTTTTAGGGGTTTTTGGGGAATATTTTAGAGTCATGTTCATGGATGTTTGGTCCCTCATTTGAGTCCACCTGTGTAGGTTCGAACCCGAGGAATCGAGGACCCCAGCAGTGAGTTAGCTGCTTCAGAGTCAGTAGAGCTTCAGCCAGAGGTGAGTGGAACTAAACTTAATATTTTAAATTGAGAAATTGAATGAAAGTTTTAGCATGATTCACGCATCATGAATGCCATGAGATATATTAGGGTGTTTGCATTAGAATTCACGAATATGTTGCATTGCATAATATGTTGTTGATGTGGATGAATGTTGAATGATCTATTAGCCCTCATATGTTATGACATGATGATATGATATGGAAGTTCAGGCGTGCCTGCACTACGCCCCTGGCACTATGTAAGAGAAAGACCGGGTGTGGCCTGCACTATGCCCCCAGCACAATTGGTTATGTATGATATGTTATGTAAAAGAGAAAGACCAGGTGTGGCCTGCACTACGCCCCTGGCATGATTGGAATATGTAGAAGGCTAAATGGTGACAAGTTCATCCTTGATGTGATTAGTTGTGATGTGATGCATTCCATGAAAGCATGAACTTTTAATATAAATGTTTTATTATTCTGCTCACTGGGCTCTAGTAGCTCACCCCACTCCTTTAACCCCAGGTTTGCAGGTACGGAATAGACCAGGAGGTCAAGAAGAGTAAAGTCATGGTCATGTAATAGTTAGCTGTGGACATGAATATGATGTAATGTAAAAGTATAGAATAGAAATGTAATGTAATGTTGCTTATGGAAGTTTAGAGTTGTGCTTGACCATAGTATGATTGCTAATCCCCTTGTGGTACATGATCTTAAATGTTAAATGATGATTATTGTAAACCAAGCTTATTGTATGTTATGATTTGTGCATGCACAGGTTAAGCTTGTTAGATGAATGAATGAATGATAAAATGAATGAAAGAGTCAATGATTGACTAATGAAAAGAAAAGTTTAAAATTTTATGTAATTGTTGATCATGTATGAGATTAAACAGGTATACAGGATGAATGTCAGGCTTGCTACGGGTCCCGGTGGCCTTATGCCGATCTGGATCCTAGCGCCGGTAGCGGTCCAGTTTTCGGGTCGTTACAGATTGGTATCAGAGCCCTAGGTTTATATGGTCGGACCTAGAGTGTCGGGCTCATAGATGTTCTAGAAGGCCAAGCACAATAGGAAAACCATGTTCACTAGGATAGGATGTAGAGTCCTGTCTTGAAATGATGATGTGAAATGCCATGATTTTATGCATGTACATTAATATTATGCTTTGATATGTGATGTATGTATTGCGGGTTCATGTGTTTGCACATGAACCATTTGATGCTAATGTTTATGAGATGTATGTTGTTTTTCAGAAAACAGGATGAGAGGAACTCGTCGATCTGCGCGATTGACTGGAGTACCACCCCAGGACGAGGGCACTGATGCCCATCCTCCTGCATTGCCAAGGGCAATGTCTAGCAGGTCTAGCAGGGAAAGAGCAGTAAGAGACCCTAGAAGGTCTTTGGATCTGGGTAGAAGCAGATCAGTAAGGGGAACAGTTCAAGGAGGAATGTCAGGGGATGTGGGGGATGATATGGATGTGGATCAGAGGAGGGATGGCAGTCTTGGAGTGAGTATGTCGGAAGAGGGAATGGGAGAGTACCAAGGAGGCACTCAGGCCTTGGGATTTGTTCAGCCACCTTACTACCCACCCTTTTCACATAATCCCGGGTATTCGATGGGAGGTACATCGGATTACCCCAGTTTTAACCCTTATCACTCTCAGATGCCATACCCACCTTTTTACCCACCGTACCCACAGTACCCTATGTACATGCCCCCATCTTTCTATCCAGGTACAGCAAACCCTACCCCAGGGGATGCTACACCTCCTCCACCAGCAGCAGCACCTACTGTCCCAGTAACCCAAATGCCTAAGCCTAGCTCATCTGGAGGGAGCAAGGTCAAGATGACCGATTACATGAAGCTGGGTGCTCCCCAGTTTGAAACCGGTGATGACCCGTTTGTGTACCTTGAGAGGGTCAAGACAATTACAGATGAGATAGGAGCTGATGACAGTAGAGCCATTCAGATGGCTGGGTTCACACTAAAATGCAAGAAGGCTCGAGAGTGGTTTAAGAACTATGTGAACCCGAGGTTGGACAGCCTATCATGGGAGGAGTTTGCAAATAAGTTTGCAGGATGGGCTTTCCCTGACAGTTCAAGAGAATTGAAGATGATTGAGTTCGAGCAGCTGAGGCAGACGGATGAGATGAGTGTGGATGAGTTCACAGACAGGTTTTTGGAGCTGTTGCCGTTTGCCGGGCAAAATCTGGATACAGATTAGAAAAAGTCAAGGAGGTATATCATGAAGCTCCATTCCAGGTATTCCTCCTTGATTCAGTCAGCAGAGAGGGAGAGTTTCCATGCCATAGTGGATATGGCCCGGAGGATGGAGCCTTTGTGGAACCGTCTCAGCAGACAGCTTCTGGTAGTGTGGCTCAGCCAGTAGCACCAGCCGCGACTCAGGCTAGTGGCAGAGGCAGAGGAAGAGGGGCAGCCTCTTCTTCAGCGGGTTTCAGGGGTGAGGGCCTGTCAGCTCCAGCACGGATCTTCACCATGACTCAGCAGGAGGCAAACACATCCAACACCGTGGTGTCAGGTAATCTCATCATTGGTTGTTCTGATGTGTATGCATTAATGGACCCTGGTGCATCTCATTCTTTCATTGCTCCGAGGGCCGTCGAGAGGTTGGGATTGATGGTCTCTGGGTTAGAGTGTCCCCTATGGGTCAGTGGACCCAAGTGTGACCCGTCAGTGGCAGAGTCAGTCTACCAGTATAGTCCAGTTTTTGTTGAGGGAAGATGCCTTTCTGCCGACCTTGTGGTTCTAGATTTGACAGATTTTGACGTCATTCTAGGGATGGATTGGCTATCTACCCATGGTGCTACCTTGGACTGCAGAGACAAGGTAGTCAAGTTCAGATGTCAGGATGGGTCAGAGGTTGTCTTCAGAGGAGACAGGGGGAGTACACCTAGAGGTTTGATATCAGCCCTACAGGCTCGTAGGCTGCTAAGGAGAGGTTGTCAGGGTTTTCTAGCTCATGTGAGAGAGCTGGATAGTCATGTCAGAGAGCCCGCCTCAGTGCCAGTGGTCAGAGAGTTCTTAGATGTTTTTCCAGACGAGCTGCCAGGTTTACCACCTGCTAGGGAGATAGAGTTTGAAATTGAATTGATGCCTGGAACTAGACCGATCTTTATCCCTCCCTACAGGATGGCACCAGCAGAATTGAAAGAGCTTAAGGAGCAGTTGCAAGAGCTGGTAGTGTCATACCCGGCTGAAGTCCGGCATCGAAATTCTACTTTCTGGTGGAGTCCAAGATGTCGGAAGTCTCTAGACGGGTTCGCTTTATGTTTTTCTACCATGTTTTGATATGTTCATTAAGTTTTACGCATAAGGAAATGAGTTTTTGAGTGAAATGAACCAAGGCAGAAAAGTCAGGTTCGGCCGCCGAAGTTGAGGTTCGGCCGCCGAACATGCATGGCTTTCGGTTTCACATGTGGCCGCCGAAGGTGGTCTGGCCAGCCACCTATAAATGGCCCTCAGTCGGTTGAAGCGGTAAGAGCGCCGTTTCTTTCACTTGCTGAGGTGAAACTTTGTCCTTTGTGAGTATTCTTTTATGTTTTCATGAAATCATGCAAAGATTTGAGTAGTTTTCATGATTATTTGAAGGTTTTAAGCTAAACACTCAAAGTTTTGAAGGTTGGAGAGTTTGAAGGCAAGTTGCTCCAAAACTCCACGTTAGGATCCTTCATCTACTTGCTTTCACGAGGTAAGTGAAGATCCGGAGCTTGTTTTTATGTTTTCTGAAGGTTTTATGGGGTTGATGGAGAGAGGTGCATGAATAGGGTTATGTGTGAGGTGTTGATGATTTTGTGCATAGAACCTGTTTCTGTGTTGTTTGTGTTGTGTTTTTGGGGTTTTAAGGTAGTTTCTGACCCCTTTGAGCATATACATGAGTGTATGCAAGTGGAAGTATTGAGGTGTGTGAAGTGGAGTGAGTTTTGTGCATTGGGCGAGAGGCAGGGCAAGTTTCTGCCCTGCTGATGAACTCAGGTTCGGCAGCCGAAGGTACATTCGGCCGCCGAACCCCTGAGGAGAAGAGAGGAGGTGGCTTCGGCTGCCCAAACTTGCCCCCGAGCTTTTGGACTTTCGGCTCTGGAGGGAAGTTCGGCCGCAGAAGGTGCCGCCGAAGGTTAGAGACTTTCGTCTCTGGAGTGCCTTTCAGCCTCCGACACTTGCCCCCGAAAGGGTTCGGCAGCTGAAAGTGGAAGTTCGCCCGCCGAAGGTGCTTGAGTTTCGTCTCTGGAGAGGACTTTCGGCCGCCGAACCTGCCGCCGAAAGTGTTCTGTCCAGCTTTCCTTTGCATATTTTGCATGGATGTTAGAGTGAGTTTAAGGGGATTCTTGGGGAGTTTCATAGTGTTGTGCATAAGCTAGTTTGATCCCTCATTTGAGTCCATCTGTATAGGTACAGACCAGAGGAACCAGAGAGAGCAGCAGTGAGTACTGCTCCAGAGTTTTCAGAGCCTGCAGAGTCAGTCAGTCTAGATAGCCAGAGGTGAGTGGAGCTAACCTTTACTCTTTTTAGTGCACAATGGAATGTTTTAGCATATCTCATGCATCATGATTATGCAATAGGTTGATTGCATTAGTATCCACGAATATGTTGCATTGCATAGTAACTTGTTGATGTGGGTGAATGCTGAATGATCCAATAGTCTCAGACAGGAAGTCCAGGAGCCTTTGACTACGCCCTGGCAGGTATAGTAAAGACCAGGAGCCTTTGACTACGCCCTGGCAGTTATAGTAAAGACCAGGAGCCTTTGACTACGCCCTGGCAATGGTAAGTACAGTACATCTTGAGTCAGAGAGAGCTGAATTTGCGGCAGAGAAGATGGGTAGAATTGCTCAGTGATTATGATTGTAAGATCCAGTATCATCCGGGTAAGGCGAATGTTGTGGCAGACGCCCTAAGCCGGAAGTCACTAGGCAGTTTATCCCATATAGCAGCAGAGCGGAGACCAGTAGTGATGGAGCTTTATAAGCTCTTAGAAGAAGGGTTACAGCTAGAGTTTTCTGGTACAGGTGCATTGATCGCACAGATGAGAGTGACACCTGTGTTTCTAGAGCAGATAGCTCAGAGACAGCACGAGGACCCAGAGTTGATGAAAATTGCCAGGACTGTTCAGTCAGGCAACAATGCAGAGTTCAGATTTGACAACAAAGGGATCCTCCGTTATGGAAGTCTACTTTGTGTACCAGATAGGAGCAGTGTAAAGGAAGACATTATGAGGGAAGCTCATAATGCAAGGTATAGTGTTCACCCAGGGAGCCACCAAGATGTACCAGGATTTCAAAAGGGTCTATTGGTGGCCAGCCATGAAGAAAGAAGTGGCGCAGTTTGTGACAGCCTGTGAGGTTTGCAAGAGGGTGAAACTAGAGCATCAGAAACCCGCTGGAATGCTTAACCCATTGCCGATTCCAGAATGGAAATGGGAGAACATAGCCATGGATTTTGTAGTGGGTTTACCAGCAACGTCCAACAGGATAGACTCTATATGGGTGATTGTGGACAGACTCACGAAATCTGCTCATTTTCTTCCAGTATGAAGTAACTATTCTGTGGATAAGTTGGCACAGGTCTATCTGGATGAGATCGTGAGATTACATGGAGTTCCAGTGTCTATAGTTTCAGACAGAGGACCTCAGTTCACCTCCAGATTTTGGCGAAGTCTGCAGAGTGCGATGGGCACGAGATTGGATTTTAGCACTGCTTTCCACCCACAGACTGATGGACAGTCAGAGAGGACCATCCAGACCATAGAGGATATGCTTCGACTGTGTGTGTTAGACTTTGGCGGTTCTTGAAGGCAGCATCTACCTTTGGTGGAGTTTGCCTACAATAACAGCCATCATGCTAGCATAGGGATGGCGCCTTATGAAGCTTTGTATGGGCGAAAGTGCAGATCCCCTATTTTCTGGGAAGAGATAGGAGAGAAGGCTCTTGCAGGGCCAGAGTTAGTAGAGATTACCAGTAGAGTGGTGCCCATAATCAGAGAGAGAATCAGAACAGCGCAGAGTAGACAGAAAAGTTATGCAGACGTTCGCAGAAAACAGTTAGAGTTCCAGGAAGGTAATTGGGTATTGCTGAAAGTGTCTCCAATGAAAGGAGTGGTTCATTTTGGAAAGAAGGGTAAGTTAGCCCCACGATACATTGGCCCCTTTGAGATTTTGCAGCGGGTCGGGAATGTGTCGTATAAGCTAGATTTACCTGCTTCTATGGAAAGAATTCACCCGGTATTTCATGTTTCTATGCTATGGCAGTTTGTGTCAGATCCGAATCAGGTTCTGAGTGAGCCTGAGGTGGAGATTCTTACAGATCTCACCTATATAGAGCAGCCAGTGCGGATTCTGGACACACAGATCAGATAGCTAAGGAACAAAGAGATCCCAATGGTGAAAGTTCTGTGGAACCATCATAATCTAGAAGAGTGCACCTGGGAGACGCGGGAGTTGATGCTCCAGCAGTATCCATATTTATTTTGAGGTTAGTTTCCTCCTTTTCATGTGTTACTTGTTTGTTTTGGAACATTCGAGGATGAATGTTCTTAAGGGGGGGAGAATGTAATACCCGGCTGGAGTCCGGCATCGGAATTCTACTTTCTGGTGGAGTCCAGGATGTCGGAAGTCTCTAGACGGGTTCGCTTTATGTTTTTCTACCATGTTTTGATATGTTCATTAAGTTTTACGCATAAGGAAATGAGTTTTTGAGTGAAATGAACCAAGGCAGAAAAGCCAGGTTCGGCCGCCGAAGTTGAGGTTCGGCCATCGAACATGCATGGCTTTCGGTTTCACGTGTGGCCGCCGAAGATGGTCTGGCCAGCCACCTATAAATGGCCCTCAGTCGGTTGAAGCGGTAAGAGCGCCGTTTCTTTCACTTGCTGAGGTGAAACTCTGTCCTTTGTGAGTATTCTTTTATGTTTTCATGAAATCATGCAAAGATTTGAGTAGTTTTCATGATTATTTGAAGGTTTTAAGCTAAACACTCAAAGTTTTGAAGGTTGGAGAGTTTGAAGGCAAGTTGCTCCAAAACTCCACGTTAGGATCCTTCATCTACTTGTTTTCACGAGGTAAGTGAAGATCCGGAGCTTGTTTTTATGTTTTCTGAAGGTTTTATGGGGTTGATGGAGAGAGGTGCATGAATAGGGTTATGTGTGAGGTGTTGATGATTTTGTGCATAGAACCTGTTTCTGTGTTGTTTGTGTTGTGTTTTTGGGGTTTTAAGGTAGTTTCTGACCCCTTTGAGCATATACATGAGTGTATGCAAGTGGAAGTATTGAGGAGTGTGAAGTGGAGTGAGTTTTATGCATTGGGCGAGAGGCAGGGCAAGTTTATGCCCTGCTGATGAACTCAGGTTCGGCAGCCGAAGGTACATTCGGCCGCCGAACCCCTGAGGAGAAGAGAAGAGGTGGCTTCGGCTGCTCAAACTTGCCCCCGAGCTTTTGGACTTTCGGCTCTGGAGGGAAGTTCGGCCGCAGAAGGTGCCGCCGAAGGTTAGAGACTTTCGTCTCTGGAGTGCCTTTCAGCCTCCGAAACTTGCCCCCGAAAGGGTTCGACAGCCGAAAGTGGAAGTTCGGCCGCCGAAGGTGCTTGAGTTTCGTCTCTGGAGAGGACTTTCGGCCGCCGAACCTGCCGCCGAAAGTGTTCTGTCCAGCTTTCCTTTGCATGTTTTGCATGGATGTTAGAGTGAGTTTAAGGGGATTCTTGGGGAGTTTCATAGTGTTGTGCATAAGCTAGTTTGGTCCCTCATTTGAGTCCATCTGTATAGGTACATACCAGAGGAACCAGAGAGAGCAGCAGTGAGTACTGCTCCAGAGTTTTCAGAGCCTGCAGAGTCAGTCAGTCCAGATAGCCAGAGGTGAGTGGAGCTAACCTTTACTCTTTTCAGTGCACAATGGAATGTTTTAGCATATCTCATGCATCATGATTATGCAATAGGTTGATTGCATTAGTATCCTCGAATATGTTGCATTGTATAGTAACTTGTTGATGTGGGTGAATGCTGAATGATCCAATAGTCTCAGATAGGAAGTCCAGGAGCCTTTGACTACGCCCTGGCAGGTATAGTAAAGACCAGGAGCCTTTGACTACGCCCTGGCAGTTATAGTAAAGACCAGGAGCCTTTGACTACGCCCTGGCAATGGTAAGTACAGAGGTGTTATATACACATATACATATATGACAGGAAGACCAGGTGCTCGATTCTACGCCCTGGCACAGAGTTATTGGGACTATGTGGTGACAGGTTTACTCTTGATGTGGATTGACTGTGTTATGACGCATTCCATGAGATCATGTTTTACTGAGATGTTTTACTGTTCTACTCACTGGGCTATAGAGCTCATCCCACTCCCTTAACCCCAGTTTTGCAGGTTCAGTGTACAGTGTACAGGGACAGTCCAGCAGAGTACAGAAAGAGTAAAGAGATTTGTAATATCTTAGAGTGGACATGTAATATTAAAGAGATGTACTAATTGTGTATAAAGTTAAAAATGTGCTTGACTTAGTGATGTATGTTTTGTACATGATCTGGATATGTATCTATGTTTTACAGCGTATGTGAAAAAAACCAGGCTTAACAGGTATGAGTTCACCCATCTAGAGCAAGCTCTAGTCAGGGGTACAGAGTACAGACTACAGAGTACAGAGTACAGAGTACAGACTACAGAGTACAGAGTACAGAGTACAGAGTACAGAGTACAGAGTACAGAGATAGTGCATGCACAAGTTAAGCCTTGGTGCATAAAAGAGTTTTTATTTTTCACAGAAAATATATGATCATGTATGCGTTTTACAGGTACACAGAGAGTATAGCAGGCTTGCTACGGGTTCTGGCGGCCTTAAGCCGACCTGAATCCTAGCGCCGGTGACGGTCTCTTTTGGGGTCGTTACAGGTAGATAGGGGTTTCATCCGACCGAGTACCTCACCTTGGGGTGCTCCAGTGCTATTTGTGAAAAAGAAGGATGGATCCCTTAGACTTTGTATCGACTACAGGCAGTTGAACAAGGTCACTACCAAGAACAAGTACCTGTTGCCAAGGATCGACGATCTATTCGACCAGCTAGCAGGAGCAGGTTGTTTCTCCAAAATAGATATGAGATCTGGGTACTATCAGCTGAGGATAAGGGAAGAGGATGTACCGAAGACAGCATTCAGGACCAGATATGGGCATTATGAGTTCCTTGTGATGCCGTTCGGGTTAACCAATGCCCCTGCAGCATTCATGGATCTCATGAACAGAGTGTTTAGCCAGTACCTGGATCACTTTGTTATTATCTTCATAGATGATATCTTAGTGTATTCCAGGAATGCAGAGGAGCATGCCCATCATCTGAGGTTAGTTCTGCAGACCTTGAGGGAACATGGCTTGTATGCCAAGTTCTCCAAGTGTGAGTTCTGGCTGAGGAGCATCTCCTTCTTGGGGCATGTGGTGTCAGAAAATGGAATCGAGGTAGACCCCAGGAAGGTGGAAGCTGTAGCTAACTGGCCTAGACCCACTACGGTGACAGAGATCAAGAGTTTCTTGGGTTTGGCAGGTTACTACAGGAGGTTCGTTCAGGACTTCTCTAAGATTGCAGCTCCCATGACCAGATTGACTAAGAAGAACCAGGGGTTCGTGTGGACAGACCAGTGTGAAGAGAGCTTTGAGGAGCTAAAGAAGAGGTTGACTTTAGCACCAGTGTTAGCGCTGCCAACTAGTAATGAAGACTTCTCAGTGTATTGTGATGCGTCCCGTGTGGGACTGGGTTGTGTGCTAATGCAGAATGAAAGGGTGATTGCTTATGCTTTCAGGTAGCTGAAGAAGCACGAGTTGAATTACCCTACACATGACCTAGAGATGGCAGCGGTAATCTTTGCACTCAAGATGTGGAGGCATTACCTTTATGGGGTAAAATGTGAGATCTTCACAGATCATAAAAGCCTGCAATACATCCTGAGTCAGAGAGATTTGAATTTGAGGCAGAGAAGATGGGTAGAACTGCTCAGTGACTACGATTGCAAGATCCAGTACCATCCGGGTAAGGCGAATGTTGTGGCAGACGCCTTGAGCCGGAAATCACTTGACAGTTTGTCCCATATTTCAGCAGAAAGAAGACCAGTGGTGAGGCAGTTCTTCGAGCTCATGAATGAAGGTTTGCAGTTGCAGTTGTCTGGTACAGGTGCTTTGATAGCCCAGATGAGAGTGGCACCCGTGTTTCTAGAGCAGGTGACTCAGAAACAGCATGAGGACCCAGAGTTAGTGAAGATTGCTAGGACTGTTCAGTCAGGCAAGGATAGTGAGTTCAAATTCGACAGCAAGGGGATCCTCCGCTATGGAAACAGATTGTGTGTACCAGATGACGTAGGGCTGAAGGGAGACATTATGAGAGAGGCTCATAATGCCAGATACAACATTCACCCCGGAGCCACCAAGATGTATCAAGATCTGAAGAAAGTGTATTGGTGGCCAGCTATGAAGAAAGAAGTGGCACAGTTTGTGTCAGCCTGCGAAGTGTGTCAGAGGGTGAAGCTGGAACATCAGAAGCCGGCTGGAATGCTTAACCCACTACCTATTCCAGAGTGGAAATGGGAGAATATAGCTATGGACTTCGTGGTGGGGTTACCGACAACGTCCAACAGATTGGACTCCATATGGGTGATTGTGGATAGACTGACCAAATCTGCTCACTTCATCCCTGTTAGGAGTGGCTATTATGTGGACAAGTTGGTGCAGGTGTATGTTGATGAGATCGTCAGGCTGCATGGGGTTCCTGTTTCAATAGTGTCTGACCGAGGGCCCCAGTTCACCTCCAGGTTTTGGCGGAGTCTGCAGAACGCTATGGGTACCAGGTTGGATTTTAGCACTGCTTTCCATCCACAGACGGACGGACAATCAGAGAGGACCATCCAGACAATAGAGGATATGCTAGGAATATGTGTGCTGGACTTTGGCGGTTCTTGGAGGCAGCATCTACCTTTAGTAGAGTTTGCCTACAATAACAGCCATCATGCCAGCATAGGGATGGCCCCATATGAAGCTTTGTATGGAAGGAAGTGCAGGTCGCCTGTCTGTTGGGAAGAGGTTGGAGAAAAGGCCTTGGTAGGGCCTGAGCTAGTAGAGATCACCAGCAGAGTGGTGCCCATAATCAGAGAAAGAATCAAGACTGCTGCAAGCAGGCAAAAGAGTTATGCAGATATCCGCAGAAGGCAAGTAGAGTTTCAGGAGGGGGATTTGGTATTGCTCAAGGTGTCTCCAATGAAAGGGGTGATTCGGTTTGGGAAGAAAGGTAAGCTAGCTCCACGGTACATCGGACCCTTTGAAGTCTTGCAAAAGATTGGAAATGTATCGTACAAGCTGGACTTGCCTGCTTCAATGGAGAGAATCCATCTGGTTTTCCATGTTTCCATGTTAAGGAAGTTCGTGTCAGATCCGGGCAAGGTTCTTGGTGAGCCTGATGTGGAGATCCAAGAGGATCTCACTTATGTTGAACAACCAGTACGGATCCTAGACACCTAGATCAGAAAGCTAAGGAACAAGAAAATCCCGATGGTGAAAGTCCTTTGGAATCACCACAACATCGAAGAATGTACCTGGGAGACACGGGAGTCTATGCTCCGGCAATATCCTCATCTCTTCTAAGGTGAGTTTTTATGTGCTTTGTATGAATGTTTATGTTTTATCCTATGCCATGTGTTTGTTTGGTGAATATTCGGGGATGAATGTTCTTAAAGGGGGAAGAATGTAATACCCGGCTAGACTCCGGTATCGGAATTCCTACCGTCCGGTGGAATCTCGGATGTCGAAAAGCTCTAGAAGGGTAAAATCATGTTTTTATAAAATGTTTTAAAGTATCTTAAGGTTTTAAGCAAAAAGGAAATTGAGTTTTAAAAGAAAAAGACTATGGAGACATTTCCAGGTTCGGCCGTCGAACCTCGAGTTTGGCCGCCGAACGTGGGATGGTTTAGGGGAGCAAGTTAGGCTTCCGAAAGTTTCAAAGGTTCGGCCGCCGAACCTCATGTTCGGCCGCCGAACTTGCATGAGTTTTGGAGGCACTTTAGGCTGTCGAAAGGTGGCCTGCCAGCCCCTATATAAGAGCTCCATGGCCGAAACGGGCGAGTTTTCTCCCCATTTTCGGCCACGGTGAGTTCTTGCTCTCCCATGGTTCATTTTAGATGTTTTTCCTTCGATCTTCCATGTTTTAACAAGCTTTATGTTGATTTGAAGATATTTGAACAAAAAGAGCAAGTTTTGGAAACTTGGAGACTTAAGAGCGGATTTCTCCCTATCTCCGAGTTGGATCGCCTCTCCTCTCGTTCTTCAAGAGGTAAGAGTAGATCCATAGTTCATTTCATGTTTTAAGTAAGTTTTATGAAGATTTATGGGGTAGAAATGCATGTGTAGGTTTATGTTGAGTTTATGGTTAAATGTGTGTTTATGAGCAATGAATGTTGGATATGCATGTTTGATGTGTTGTAGATGGGGTTTAGGATAGTTTGAATCCCCTAGGAGCTTGTATGCTTGAGTATGCATGTTGTAGAATAGGAAAATGCATGATTGAGTGAGTTGGGAGGCGTTTATGCATGGAGAGGCTGAGTTTCTGCCCTTTGGGAAGAACTCAGGTTCGGCAGCCGAAGGTTCTTTCGGCCGCCGAACCTGCCTTTGGTAGCATGTATCGGCTGCCGAACCCTGCCCCCGAAAGTGGACTTTCGGCTCTGAAAGGGAGTTTCGGCCGCCGAAGGTGCAGCCGAACATGCATGAGTTTCGTCTCTGGAGGGAACCTTCGGCCGCCGAAAGTGCCGCCGAAGGTGCATGACTTTCGGCTCTGGAGGGCCTTTCGGCTGCCGAAAGTGCCCTGTTCAGCCCTCCTTTGCATGATTTATGTGATTGTTTTAAGGTGTTTTAGGGGGTTTTTGGGGAATATTTTAGAGTCATGTTCATGGATGTTTGGTCCCTCATTTGAGTCCACCTGTGTAGGTTTGGACCCGAGGAACCGAGGACCCCAGCAGTGAGTTAGCTGCTTCAGAGTCAGTAGAGCTTCAGCCAGAGGTGAGTGGAACTAAACTTAATATTTTAAATTGAGAAATTGAATGAAAGTTTTAGCATGATTCACGCATCATGAATGCCATGAGATATATTAGGGTGTTTGCATTAGAATTCACGAATATGTTGCATTGCATAATATGTTGTTGATGTGGATGAATGTTGAATGATCCATTAGCCCTCATATGTTATGACATGATGATATGATATGGAAGTCCAGGCGTGCTTGCACTACGCCCCTGGCACTATGTAAGAGAAAGACCGGGTGTGGCCTGCACTACGCCCCCAGCACAATTGGTTATGTATGATGTGTTATGTATAAGAGAAAGACCAGGTGTGGCCTGCACTACGCCCTGGCATGATTGGAATATGTAGAGGGCTAAATGGTGACAAGTTCATCCTTGATGTGATTAGTTGTGATGTGATGCATTCCATGAAAGCATGAACTTTTAATATAAATGTTTTATTATTCTGCTCACTGGGCTCTAGTAGCTCACCCCACTCCCTTAACCCCAGGTTTGCAGGTACGGAATAGACCAGGAGGTCAAGAAGAGTAAAGTCATGGTCATGTAATAGTTAGCTGTGGACATGAATATGATGTAATGTAAAAGTATATAATAGAAATGTAATGTAATGTTGCTTATGGAAGTTTAGAGTTGTGCTTGACCATAGTATGATTGCTAATCCCCTTGTGGTACATGATCTTAAATGTTAAATGATGATTATTGTAAACCAAGCTTATTGTATGTTATGATTTGCGCATGCACAGGTTAAGCTTGGTAGATGAATGAATGAATGATAGAATGAATGAAAGAGTCAATGATTGACTAATGAAAAGAAAAGTTTAAAATTTTATGTAATTGTTGATCATGTATGGGATTAAACAGGTATACAGGATGAATGTCAGGCTTGCTACGGGTTCTGGCGGCCTTATGCCGATCTGGATCCTAACGCCGGTAGCGGTCCGGTTTTCGGGTCGTTACATCCAGTTTCCATTAGTACTAAATTTCAAGGTTCTATGAGGAGGAGGTAACCAAACCACTTGATGTAGTTGACATAGAGATTTGCATGATGGAGGTGTAGAAAAAACACCATACTACTAAAGCTTTACATAACTAAGAGAACTATGAGATGAAGTAGCAAAAAGGATTTAGAGAACAAAATCAAACTTTTATTTATTATGTGTCGTCCATATGTTCTAAAGAGTAAGAGAAACAAGCTATATAATAGTTCCATAGTCCATTCTGGCGGGAAATGGCCATTGAGATCCTCCCACCACACCAAAAAAGTAAAAAATCCCACAATATCGAGCTTATAAGAGCAAGGGCTATTAAACCATATAACGCTAGCATGGGGATAGAGAAAAAAAGTATGCTCTAGTGTTTCTACTTGTGCAAAGCAAAGAGGGCATATGGAAAAAACTTTAATTTCACATAACACTAAACTATGTAAGACAAGAATTGCATTATGCAATAAAAGTTAGATAAAAACCTTACTTTTATGTTGAACAAAAAGAGTCCAGGTTTGCTGCCAAACATACTTTGGGACGCTAGTCAAAGAGGAAGGTTATGAGATGAAAACCTGGTTAGAGGATTACTAGGTGAGATACATATAGCCAAACTTGACAGTATATTATTCATTTTGCTCAAAGTGTCAAACCAAGAAATTAGGAATGCTTATAGGAGCCACCAATATAGAGAAAATAATATTAGTTGAGCTGATGGAAAAGATGAAGCATCAACTAATAATTTCAGTCTAAACTAGGCTGATCCTCCAAATCTGCCACCTAATTAACTTGAAGAGGGCAATGAGGTGGTCAAACAATAAAAAAACTAGTCACACCAAGAACTCATAGACATGCTAAATGAGAGTATTACTGTCGTCACTGATATTCATCCTCATTTCTCCCTTCAGAATATCCCTAGAAACTAGTATACCTTTTCAAGAGCATCGCTTTTTAAAATGAGTATCCCAAATAGAAGTTTGAGAAAAGTATCTAGTTTTAAAAAACTGAGCCTATAAAGCATATGAATTCTTAATAAGGTGCTAACATTATTTAGCTAAATACGTCAGTTTGAATTTTTCAAAATCTTTGAACCCCATACCACTATAAAATTTAGATAAACAAGAACATTGCCATTTAAGCCAATGAATCTTTTAGGTCCCTTCATATGCTCTTTACTAAAAATTTATTAAAATGGCATTCAATAGTACAAAATTAATTAGGATATTGAAAAAAGCAACGGAATAAGAAGGGATCGTTGTAAGAACTAATTGAAGTAAGGTAGCTTGGCCAGCCTGAAATAGCAGCTTATGCTTTCAAGCCTTAGTCTTAGAATGAATATGATTCTCAACCTAACACAAGGCCTGCTACTCAAACTTATCCAATATCACAGTTAACCCTTAATACCTAGCACTGTATTGCTTTTCTCACATATGAAAAAAGCTGCAAAGTTTTCTATTTCAAAGTAGAAGGCGCCAAGTAATTGAAATAAAAATGAGATTTAGAAAAATTATCGCATTGACTAGAAGCTAAAGAGTAAGAGTAGATAACATTTTACAAATTTCTAACCTCCCTTTTGGATGCCTCGACAAAAAAGCAAAGCATTATTGGTAACTAAACATTAGAACAAGGAGGAGTATATCGAGAAATCCACAAATCCCGAAGGTGACCAATATTTATGGTAGCAAAAAGCACATAGAAAAGAGTTTGAGATACAAATAGAGATAAGGGATCTTTTTGTTTGAATCTTGGAGGGAGGAAAAGGTGTAGTAGGAATGTAACACTCTACATCCGATAATTTAATTAGCTGAGCCGGAGATGTCACATTATGTGGTAATTCTCTTATTTTTCTTTTAATTATTTTTCTTTTAATTATTTTCTTGTAAATACGTGACTTTTTTTATTAAAAATCTAACAAAGTCTCCTTTGTAATATGGACTTAACCTTACATGTGAACAGTAATAACATTCCAATAAACTCCAACCTTAAACCTTTACTTCTTTCAATGTCTCAATCACAAATCTCTAAATAACTCAATGCACTTCAATAAAATCCATAACCAAACACCAACACGATTCAAAATTCCTTTAACCATATTTATCAATGACAATTACATTCTTATACACCAAAAGTTAACTTACAAACCTTTTACAAGTACTATATTCTAACTAAGATATACATACTATATTTACAATCAAATTTTACTAAAAAAAAATCAAAATAACCTAAAAGAGATTGATGCAACTTTTTTATATCTAATGCATATCTAGATTTATTGTTGTAAGCACATTGGTTAGTAATGCTCAACTTTTTTCAATAAACATTTAGATAAAGTTCAATTCATAGGCATAAATTAAATGACTTAAAAATAAATATGTAAATAAATTAATTATAATAGTTAAACCATATGAACATATAATTTATTCATATATTAATTCTTTAAATATATTATGACATATGAGTTTTTTTTTTTCTGTGATACTTTTGTTTATAATTATATCTCGCCCCTATAAATTTAATGGGAATGTTAAGTTAGATAAGAAAAAAGTGTTTTTATAGGGCACAATGCCAAATGACTATAGGGCTCGAAATTAGGTCTGTGACTATAGTGGTAAGGCGCAATAGCCGAACCTGTGGGTACCTCATTGTAGCCACAAAATATCAAATAACTGTAGTGAGTACTACTAAATTTGTATATGGCATGCTACACTTTTATACTAACTCATAACCCCACCAAATTAATCAGGGCCAATAATTAATTATCATTTTAATATTTCATTATACTTACAAATAACTTACTTCATGAATTATTTAGGTTATAAAATATTAATATGTTTCATTTCCATGGTTTTATTTTTTTCAATAATACCAATAAAGTCTATAAGTTGATTTTTCATTTGAATATTTCTATATTCTAATGGATTTATTTTAATTTCAAATTAATTATTTGAATAAAATTCACAGATGAAAAAAGTATCAGGCGCTTTTCGAGTGATACTATTTACATCCCGAGAATGATACTATTCACGATCCGAATTTTTAGAGTATTACAAAGAATTCCATTCACTAGAACATAAAATTATACTGCAATAACACATTTATTAATAATTGCTCCACTTGATTAGAAAAATCCATATGTTGTAGGACCTGTAGTAAAAAGGGTCGCTTCACTTTATCATATGCTTTGTGCATATCCAACTTTATTGTCATAGTATGAGATTTGTTGTGAGATATTTTAAGATAATGAAAACTTCATGTGCAATAATAATATCATCTTGTATGGTATGAGTCGAAATGAAAGCAATTTAGTTCTGTGAGATAAAAGAATTCATCTATGAATTTAATTGATTAAATAGAGTCAGAAATAACTTTATAAACAAAATTACAGAGATTAATTGGTCTGTAAAGAAACTAGAATAGCACACACTTTGGAATTAAAATAATGTTAGTTTTATTAACTTCCTTTAGTAAATCTCATAGTATAAAAGTTGTGCTCCATATTACACAAATAAGATGCAATTAAATTCTAATTACTATGATAAAGTAAACCTAAGAAACTATCAGGACCTAGAGCTTTGGTGCTATCTAACTCAAAGATTGCTTTCTAAACCTCATCATCCGATAAAAGTGTAAAAAACATAGCATTCGTCTCGTCCTTAGGTAATAAGGGAATATGGTTGCAAATTTCACCATTGCTAATAATTTTTTCAATAGTATACAATTGTTGAAAAAAAACCTCAAACTAAAGACTACACTACCTCCTTTATAAGGTGGTCAAATGAAAGAATTTTGAATTGCAATCACCATCTTGCAATTATTGTACTCAAGATCTCTATTTCTGGTGAAGCTTATCTCATCGCTGCAAATTTATGAAAAATAGACAACAAAGAAGATTCTAAAATTGCATTTTGAACATCAAAAAGCATGGAATAAAGATCCTTTGATTATTATCGAACATATTGTATCCTTTAAAAAATCACCCTTGAAGATGTTATCTTGCTATTGGCTTAGAGAATCTACTAGCTTTTAATCATTGCACAAAAGAGTATAAAGAAGCAAAAATAGGCATGTGCTAGGCAGAATAAACAATATCAGGGTACTTAGTATGGAGTAACCACTTATCTTTATGATATAGAGTAACTAGCCTTTGACTTTATGATAAACTTAGACCGAGTCTAACTTTTATTGCCGACATCCGATAGAGACCCATGATAGTTTTTCGGAAAGGAAATTTTGAAACACACGACTTTCAAAAGTGTGACTAGGGCCACAGGCCTGTCACAAAATTTGATATGGAAATTTCATCGTTTAGGAGGTCAATTTTGCATTTTAATTATTTTTTTGGATATTTTGGATATTTTCATAATTTTGCATATTAGAATTTTGTTTCTATTATAAATAGCCTCCCTTAGCTATTAGAAACTCACATTTTGCAATCTTTGAAGAATTTCAATAAGATTGTTCGTCTTTCAGCCTATATTTTCTCTTAGATCGTCTTAGCCAAATGATATTAGTTAAAACTCCTGACGGAGTCTAATTAGTCCTTTATCATATTGGTATTCAAGCAAAGTTCGACCATGGCAGATAATCAAGAGGCGTGAATTGCTGCGATTGAGGCATCTTTGGCATAATTGAGGGAGATGATCGGACAGCTGACCCTGCAGCAGGGAATCCACCAATCTGCCGCCGCCGCACACCCCCAGCCAGTCGCCAATCCTGTGGCCGCCAATCCTATGTCTGCAAATCCCCAACATAATTATTAGGAAAGTTACAAGATCAAGATAGACCTTCAAAACTTTTCTGGTTCGTTGGGTGTGGAATCTGTTCTTGATTGGCTGGCAGAGGTTGAATGTTTCTTCAAAGTTATGAGAGTGGATGAGGATCACAAGGTTCCGATTGTGGCCTATAAGTTAAAAGGGGGTGCAACAGCCTGGTGGAATTCAATTAAAAATGAACGCTATCGGAGGAGGCTAGAACCCATACGAATTTGGGTGTTGAAGTAGATGATTGAACAACGATTCTTACCTAGCGATCACGCTCAAGTTTTATATAACCGGTATCATAACTGTGTATAGGGGAACCGAAGAGTGGATGAATATACCGAGGAGTTTTTGAGGTTGGAGGCAAGGTGTGAAAACTGTGAGAATGAAGCCTAGCAAGTTGCTCATTATCAGAGAGGCCTGAATCACGAAATTCGTTGTATGATGGGAGTAGCTGCGATTTTCACCTTGGCAGACACTATTGAGATGGCAAAAAGGATAGAAGAGCGTGTTGATTGGCAGCCACGACAGCAGTACAACCAAAATTTCAATTATAGAAATTCTAGTTCGACAGGGACGCAACAGTATAGAGGCAATTACAACGGGCAGCCTTCTAAGGTTGTAAATTCTGGCAATCCTCAGAATGCTATGGAAGAAAGGAGAGACAATAAAAGAAAGGCAGTCACCACTATAGTAGACAAAGGAGGCAGAACCAATCCTTATCAGAAGCCAACGAGAGACATATGTTACTGCTGCAGGCTACCTGGTCATCGATCAAATAATTATCCAGAACGTAGAGGAGTTAATACTAATCACCGACATGTTAATGTAGTTGAGCAGGTGGCTGAAACTGATGAGAAAATGGATGACGATGATGGATCTATTGCTCGTTCTGAAGATGGAGAGGTCACCTATGTGGTGAAAAAAATCTTATGCTCAACAAAACAGGAGGATGAGACGCAAAGGAGGAAGATTTTCTAGGCAAAGTGTCGAGTATGAGAGGTAATTTGTAGGCTAATTATAGATAGTTGCAGTTGTGAGAATCTGATAGCTAAGCAATTGGTGGAGAAATTGCAGTTGCCTACACAGTCGCATCATTTGCCATACAAAGTCGGATGGATTAAGGAAGGTCCGACAATTGAGGTCAACAGAATCTGCAGCATGCCTATCTCGATCGGTAAATCTTATACTGAACCTATTAATTGTGATGTTGTGGATATAGATTGCTGTGGAATTTTGCTAGGTCGCCCTTGGCAGTTCGATGTTGATGCTTTGCATAAGGGGAAGGAGAATTCATACATATTCACGTGGAATCAAAAGAAGATTACTATCTTGTCTTCCGGTTCTGTGAAACATTCTAAAGTGGAAGGGAAGAATGTTGTTGCTGTTTCCACGTGAGTGCAGAGGCTATCAGGCGCAGTTGAGAAATCTGGAGGCACACTAGCTTTATTGGTGAGAGCAAAAGGCACAATGGATGATGCACCATCTTTACCACCACCCGTCAAAGAGCTGTTGAAGGAGTTTCCTAAGATAGTAGAGGGATCATCCAAGCTTTCACCTCTGCGGGACATCCAATGTCAAATTAATCTCATTCCTGGATCAAAATTACTGAATCTGCCTCATTACAAGACGAGTCCAAAGGAGAGTGAAATCCTCCAAGAATAGGTTGAAGAATTACTGAACGAGGGGCATATTCGGGAGAGCATTAGCTCCTGTGGAGTACCTGCCCTATTAGTTCCAAAGAAATATAGGACTTGGAGAACGTGTGTAGATAGTAGGGCCATCAACAAAATTACAGTTCAGTATCAATTTCCTATTCCACGACTGGATGACATGCTGGATCAGCTATTTGGGTCTAAAGTCTTCTCTAAAATCGACCTTAAAAGCGGCTATCACCAAGTTCGAATCAAGGAGGGAGATGAATAGAAGACTACCTTTCAAGACTAAGGAAGGCTTGTATGAGTGGCTGGTTATGCCCTTTGGTTTGATGAATGCACCTAGCACTTTTATGTGACTTATGAACCAGGTTTTGCATCATTTCTTATGCAAATTTGTGGTCGTTTATTTTGATGACATCTTGATTTTTAGTCGCAGTGAAGAAGAACATTGCAGCATCTTCATCAAGTCATGACAGCCTTGCAAGAAAGTGAGCTGGTTATTAATCTTAAGAAGTGCATTTACACTACAAAAAAACAGTGATTTAGCGACCAAAATTTTGGTCGCTAAAAGGCAGAATTTGGTCGCTATTATGAAATAGCGACCATTTAGCGACCAAAATGAAATTGTCGGTGTTTGGCCAGTAGCTAAATTTTTGGCGACAATCTGGAAATTGGTCGCTAAAATAGCGACCAATTAGCGACCATTTTTTGGTCGCTAATTTGGTGTCATGGCAAATTAGGTATTAGAAATATTAGTCGCTAAATGGTCGCTGTTTTGTCGTTAAATTTTGGTCGCTGAATGGTCGCTGTTGTGGTCGCTATTTCGTTGTTATTTGATCGCCTCAGATAAGGGCATTTGGTCGCTATGTAGAAGTAAATTGGTCGTTAAATTTTGGTAGTTAAATGGTCGCTATTTTGGTCGCTATTTCGTTGTTATTTGATCGCCTCAGGAAAGAGCATTTGGTCGCTGTGTGGAAGTAAATTGGTCGTTAAATTTTGGTCGTTAAATGGTCGCTATTTTGGTCGCTAATTTGGTCGCTATTTGATAGCATCAGAGAAGCAATTAGTCGCTATTTCATCGCTATTTCGTCGAAAATTAATAGTAAAATTTAAAAAATATTTATTATTTAATTTATTTTTGTAGCTGATTAGTCACTAATAAATGCATTTAAATCTGATTCGTATTATTTTTGAGATTAATTCATAAACCTGCTATAATATCAATATGTACACACACATTCCAATACATAAAACATCAAAGACAATATATACACATAATTTTTATTTCATGATTCTGCAATCTAAAATTTCAAAACATTACTATAGTTCAATACTAAAAAACTTAAAATATCTCAAAATATATAATGGATCCAAATAGTTTCAAATTCATATCATAAAATATATTATTTAAGTACGTGAGAAATTACTTCTCTTCTACGCATTTGAGCTATCAGCTACTGGAGCAAGTGGAGGGGCTGCAGGGGCTAAGTATGATACATGGGTTGTTGGAGTAAGTGCTGGGGCTCTAAAGTCAACTGAAGAAGGTGCAGTGGTTATAATGCCTCGACCACGAACAATTTCTGGATCACCTCGGCCTCGGCCTCTACCTGTACCCGTTAAAACACCACGATCAGCATTACGTCCATCTTCTTTACCTTTACCCCTGGCCATATCTGCACAAAAAAATATCCAACAGGAGATTAGTATGTTGTAAAAGTAAAAATAATCAACAATAATAAAAAAGATAATTAGAGCAAAAAAGTTTACTATATTAATTATTATAATTATATTAATTAATTATGTAATTATTAAAATATTATAATTATATTAATTAATTAATATATTATTTTTAAAAATTAAATAAATATTTAAAATTTAATGTGAATATTTAAAATTATAAAAATTAAATTTATTTTTATTTGACTGTCACTCGTATGTAATCACAGAATAATATTAATGGTCCTAATATTTTAGAGAGTTATGAAATATAATAAATTTATTATAATAAAAAATATAATATAAAAAATTTAATTATTATATAAAAAATATAATATAAATAAAATTATTAAATTAACATTATATAAAAATAATATATTAATTAATTAATATAATTATAATATTTTAATAATAAAAAATTAAATCATGGCCTCACCTCTTACAAATAAAATAAAAAAATAAATAAAAATAAATAAATAATAGCTTAGAGTGGCGCAATGTATTTATTTTTTTAATTATTAATATATTATAATAAAATAACTATATTATATTAATTTAATAATATTTGTGATTAAATAGTATTAGTAATTTTTTAATCACATAATAATATTGTTTTATAACTATACAAATTACTAAAATCAATTATAGATAATTATCATATTTTATAAAAGAGAAATAAATTAATTAACAATATAATTTATCAAAGAGAAATAAATTAATTAATTAATTTAATTGCATGATAAATTAATTAACAATATAATTTTATTTTATCTAAATATTAATATGTATTTTATATATTAACATTTAATATATTTTATAGAGGCACTGATTAAGTATATCTACTTGAAGATTAGGACCGAAACCACAGTATAGAGGCAGCACCAATTCTGTAATAACAACCTTGAAAATCCATTGACTTTATGCACTTGGAAAATATTCTTGCAAACATTTCCTGTCAAAGATTATGAAGTATTCCTTTTCTCATTAATTAAGGTTTCCTCATGCAAAAATGACCTAAGTACATAGTCACTTTACTGCTAAATCTGATTTCTCTGCTACCAGAAAATTCCAGCAATCTGAATCAGTAGGAGCTTATCAAAAATGTCCTAAGGGTTGGCAATACTATTGAGAAAAGAACTTCCTTATAGACATGAATGCCCATGCCCAAAGCCTTCAAGTTCATAATTTATTTAACTTCCTTCTTTGGTACTTGACATGCCAAAGTTACAATCTGAACTAAACATAAGCAAATTGCACATAAGATGGTCCTAAGACACCTGACTGCCCATTGCCATCATCAAAAATTGATGTACTTAACTCTCAATCTAACGCAACAGCATAGAAGATAAAAGGGAAATAGTTCAGCTATATAAATCAATCTGAAATTAAGAAGAATGAAAGACCCATTGGCCAAGGATTGTCAGAGTTGGCTGCTAATATCTATGCAAAATTGACTACAGCTTCCTACCTCTCTAGCAACCTGTACAAGGCTGAGAGAAGTAATGACAGAGGTCACAGAGCTAGCTTTCTTGTAAATTCCCATTAAATAATACAACTTAATCTATTCATGCTCCACAATCTCTTGTTAATTCTCATCTTTGTAGAACTAATTGCAGAGCTAGCTTTCTTGTGCACTCTGCTCATCCAATAAATTCCAGAACTAATGACAGAGCTAGCTTTCTTGTGCACTCTGCTCATTCCAATAAATACTGAAACTAAAATCCAGATAAATGGATTTACACGAAAAATGACACATGGACCTAATATGGGAAGTCAGTGGCAGATCCTGAAAATTTTGGTCAGTGCAGACAATGCACAAAACACACATAAATATTTGTATAAATAAAAAAAATCACATATGCATATAAATAAAATTATGAATAAATCACTCACTCCACAAAGTGGAGACAGAGAAGTACTTGAGATTTATATAAATAGAAATAATTACATATGCCTAAAAATAAAAACTTAGAATAAATCACTAACTGTAAATGGTGGTGGCAATTTAAATGGCTAAGTGGGGACAATGAGAATTAATTGAGAGGGAGCAAATTTATAAAAGCACAAAACTCTATACAGTAAGGCCAATTTAAAGCAATTAAAGCAAACAACCCAAATAGTAAATGAAAATGCTGATAACTAATAAGTCATAACTCATAGTCAATTGTGAGACTGAGAATCCATCCTTTCACACTTTTATGGGAGAGAGGATAATAACCAAACTTAAAATGCTAAGCATTTAATAATCAAAGCATTCATAGAGGTTAAGCAAACAAAATTAAAACATTAATAATAAAGACACTCACTCGTTCTAAAGGTAAGAAAAATGCAGAAGCACTAGAAGACTTGCTGCCAGCATTCAAGGCCACAGCCCTGCCTTGCCAATCAATCACTGGGGAACCACTTGAACCACCCTTAGTCCCAGATGCAGCCTAAAGGTAAAGATACAAGTCAAAACAATAAATTAAATATTATTGTAACAGTTTTTTTGTAGTGCATTCTGCATAAATTAAATATATAAATAATTAATTAAATATAAATTAAAAAATTACAAATCATAAGAAGTAAGAACATAAATATTATTCAGAGATCAAAAACTTCAAAATTGCTTGTTTGGTGAGCATAAAAGTGCAGACTTCAAGTGCATAATATTACTATAAGAGAGTCTACTAGTGAACAAATACCTTGACAATGCTTAACAACTTATCTTGTAACAAAAATAGGAAAAAAGAAATATAGTTAATTTTGCTGAATGATCAGTTTTTAGCATCACCCCTGCCCCCTTCTTAATTTCCATGCACAATGCAATCTTTTAAGACATCTCCTGCACTTGCCCATGTATGCCTTATCCCTTCTTCTCTCAGCATTTAAACAGTGAATTAAACGCAAGAAACAATATAATTCTTATGCTACTGAACAGTCATCAAAACAAAGATGCTCCACATACTATAACAATGGAGCAGACCCCATCCCAATGACAATTTATTATTAAGCCAAATAAGAAACTGGGCTAAACCCACAACTCTAGGCATACAAGATTTTTATCCCATTTGGAAGGACAAATATACCACAAAATTGCAGTCTGTTATTGGAGTTAAGGACAAGAACTTTGTTGGGTCAAAGAAGTTTAACCTTTTAGGCCACAAATGAAAGGTTTCTATCAGTAGGTTTGACAAATAAGGGCATTATAATAATAAGGTTCATTGTATGAGTACTCCTTCTTGGATTGGTGCTTTTTGTTAGAGTGAAAGCTAATTAACAAATCCAGGAATTCAACCAGACATTAGGAGAGAGACATTAACAAATGGGGGCCACAGGCTAAGATAATTATGAAGTTCCTTCTTGCTTTTGCTCCATCTCAAATTTTAAATGTGCAAAGCAGTAACACAGTAAAAGCTAGCGAACGACAGTCACACATCTATACTATTCCTATGCATAACCTAAAACATTTCATCGAAAACCCGGTGGGCAGTAACCTCACTTCGTACGAGCAAACGAATGGGGATTTAAAAATGAAAAAACACCCCAAACAATAATTATTAATTTCATTAAAGCAAAAACACCACAAATAGTAATTATTTTAACAATAGAATCAATCTCATTCTCACCAGCAATTATTTCAACAATAGAATCAATCTCATTCTCACCAGAAAATGGAGAGGGATGCAAGACTGTGGAGACTGGAGAGGGACTGAAGGGATAATTGACTAGAGAGAGACTGGTCGTGGACTGAGGACTGAGGAGACCCAGGAGATTGAGAGACCGAGTGAGGCAGAGAGCTGGTAGGAAGTGCTAGAGTGAAAGTGAGCAGTGACTGGAAAACTGCGGCGACTGGCGAGACAAGAGTGACTATGGATGGAGGAAGGACTGAAAGCAAGTGAGGCTGAGCCGCTGAGGGACAAAGGCTCGACGGCCGCCGATGCGACTCACGAGAGAGAAATTTGGAACTGTGAAGGAACGTGACCATGAGAGGACTGAGGATTGACTGAACTCTGAACTGAAGTGAAGTCGTTAGTCGTGGCGTCGAGAGAAGAAAGAAGAGAAGAAGAAATTTTTGGTGGTCGACACAGAAAGAATAAGTTTAACCTAAATAACTTTAACCTAACACTACAAAATCAAAACGCATGGTTTAAAATAATTTAGGAATTAGGGTTAATTTTATTAGGGATTAGGGATTAATTAGGTATTAGATATTAGGGGTGAGTAGAATTCGGTTCAAACTGAAAAAACCGATCGAACCGAATCGATTTGAAAATTTAGTTCGGTTTTTTATACATTTTGGTTCGGTTCGGTTTTTAATTTTAAAAATTTTAATTATTTCGGTTCGGTTCGGTTTTGATAAAAAAAAACAAAAAAACCGAACCGAACTGATTAATGATAATAATATGTTTTTTCAATAATATAGAGAAATTAAATCATATGAAAATTAAAATATTTTAATTAAATTTTAAAATACTAAAAATAAAATGTAAAAAATAAAAAAATTATTAAAAATCGAAATCGATTAAACAGAACCGAATCGAACTGAATCAGACCGATTCGGTTCGATTCGATTTCTGATCAAAATCGGTTCGGTTTGATTTTTATAAACACTAAAATTTCGATTTTTGGTTTATTCGGTTCAGTTCGGTTTTGAACCGAACCGACCGAATACTCACCCCTAATAGATATTAGGGATTAGAATTAGGAATTAGGTTAGATTGTTCCTTAAATTATTAAAACAACGTCGTTTTAAAATCACTTAATTTAAAATTTTAAATCAAATAAAATTTAATTAAAAATTAAATTAAAATTTTAAAAATAAAATGGTCGCTGATTGGTCGCTATTTAGCGACTAATTATTTTAGTCGCTAAATATGGTCGCAAATAACTCGCGCCATTAATTCCCGCTAAATTTAGCGACCATTTTATATTTGGTCGCTAAATAGCGACCAATTAACGACCAAAAATTGGTCGCTAAGCTTTTTGTTAAATAAATATATTATTTTATTCATTTAGTCGCAGAATGGTCGCTGATTGATAGCTATATAGCGACCAAAAAATATGGTCGCTAATTTTGGTCGCAATTTCACAGTTTTTTTGTAGTGTTATATGACAGAGTGCGTTCTGTTCCTGGGATTCATTGTTAGTGCAGAAGGGATACATGTTGATGAGAAAAAGGTAGAAGCAATACGGAATTGGCCCATCCCCAAAACTATTTCTAAAGACCGCAGCTTTCATGGCCTTGCTACTTTCTATCGATGGTTTATCAGAAATTTCAGCAGCATCATTGTCCCTATCATAGATTGCTTGAAGAAAGAGAGAGTGCAGAAATTTGCTTGGACTGATGCTGCCAACAATAGCTTTGAAGAGATTAAAGATAAGCTTACTTCTGCTCCTATTCTTGCTCTATCCGATTTTGATAAATTGTTTGAGGTTGAATGTGATGCTTGTGGAGTTGGGATTGGTGGAGTGTTGTCACAGTCTAAAAGGCCTATTGCTTTCTTTTGTGAGAAATTAAATGAAGTTAGGAAAAAGTGGTCCACTTATGAGCAGGAGCTATATGCAGTATTCCGGACTTTTAAAACTTGGGAGCAGTATCTGATGGGGCGAGAATTTATTATTCACACAGATCATCAATCTTTGATCCATTTTAAAACTCAAAAACATGTGAATAAGATGCATGCTCGATGGGCAGCTTACTTTGGAGCCTTTCATTATGTCATCAAATATAAGGCTGGCCATAGTAATAAGGTGGTAGATGCTTTGAGTAGGAGGGCTGCTCTATTGATTACAGTTAATCAGGATGTTATAGGTTTTGAATTTCTGAAGGATTTGTATACTACAGATGATGACTTTACCAATATATGGGCTAGAGTCCAGACTCACCAGCCTACTGATGGGTTCTTGATACATGATGACTTTCTTTTTAAGGAGAACAGATTATGCATCTCTCAATCTTCTTTGCGAAAAAAGCTGATTCCGGAGGTTCATGGAAGAGGTTTGAGTGGTCATTTGGGGCATGAAAAGACTATTACTGGGTTGGATGAGCATTTTTTACGGGCCACAATTAAAAAGGGATACAGGTCGGATGGTCCAAAAGTGTCTAGTTTGTCAAACTCAGAAGGGACATTCGCAGAATACAGACTTATACACTCCACTGTCTATTCCAGCACATCCTTAGGAGGACTTGTCTATGGATTTTGTTCTTGGTCTTCCACGTACTCAACGTGGATCTGATTTCATTTTTATTGTTGTTCACAAGTTCTCTAAAATGGCGCATTTCATTCCTTGCAAGAAAACTTATGATGCTTCTCATGTGGCAAGACTGTTTTTCCAGGAGGTTGTTCGATTACATGTCATTCCTAAGACTATTACTTCTGACAGAGATGTGAAGTTTCTAGCTTATTTATGGGTGACTATATGGAAACGTTTTGGAACTGAACTTCAATACAGCAGTGCTGCCCATCTCCAAACTAATGGACAAACTGAAGTGGTGAACCGCACGCTTGGCAATCTTCTGCACTGCATCTGCAATAACAAGAAAACTGCTTAGGATCTTGCTGTGGCTGTAATACCCGGCTAGACTCTGGTATCAGAATTCCTACCGTCCGGTGGAATCTCGGATGTCGAAAACCTCTAGAAGGGTAAAAAACATGTTTTTATAAAATGTTTTCATGTATTTTATGGTTTTAAGTAAGAAAGAAATTGAGTTTTGAATGAAAAAGACCATTGAGGGAAATCCAGGTTCGGCCGCCGAACCTCATGTTCGGCCGCCGAACATGCATGAGTTTTGGAGTCGCCTTCGGCTTCCGAAGGTGGCCTGGCCAGCTACCTATAAAAGGCCCCATGGCCGAAAATGGGTGAGCTTTCTCCCCTATTTTCGGCCAACGGTGAGTCCATGCCCTCCCATGGTTGGTTTTAATGATTTTCCTCAAATCTTTCAAGTTTTAACAAGTTTTAACTTGGTTTTGAAGATTTTTGAAGCTAAGATCAAGTTTTGGAGTTTGAAGACCCAAGGAGCTAGATTTCTCCCATCTCCAAGTTAGGATCGTCTCTCCTCTCGATCTTCAAGAGGTAAGCTTAGATCCTACCTTTCTTGTATGTTTTAAACAAGTTTTGAGGGGTTATGGGGTAGAAATGAATGTTTAGGTTAATGTTGAGTTTATGGTTAATGTATGTTGTTTGAGTTGCTATATGTGTTTGTGTTGGGGTTTAGGATAGTTTGAGACCCCTATATGCTTGGTGGTATGTGTATGCATGTTGTAGAATAGCTAAATGCATGTTTGAATGGTTTGGGAGGCAAAATGTGCATGAGGAGGCTGAGTTCTGCCCTTTGGAAGAACTCAGGTTCGGCAGCCGAAGGACTTTCGGCCACCGAACCTGCCTGTGGAGGCAAGCTTTCGGCTGCCGAACCCTACCCCCGAAAGTTAGACTTTCGGCTCTGGAAGGGAGTTTCGGCCGCCGAAGGTGCCGCCGAATATGCAAGAGTTTCGGATCTGGAGAGAACTTTCGGTCGCCGAAGGTGCCGCCGAAAGTGCATGACTTTCGGATCTGGAGGAGGGTTCGGCAGCCGAAGGTGCCCTGTTCAGCCTTCCTTTGCATGATTTCAGTGATTGTTTTAAGGTGTTTTAGGGGATTTTTCGGGAGTAGTTTAGAGTCATGTTCATGTATGGTTGGTCCCTCATTTGAGTCCACCTGTGTAGGTTCGGACCCGAGGAACCGAGGACCCCAGCAGTGAGATAGCTGCTTCAGTGTCTTGTCAGAGCTAGCCTAAGGTGAGTAGAATGGATCTTTACGTTTCAAAGCAAATAAATTTAGAGTATGTTCATGCATCACGAATACCATGTGATATATTAGGTTGTTTGCACTAGAATTCATGAATATGTTGCATTGCATAATATAATGTTGATGTGGATGGGTATGATGACATGATATGATATGATATGTATGGTATGTAAGACCAGTGAGACCCATTCTACGCCCTTGGTGCGATGTAAGAGAAAGACCAGTGAGGCCCATGCTACGCCCCTGGCATATTGGAATGTTATGTTATGTTATGTAAGAGAAAGACCAGTGAGGCCCATGCTACGCCCCTGGCACTATTGGAATGTGTAGAGGGCTATTGGTGACAAGTCCATCCTTAATGTGATTTGTTTGTGATGTGATGTATTTCATGAAAGCATGAACTTTAATATAATGTTTTTACTATTCTGCTCACTGGGCTCTAGTAGCTCACCCCATTCCCTTAATCCCCCAAGTTTGCAGGTACGAGATAGATCATGAAATCAACAAGAGTAAAGTCATGTTTTATGTAATAGCTAGCTGTGGACATGAGAAAGACATTGTAATGTAAAGTATAGTAATGTAATGTAATGTAAGAAATTGTATTGAGGATAGAATTGTGCTTGGCCCTAGAGTATGTTAATCCCTTTTTGGTACATGATCTTTTAATGAAATGTTTTATTGATGTTTATGTAAGCCAAGCTTAATGTATGATATGTTGCCCCATTGGAGCATTTGATGAGGGCTCCAGTGTGGGGTTTTATGTTTATTGTAATACCCGGCTAGACTCCGGCATCGGAATTTCTACCGTCCGATGGAATCTCGGATGTCGGAAACCTCTAGAAGGGTAAAATCATGTTTTTATAAAATGTTTTAATGTATTTTATGATTTTAAGTAAGAAGGAAATTGAGTTTTGAATGAAAAAGGACCAAGAAGGCATTTCCAGGTTCGGCCGCCCAACCTCAAGTTCGGCCGCCGAACGTGGGATAGTTTAGGGGGGCAAGTTAGGCTTCCGAAAGTGGTTCAGGTTCGGCTGCTGAAGGTCATGTTCGGCCGCCGAACTTGCATGAGTTTTGGAGGCACCTTAGGCTGCCGAAGATGGTCTGGCCAGCCCCTATATAAGGGCTCCATGGCCGAAACGGGCGAGTTTTCTCCCCATTTTCGGCCAACGATGAGTCCATACTCTCCCATGGTTGTTTTTGATGATTTTCGTCAAATCCTTTAAGTTTTAACAAGTTTTATCTTGGTTTGAAGATTTTTGAGCAAAAAGAGCAAGTTTTGGAGCTTGGAGACCCAAGGTCCTAGATCTCCTCCCATCTCCAAGTTAGGGTCGTTCCTCCTCTAGATCTTCAAGAGGTAAGCTTCGATCCTACCATTCTTGTATGTTTTAAAGAAGTTTTATGAGATTTGAGGGGTAGAAATGCATATTAGGATGTATGTTGGTCTTGTGGTTAATGTGAGTTGTTTATGCATGTTTGATGTGTTGTACTTGGGGTTTAGGATAGTTTGAAGCCCCTAGGAGCTTATGTATGTGTGTGTGCATGTTGTGGAAGTGTTGTTTTTGAGATCGAATGGTTAGGAAGGCAAATGTGCATGAGTGGAGGCTGAGTTCTGCCCTTTGGAAGAACTCAGGTTCGGCAGCCGAAAGGACTTTCGGCCGCCGAACCTGCCTGTGGAGGCAAGCCTTTGGCTGCCAAACCCTGCCCCCGAAAGTGGACTTTCGGCTCTAGAAGGGAGTTTCGGCCGCCGAAGGTGCCGCCGAACATGCATGAGTTTTGTCTCTGGAAGGAACCTTCAGCCGCCGAAAGTGCCGCCGAAGGTGCATGACTTTCGGCTCTGGAGGGACTTTCGGCCGCCGAACCTGCCGCCGAAAGTGCCCTGTTCAGCCTTCCTTTGCATGATTTCTATGATTGTTTTTAAGGTGTTTTAGGGGGTTTTTAGGGAGTATTTTAGAGTCATGTTCTTGTATGTTTGGTCCCTCATTTGAGTCCACCTGTGTAGGTTCGGACCCGAGGAACCGAGGACCCCAGCAGTGAGATAGCTGCTCCAGAGTCTTGTCTGAGCTAGCCTGAGGTGAGTAGAATAACTCTCTATGTTGCAAAGTAAATAAATAAAGTTTTAGCATGATTCACGCATCATGAATGCCATGTGATATATATATTAGGTTGTTGCATTAGAATTCACGAATATGTTGCATTGCATATTATGTTGTTGATGTGGATGAACATTGAATGATCCATTAGTCCTCGTATGATATGGTATGATGTGATGATAATATGGTACGGAAGTCTAGGAAGACCCATTCTACGTCCCTGGCACAATGTAAGAGAAAGTCTAGGAAGACCCATTCTACGTCCCTAGCACATTGGAATGTTATGATATGTCATGTAAGAGGAAGTCCAGGAAGACCCATTCTACGTCCCTAGCACTATTGGATATGTAGAGGACTATTGGTGACAAGTTCATCCTTAATGTGATTTGTCTGTGATGTGATGCATTCCATTATAGTATATGTTTTAAATGTTTTATTATTATGCTCACTGGGCTCTAGTAGCTCACCCAATTTCCCTAATCCCCCAGGTATGCAGGTACGGGATAGGACAGGAGGTTAAGAAGAGTAAAGTCATGTTTATGTAATAGTTAGATGTGGACATGATGAATTGTAAAGTATTGATTAGTCATGTAATAATGATATTGAGGATTAGAATTGTGCTTGACCCTATGTGTATGGTTATCCCCTTTGATACATAATCTATAAAATGTTTTTAATGATGTTTATGCTTGACCAAGCTTAATGTATGTTATGTTACCCCATTGGAGCATATGTTGAGGGCTCCATTGTGTGGTTTATGTTTATGGTTATGTGCATGCACAGGTTAAGCTTGGAAAAGGAAAGAAAAAGTTTACAGTTTTATGTATATGTTGATCATGTATGGGATTAAACAGGTATACAAGTTGTATGTTAGGCTTGCTACGGGTCCTGGCGGCCTTAAGCCGACCTGGATCCTAACGCCGGTAGCAATCCGATTTTCGGATCGTTACAGATTGGTATCAGAGCCTTAGGTTCATATGGTCGGACCTAGAGTGTCGGGCTCATAGATGTCCTAGAAGGTCAAGCACAATAGGAAAATCATGTCCACTAGGATAGGATGAAGAGTCCTGTCTTGATTGATGATGTGAAATGCCATGATTTTATGCATGTGCATTAATGATATGCTATGTATGTGATGTATGTGATGCGGGTTCATGTGTTTCCACATGAACCATTTGATGCTAATGTTTTAAGTGATGTGTGCTGTTTTCAGTAAGCAAGATGAGAGGAACTCGTCGATCTTCACGATTGACTGGAGTACCACCCCAAGACGAGGGCACGGATGCCTGTCCTCCTGCATTGCCTAGGGCAATGTCCTGCAGGTCAAGCAGGGAAAGAGCATCAAGGGACCCTAGAAGGTCTTTTGATGTGAGCAGAAGGGGAACAGTGCAAGGTGGAATGTCGGAAGATGTGGGGAATGAGATGAATGTGGATCAGAGGAGGGATGGCAGTCTTGGAGTGAGTATGTCTGAAGAGGGTATGGGAAAGTCTCAAGGAGGCACTCAGGCCTCGGGATTTGTTCAGCCACCCCACTACCCACCCTTTTCACAAAATCCCGGGTATTCGATGGGAGGTACATCGGATTACCCCAGTTTTAACCCTTACCCTTCTCATATGCCATACCCACCTTTCTACCCACCATACCCACAGTACCTTATGTACCCACACCCATCTTTCTACCCAGGTCCAGCAAACCCTACCCCGGGGGATGCTGCACCTCCTCCACCACCAGCAGAACCTACTGTCCCAGAAACCCAAGTACCTAAGCCTAGCTCATCTGGAGGGAGCAGGGTCAAGATGATGGATTACATGAAGCTGGGTGCTCTCCAGTTTGAAACAGGTGATGACCCGTTTGAGTACCTTGGGAGGGTCAAGATGATTACAGATGAGATAGGAGCTGATGACAGTAGAGCCATTCAGATGGCTGGGTTCACACTGAAATATAAGAAGGCCCGAGAGTGGTTTAAAAATTATGTGAGCCCGAGGTTGGATAGCCTATCATGGGAAGAATTTGTTAATGAGTTTGCAGGATGGGCTTTCCCTGACAGTTCAAGGGAGTTGAAGATGATTGAGTTTGAGCAGTTGAGGCAGACAGAGGAGATGAGTGTGGATGAGTATACAGACAGGTTCTTGGAGCTGTTGCCGTTTGCTGGGCAGAATCTCGACACAGATCAGAAAAAATCAAGGAGGTATATCATGAAACTTCATTCCAGGTATTCCTCCTTGATCCAGTCAGCGAAAAGGGAGAGTTTCCATGCCATAGTGGATATGGCCCGGAGGATAGAGGCTAGTGCAATAATCGAAGGGAAAGTCAAGCAGTCAGTAGCACAGCCTTCTGGTTCCAAGACCCTAGGTGGGGGAAGGTTAGACCCTTCTTCTTTGAGTTCAGGCAGCAAGAGGTGGAGCAATACCACCAAGAAGTCAAAGAAGAACAAGTTCTGGAACAAGATCAAGTCAGGTCTGGGATTAGGGAGTGGCTCGAGCTCAGGTGCAGATAATGCAGTATGCATGAAGTGTGGCTCAGCCAGCAGCTCCAGCCGCGACTCAAGCCAGTGGCAGAGGCAGAGGGAGAGGGGCAGCCTCTTCTTCAGCGGGTTTCAGGGGTGAAGGTCCATCAGCTCTAGCACGGATCTTCACGATGACTCAGCAGGAGGCGAACACATCCAACACCGTGGTGTCAAGTAATCTCATCATTGGTTGTTCAGATGTGTATGCATTAATGGACCCTGGTGCATCTCATTCTTTCATTGCTCCGAGGGTCGTCGAGAGGTTGAGATTGATGGTCTCTGGGTTAGAGTGTCCCCTATGGGTCAGTGGACCCAAGTGTGACCCGTCAGTGGCAGAGTCAGTCTGCCAGTGTAGTCCAGTCTTTGTTGAGGGGAGATGCCTTTCAGCCGACCTTGTGGTTCTAGATTTGACAGATTTTGACGTCATTCTAGGGATGGATTGGCTATCTATCCATGGTGCTACCTTGGACTGCAGAGACAAGGTAGTCAGGCTCAGATGTCAGGATGGGTCAGAGGTTGTCTTTAGAGGAGACCGGAGGGGTATACCTAGAGGTTTGATATCAGCCCTACAGGCTCGTAGGCTGCTCAGGAGGGGTTGTCAGGATTTTCTAGCTCATGTGAGAGAGCTGGATAGTCATGTCAGAGAGCTGGATAGTCATGTCAGAGAGCCCGCCTCAGTGCCGGTGGTCAGTGAATTTCTAGATGTCTTCCCAGACGAGCTGCTAGGTTTACCACCTGCTAGGAAATAGAGTTCGAAATTGAATTGATGCCTGGAACCAGACCGATCTCTATCCGTCTCTACAGGATGGCACCAGCAGAATTGAAAGAGCTTAAGGAGCAGTTGCAAGAGCTGGTAGATAAGGGCTTCATCCGACCGAGTACCTCACCTTGGGGTGCTCCAGTGTTGTTTGTGAAAAAGAAAGATGGATCCCTTAGACTTTGTATTGACTATAGGCAGTTGAACAAAGTCACTACCAAGAATAAGTACCCGTTGCCAAGGATCGATGATCTATTCAACCAGCTAGCAGGAGCAGGTTGTTTCTCCAAGATAGATCTGAGATCCGGGTACTATCAGTTGAGGATAAGAGAAGAGGATGTGCCGAAGACAGCATTCAAGACCAGATATGGGCACTATGAGTTCCTTGTGATGCCGTTCGGGTTAACCAATGCCCCTGCAGCATTCATGGATCTCATGAACAGAGTTTTCAGTCAGTATCTGGATCACTTCGTTATTGTCTTCATAGATGATATCCTAGTGTATTCCAGAAATACAGAGGAGCATGCCCATCATCTGAGGATAGTCTTGCAGACCTTGAGGGAACACGGCTTGTATGCCAAGTTCTCCAAGTGTGAGTTCTGGCTGAGGAGCATTTCATTCTTGGCGCATGTTGTGTCAGAAAATGGAATAGAGGTGGACCCCAAGAAGGTGGAAGCCGTAGCTAACTGGCCTAGACCCACTACAGTGATAGAAATCAAGAGCTTCTTGGGTTTGGCAGGTTACTACAGGAGGTTCGTTCAGGACTTCTCTAAAATTGCAGCTCCTATGACCAGACTAACTAAGAAGAACCAGAAGTTTGTGTGGACCGACCAGTGTGAAGAGAGCTTTGAAGAGCTAAAGAAGAGGTTGACGTCGGCACCGGTGTTAGCTCTGCCAACTAGTAATGAAGACTTCACAGTGTATTGTGATGCGTCCCGTGTGGGACTGGGCTGTGTGCTGATGCAGAATGAAAGGGTGAATGCTTATGCTTCTAGACAGCTGAATAAGCACGAGTTGAATTACCCCACACATGACCTAGAAATGGCAGCTGTAATCTTTGCACTTAAGATGTGGAGGCATTACCTTTATTGGGTTAAATGTGAGATCTTCACAAATCATAAGAGCCTGCAGTAGATCTTGAGTCAGAGAGAATTGAATCTGAGGCAGAGAAGATGGGTAAAACTGCTTAGTGACTATGATTGCAAGATTCAGTACCATCCGAGTAAGGCGAATGTTGTGGCAAACGCCTTAAACCGGAAATCACTTGGCAGTTTGTCCCATATTTCAGCAGAGAGAAGACCAGTGGTGAGGCAGTTCTTCGAGATCATTAATGAAGGTTTGCAGTTGGAGTTGTCTGATACAGGTGCTTTGATAGCCCAGATGAGAGTAACACCTGTGTTTCTGGAGCAGGTGGCTCAGAAACAGCATGAGGACCTAGAGTTAGCAAAGATTGCCAGGACTGTTCAGTCGGGCAAGAATGAAGAGTTCAGATTTGACAGCAAGGGGATCCTCCGCTATGGGAATAGATTGTGTGTACCAGATGACGTGGGTTTAAAGGGAGACATTATGAGGGAAGCTCATAATGCTAGATACAGTGTTCACCCAGGAGCCACCAAAATGTATCAAGATCTGAAGAGAGTTTATTGGTGGCCAGCTATGAAGAGAGAAGTGGCACAGTTCGTGTCAGCCTGCAAAGTATGTCAGAGGGTGAAGCTGGAACATTAGAAGCCGGCTGGAATGCTTAACCCACTACCTATTCCAGAGTGGAAATGGGGGAATATAGCTATGGACTTCGTTTGTGGGGTTACCGGCAACGTCCAACAGATTGGACTCCATATGGGTGATTATGGATAGACTGACCAAATCTGCTCACTTCATCCCTGTCAGGAGTGGCTATTCTGTGGACAAGTAGGCGCAGGTGTATGTTGATGAGGTTGCCAGATTGCATGGGGTTCCTGTTTCAATAGTGTCTGATAGAGAACCCCAGTTCACCTCCAGATTTTGGCGGAGTCTGCAGAATGCCATGGGTACCAGGTTAGATTTTAGCACTGCTTTGCATCCACAGACGGACGGACAATCAGAGAGGACCATCTAGACAATAGAGGATATGCTTAGAATGAGTGTGCTGGATTTTGGCGGTTCTTGGAGGCAGCATCTACCTTTGGTGGAGTTTCCCTACAATAATAGCCATCATGCTAGCATAGGGATGGCTCCATATGAAGCTTTGTATGGAAGGAAGCACAGGTCGCCTGTCTGTTGGGAAGAAGTTGGAGAAAGGGCTTTGGCAGGGCCTGAGCTAGTAGAGATCACCAGCAGAGTGGTGCCCATAATCAGAGAAAGGATCAAGACTGTTGCAAGCAGGCAGAAGAGTTATGCAGATGTCCGCAGAAGGCAAGTAGAGTTTCTGGAGGGGGATTTGGTATTGCTCAAGGTGTCTCCGATGAAAGGGGTGATTCGGTTTGGTAAGAAAGGTAAGCTAGCTCCACGGTACATCGGACCCTTTGAAATCTTGCAAAAGATCAGGAATGTATCGTATAAGCTGGATTTACCTGCTTCAATGGAGAGAATCCATTCGGTTTTCCATGTTTCCATGTTAAGGAAGTTCGTGTCAGATCCGGGCAAGGTTCTTAGTGAGCCTGATGTGGAGATCTAAGAAGATCTCACCTATGTTGAGCAGCCAGTACGGATCCTAGACACCCAGATCAGAAAGCTAAGAAACAAGGAAATCCCGATGGTGAAAGTCCTTTGGAATCACCACAACGTCGAAGAGTGTACCTGGGAGACACGGGAGTCCATGCTCCAGCAATATCCTCATCTCTTCTAAGGTGAGTGTTATGTGCTTTGTATGTATGTTCATGTTTTATGCTATGTATGTGTTGTTTGGTGAACATTCGGGGACGAATGTTCTTAAGGGGGGAAGAATGTAATACCCGGCTAGACTCCGGCATCGGAATTCCTACCGTCCGGTGGAATCTCAGATGTCGGAAACCTCTAGAAGGGTAAAATCATGTTTTTATAAAATGTTTTAATGTATTTTATGATTTTAAGTAAGAAGGAAATTGAGTTTTGAATGAAAAAGAACCAAGGAGGCATTTCCAGGTTCGGCCGCCGAACGTGGGATAGTTTAGGGGGGCAAGTTAGGCTTCCGAAAGTGGTTCAGGTTCGGCCGCCGAAGGTCATGTTCGGCTGCCGAACTTGCATGAGTTTTGGAGGCACCTTAGGCTGTCGAAGGTGGTCTGGCTAGCCCCTATATAAGGGCTCCATGGCCGAAACAGGCGAGTTTTCTCTCCATTTTCGGCCAACGGTGAGTCCATACTCTCCCATGTTTGTTTTTTATGATTTTCGTCAAATCCTTTAAGTTTTAACAAGTTTTATCTTGGTTTGAAGATTTTTGAGCGAAAAGAGCAAGTTTTGGAGTTTGGAGACCCAAGGTGCTAGATCTCCTCCCATCTCCAAGTTAGGGTCATTCCTCCTCTAGATCTTCAAGAGGTAAGCTTCGATCCTACCATTCTTGTATGTTTTAAACAAGTTTTATGAGATTTGAGGGGTAGAAATGCATATTAGGATGTATGTTGGTTTTGTGGTTAATGTGAGTTGTTTATGCATGTTTGATGTGTTGTAGTTGGGGTTTATGATAGTTTGAAGCCCCTAGGAGCTTATGTATGTGTGTATGCATGTTGTGGAAGTGTTGTTTTTGAGATCGAATGGTTAGGGAGGCAAATGTGCATGAGTGGAGGCTGAGTTCTGCCCTTTGGAAGAACTCAGGTTCGGCAGCCGAAAGGACTTTCGGCCTAATTTCCCTTAAAGTGGAACAATTGGTACTCACTCTCACCAGACCATTCCCTTAAAGTGGGAGGTCAAGGGTTCGAGTAGTGGGGGAGGCGAACTAATTTCCAAAGGGAAATTTGGGCCAAATCCACTTGGGGAAGGATGCGATGCAAGAACCCAAGGGGACAAATCCTGCCAGGAACCCGTGAGGGTGAATGGATGTTAAAAGCTGTTCACGACGCCAGTGGAAAGCCCGAGGTGGCACGAGGCCAGGCGAGGGATAGCCCTGGGCCGTGAACGGTAACAGTGCTGGTGAAAGGGCCGGGCTGTTACACTACAGGTCCCGGTGGCCTTATGCCGATCTGGATCCTAGTGCCGGTAGCGGTCCGGTTTCCGGGTCGTTACAGTGGCCAAGTTAATGTCAGTGACCAAGTTATGGTGTATTTACGCAAGGAGCGTGATGGAGGACAGAAAAAGCTTGATGCCAAGAAGATTGGTCCATTCCGGATCATTTAGAAGATCAATGACAATGCCTATGTTCTTGACCTCCCACATGAGATGAAAATTTTTAAGACGTTTAATGTGACAGATCTATTTCAGTACTACTCTGCTGATAACAACTCAAAATCGAGTTCTTTACAAGTGGAAGGGAATGACATGGAGCAACTAGTCTTGGACTTTACGACAGACTTGGACCGGACCTAACTTTTGCCATCGACGTCTGATAGAGACCCATGATAGTTTTTCGAAAAGGGAATGGTAAAAGTGTGACAAAGGCCACAGGCCTGTCATAAAATTCGATATGGAAATTCCATCGTTTAGGGGTCAATTTTATATTTTAATTATTTTTTTTGGACATTTTAGATATTTTCATAATTTTGCATATTAGGGTTTTGTTTCTACTATAAATAGCCTCTCTTGACTATTAGAAACTTATTTTTCAATCTTTAAGAAATTTCAATAAAATTTTTCATTTTCGAACTTATCTTTTCTCTTATTTCGTCTTAATCAAACAATATTGATTAAAATTTATGATGGAGTGTAAATAGTCTTTTATCAGATAAACTCTCTTTCTAATATTTAAATGAGTGGAGGAATGTTATAATATTTTAATATTAAATATATAATTAATTTATTAAATAATTTAAGTTAATTAACTTACCATTTATTAAAGTAATTTTAGTTTTATTAAGTTTTAACTAAGTTATTTATTATATTCATTTAAATAATTAAAATAAAATTAAAAGAGTTTATAGTTAAAAGAAAAGTGTGTTTTGGATGGAGCTTTAGATTCATGCACCAGCGCACAGTTGGTTTGAATCATATGAAAAAAATTATAGGTTTTGTATTTTGAAGGAACGAGTCAATAAATAAAGTCTGTTACACTGGTATGTTTTTTTTATCTAAAGAGTTTAAATTTCTTTAAATAGAATAAGATATTCGTACTTCAGTATGATTAACCTTGTTAATATTTTCTTTTATATTTTATTTTATAATAATTTCAAAAATAAGAGAAATAATAGAATTGTGAAAATATACTCTTAATTTATTATATTACTTATAAAATAATATGATATCCTAAAATTAAAAAAATATTTTTTAAATTTAAAATCTTGAATGTATTGTTATATTGACACGATTATTTTTATTTTTGTAATATTTTTGATGTTAGAGTTTGAATCAAACTTGTTTTTATAAATAATTTTTTTTATTATTTTGTTAGTTAATTGATAAATAAATAAAAGGTAGAACTGAAGTATTTGATATATAAAATTATTTTTATTTACGTTAATATAAATTATGAAATAGACCATAATATGAATCTAATGTGTATAAATTTTAATTTATGTATGTTTTAAAGCAAATTTGAATCATTATATTTAATTTTAATTAAGAGTTGAATAAAAGTAAAATTTCATATAATCCTTGAAGGGGAAAAATATACACTATACACTGCAACCAAACGTAATTGTAGTGGAATTGGTACAAGTCCAGGAATGAAACAGTTGGGCCGAGCTGAATGGGCCAAGGGAGCTAAGAGTTTATTCAAGAAGAAAACATGTGAGGGAATTGTCACATTGCAGGTGAGAAGAGAAGATTCTAAGGCAGGAATTATAACAGAACAGTGACACAGTAACGCGAGTAGTATTCGAATCAAATCGAAAAAATATATTAAATTGAATTAATTTAAAAATTAGATTTAATTTTTATTTATTTCAATTCGATTTTTAATTTTAAAAATTTCAGTTATTTTAGTTCGATTTGATTTTGATCAGAAAAAAATAAAAAAAAATAGAACTAAACCGATTAGTGATAATAGTATATTATTTTCAATAATAGAGATAGATTAGATCATATTTCAATTAAATTTTAAAATATTAAAAATAAAATATAAAAAAATAAAAAATTTATTAAAAATTCAAATTCATCAAACAGAATCAGATTAGTTTGGTTTGATTTTTATAAATACTAAAATTTTGATTTTTAATTTATTCAGTTCGATTCGATTTTAAACTGAACCGACTGAATATCGACTCTATAGAGACAATGGCTAAATTAGTTATGCAAAGATGAAAAAAAATATATTTAGGGGATTGTACAGGGAAAAGGGAATATGTGTTTTTGCTTATTTTGTATTTTCCGCTTAAGGCTTGGGACCTGAGAATCATTCTCTAGTTGTTTATGTTTGGCTATCAAAAAAGTGAATAGCTGTTATTGGTTTCCATAGTTTACCTTTTCCTTATTAAGTTCTTAACACTAACAAATTGATCGAACTGGCCAAATCCTTTTTGGAGGGTTCATGCCAACTACAAGAATAGAATTAAAAATCGAGAAGATGGAGAAGAACTTAATGGCAGTCGAAGAGGGAATGTCATGACTGTCACAAGAGAAGGTTGTGATGAAGGAGGAGATTATTCAAACTCGGAAGAAGTTAGAAAAAAAAAAAAAGCTAAACGTGCTAGAAGAGATTCTTGCAACATTATTGAAGGGCAAAGGGTACGAGGGAACCTCACAATTCTCTAGTAGTAGCAACACTGCCGGTGAAACAATGTGTTCCTCGAGCAAGAGAGACAACAAATGTGGCCATGGAACAACAGTTTTCATCTAAACAAATTGAACTACCGTAGTTCCTTAGAGAGGACCTAATGGGGAGGTTGGCGCAACGTTAAACATTATTTTTTTATTCATGGAACACCGGCTCACATGAAGGTACAATTTGCCTTTGCATGTATAGAGGGCTCTATTTTGCATTGGTTTCAATAGATTCCATGAGGAAATCCAAACTTGTCTTTGAAACGATTTTCCCTAGAGTTATTGTAAAGATATGGGGGAGATGTATTGGTGAATCCATATAAGCGAGCTATCGTTAAACAAAGAAGAATTATTGAGAAATACATTAAAAAATTTAAATTTTAATCAATTGACTTTTGAATTTTATTAATTTAATAAAATAATGTGGTGATAATGTGATAATTTTATTAGTTCGTAACGCGTATAATTAAAATAAATATAAAATTTAATTAATAAAACTAAAAAGAATAGGGTGTGATTCCTAAATGGAAAAAGAATATTTTTTTTAGTGATTATCTCTAAAAATAATGCTAAATATATAAAATATATATAAAAAAAACATGTTATAACCTTGATTATAATTATTTATAATATGATCAATTATTAACATTAGATAACATCCATCTTTATTATCCTATTTAACATATTTTCTTTTAAACCACAATAATTATCTATAAGTGAAACACAATAATTTTTCATGACCTACTTTCTATTATGATTATACAATCAATATATTATAATATATTTTTAAAAAAAAATTAATAAAATTTATTATTTAATCTATATGGTATGATAAATTAGTGATTTTTTAATTTTATAAAAATATATATTAATTAATCTATACATATTGAGAATATTTTTAGATTTTTATATAATATACAACGGTTAAAATTTAGACTAATAGACTTTTTGGAAACTTAAAATATGTTTAATATATTTTTTAAAATTAAAAAATTAAATATTGAGTTTTCGACAAGAACTAAATATTGTAATTAAGTGATGGAAAATGCCTTCCTCGTATAACAGCTAGGTCCCGTGTTAATACTGTAATTAATCCTTTGGTTATGGCGTGACTCGCTCGAGGGAGTTTCTCCCCTTCTTTTTCCTATTCTCTTCTTCTGAGGCATAGGCCTCCTTTTCCTGTCAAACCTTTGGCTTCTTCTGTCCCGATGGGACAAGAGGAGTTTGACTTCATCTGTTCCAGAAGTGAGTTCGCCCTTCCCACTTACAATGAATTTGTGCATAAATAATTTTAGCTTTTCTTTATTTTTGTGGTAGATCGGCATTTATCGGAGGGCTTTCTTTTAGATTTACCGTCGTTGGTTTCTCCTACTTGTTTTCTCTTTGTATGCAAGGATGATTTATCAGATCTCTAAGCCATCCCTTAGTGCTTTGAGTCTCCTCGTATAAGAGTGCATATTTGAATGAGATAGATTTTGTTTATGTTGATGATGATGACCGGATCTCTGAGCCATCCCTTAGTGCTTGAGTCTCCTCGTATAATAGTAGTAAGGGTTCTTTATGGCATTATCGACGGGTATCTCTGGGGCCTTTCTCCATCATAATCGGAGGCTTTTTCTTTTTCTACTTTTCGTTTCGTGGTCGACCATATGACTTGATGTTGGTCAGCTCTACACTTCGAAGCCCTTTGTTTCTCTTCTTTTGGAAGTTCATACTTGCTTATGGAGTTTTAGGATTTGTAACAATAGCTTTACTTCCTCCTCCTCAATATTGGAATTCCATGTGTCCTGTTGTATGGTTCTATGTGATATTTCCTCCTCAGGATGGTGTGGCTTCTCACCTTAGCAACTACGACGGTTATTTCTGTTGAGCTCAAGGAAGACTGATGTTCATCTTTTCGAAGATGCACGACAATTAATTGGATCGGATTTAGTAACCTAGTTAGAGGTAGAGTTTCCTAGTTTTGAATAGAGTGGATATGGCTGTTTGTGCAGGACTAGGCCAGGCTTGAGCCTGCTCTGTCTCAGAAACCATGTTATTGTTGCCTTTTAGGCCTTTTTTCAATGAACACCTTATCTTTGGAGAAAAAAAAAAAAAAAAACCTTTGTTTTGTTTCTTAATGAAACACATAACGAAAAAGTAAAGATATATCATGGCGAAAAAAAAAGTATATATATATATATCCACAGCATGTTCATTGTATTTTCACAGCACACCCATGGTCCAACACACTTCCTGAAACAAGGTAATTGGATCTTGAGCAATAATACTTGTCTTTATCCTATAAATTTTGAACTGACTCAGCCGCCCGCCGGCTAATTCAAGTCCGACCCATAATGGACCCCGTCCCTGTGGCCTCAAAACATCTGCCCATCTGAAACGCGAAAGGGAATTCGAAAGAAAAATAACACTTAACCTCACATGTCCACAGGGTGTTCTAAGAACATAAAAAATAAAGCACATAAAATGCTGCTATACAATGAACAATCCCAAAGCAAAATTTACATAATAATAACAGCGCAAGCAGCAAATAAATAAGAAGTTTTCCTACAGCTAATTAATAAAATCCAGCATAAATATTCAACCTTCATGAAATCAAGTGAAAGAATCTCTCTAAGGGTGCTTCCATCCAGAATAATAAGCATTATCCCTTCTGTTGTTCCTGAAAGCGCAGCATCCAACAGAGTAGACAACGATGAGGAAAATAAGGAATATGATGTTCACAACAGCAACCTTTTTCCAGTCTCTCTTAATGTTGTCTAGCAGTCCAGCCTTGCATGAATTGCAGTTAAAGCATAGACTATCAGGATTATTGCTCCATGCAGCACAGTCTGGATTTGGGGAAGTTGTAGTGTTTGATGGGGTCCAATTGATTGGACCTACATACTCAAATCCACAATCATCTGCTGGCTTACAGCATCCAGACTGCAAAATAGTACAATATTTGTCAAGATTGAACGTTGTTCCACCATATTATACAATATATATAAAACCCTTAAATTAATACAAATATTTGTCAAGATTGAGCATTGTTTTACCAAATTATATAATACATATAAAACCCTTAAATTTCTTTTCTTAGAGAATCAAACAAGTCATTAGGTGTTTGATAAAAAGGAAATAGGAAAACATACTATTTAGTTCTATATACATAAAAATTCATTATTAAAAATACATTAAAACGTTTTTGAGTCTCTAATAATTTTAGCTAATTAGTCGCCCGCTAAAATATCTAAAAGATCTAAAATATCTAAATAGTATTTGATATAAAATAACTCATTAATAGATATTTTTACAAATGGGCGAGCTAATAAATTTTAGTGCAAACTAGCAAAACTAAAGCAACGATTAATTAGTAAATTATTTGAAATCTCATGGACGTTACCAACTAATGAGTTTGGCTCTATTACATGACCAAATAGTAAATTTTCTAAGAAAATAAAACAAAAATACATGATTTACGGTAGAATCCCATCAAAAGTTTGCTACAGAATCCCATCAAAGATTAGATGCTTTTTCTCGTCCTAAATCCATAAAATAACTATCTTCTCTAAAGTTCAAAAGTAACAAAGTTCAAAAAGTTAGGAAAAAATGCTATGACACAATACAAATCAACAAAAAGGAATCAAATATCAAAAAAGTTATGTTGCTTTTCAAAATTTCAAGAAGCAAAGCCCAATGGAATATAATTTAAACGACTTTTTTCAAAAAACAATAACTGAAAGACTTCAATAAAGTGAAGAGATTTTTAATTCTAATTTTCAAGATTATCATAAAATTGAATCTTAATTATTGCAAAGTCAAACCTTATAAGTATTCTTGAACCATCCAATAATATTACCAATTCATTATCAAAGGCAACCAAACATGCGTAGGATCTCAAGAAGAGAAACCAATACTTGCCTTCGAAATCCATTTTCAATTTTTTTCGAGGAAACCTCCCAAAAACAGTCAGATCCAGATTCGCGACAAAACAATTGCATGGGCAGAATCGTAACCAAACTAGACAGAGAGAGAAGATAGTCGAAATTACCTGAATAGCAGATAAGTGTTCGGTATAAAGCTTGTTCACAGTATCGTTCAGATATTTCTCGTTAAAATCAGAGCAAACTTTCCCATCAATCAAACAACTCTTAATCTTGTTCCAATTCTTAGTATTATTTACTCGCTTCTGCAACCAGTTTGAGTAATCTCCCAACCTATACTCCTTGTATCCCTTGCCAGACACTACCTGTCCAGCCCCTTTGTTGGTAACTACAAAAGCAAATATCGTGAAACAAAATAGCAACACAATCAGAAGGAACATGACAAAGAGATACACCCAGAGTAACAACGACACACGGCAGCACGCGCCGATGAGACCCGCCAAAGAAACCAACATCAGGAAAACACCGATGACGATCACAGGAGTGGCGAGAAACTTCTCGCATTCAGAGTTACCATGGTTTCGGAGCCAGATCCCCCCGCCAAGGATCGGGATGGAAAAGAGGAAGGTAAGGAAGTTAAGTATTCCAACCAAATTATTGCTCAGACGAAACATGGCTGGTTAGCGGGTGCGTCGTTTGTATTACCCTTGGTGTTTGGGCAGAGAGAAAACGTGAGAATGTGGAGGAAAGAGAGAGAAAAAAAGCGAATAGACAAAATTAATTAGAGAGAGAAGTGGTTGGGAAAAAATAAAGAAGGATGAATTTTGAGAGAGTGGTTGGGGAATATAAGCAGGGGAATGGAGAAGGGCGTGGCTTGTTTGCGTTGATGCTTAAGAAAGAGGGGAGAAGTTACTTAGAAAATTCTATTGGGATTGGGAGAGGGAACCGGGCGGTGATATCTCTCCAGGATGCGTATTTGGGTGTTTTTTATCTAACGGATAGTGACAGTCAATGGGACGCGTAGTTTGACTTAGTATTCCAAAATTTCGTGTTTTATTAAAAGGTTTATAATTTTTTATTTTCTCAATAAAATGGAGAAAAAAATAATAAGCTTTTTTTATTTTATTTTTAAAAAAAATTTTAAAATATTTCTCAATATATAATAAAATTTAATATATTTAAAATGAATATAATTGAAAAATTAATAAAATTTTATATTTTTATTATATATGAAAAAATAAAATAAAAAAACTATGAAACGGAAGAGAAAAAGAGTATATTTTTATTAATTTTAGCATCATCATAATCTTAAATATCCAATTAAATTCAACATTTCATTATCATAGCACCAAATTATTTTGACAATAATTTATATCTAGTTAAAGTTAGAAAGATTATAATGAAAGAAAATTTAAAAAGTATATTACTTTAGTTAATCTTATTATTATAAATAAAATATTATAAATATGATAATATAATATGAATTCTTTTATTTATTTATTATTTGTTATTTAATAAAATTATCATTAACATATATTTTCAAAAAAAAAATACAACTATAATATAAATCACAGGTAAACAAAAACTTTATCATGCAACAAGAATTTCAAAACTAATAGCTCTATGTTTTCTTTTACTTAAAATTTCAATTCAATAATAAATTATATTTCGTCAAATATTTTATTGTTAATTATTTTATTTATATTTTATTTTAACTTACTAAAAAGCATTACTTACAAAATTTTACTATTATAAAAAAATTTAATTTACTAAAATTATAATTTAATAAATTTTAAAATATTAACTACACACCTACTGCAGTAATTGCAATATAACGGTGATTGCTATATAACAACCGTTCAAAATAAGTCATGAATGATTATCATGAGACATGGACACGTGGCAAAAATTTAATAGGTTGAAAACACGATCCAATTCGAGAAAAGAAAGACCCGAACACCTTAATATCCAGTTCATCATTAAAACTCGTCTTTCCCTCGACAGGGCGAGTCTCTTCATGCAGTTACCGTTATCAGGCACAATCCAATATATCCCTATTACGCATGTAATCACGGGTTTACCAATCTATTAGCTATCAATATCTTTTATCAAGCAGTCAGCCACATCATAGCCTGATTATTGAAAAATGCTATATTTATCTCTACCGTCTTACAGCACAAAAAGAGAAGAATCAGAGAGGTAAATGTATGTTATTCTCTCACATAAAAACTCTAAGCAATTCATTGCATTTACTCTCTTCTTCAGTATACTGACTTGAGTATCGGAGTGGCTACCGTGAGCACCCACCACTTCACATTCTCTTCTTTGCAAGTATAGCCAATCACAACGTAGCTCCATTCCGGCCACGTCATCAATCTAATCTCTGCAACATCATTTAGTTTTCATTACTGGAATGGTCCTTTGAATCCTCTCTATTCATTTGGATTAACAACTGGTCTCCTGCTCTTTTTCTCATAGAAGAATACATCTCTCTTCTTCCACTTTCAAAATGGTCGGAATTGTACATGTCATTATGGGATAACCTGATAAGGGCAAAGAAAAAAATAAGCGTATAGTAAAAGACGTCTTGTTAGTTGATCAAGAACCATGGACCAAGTAAGAAATAAGGTTTGGTCCTGCTAACAAAGCGATTGGATTCTTTCAAAATGACCTGCTGGTCGTTAAGATCCTCTTGAATCGATATGAGGTAAAGCAAGTATTGGTGAAAACAGGTAGTTCTGCTAACCTTCTCATTTTAAATATTTTTAACAAGTTAAGTTTGGATAAAAATAGGTTTGTTAGAGTTTTCTATCCTTTAGTAGGATTAGAAGACAAGACCGTGGCAGTACTGGATATTATCAACCTCCCCCTAGTATTGGGTGACAAAAAATATAGGCGAGAGTTATATACATAGTTTGCGGTGGTAGATATCCCATTTGCATATAATGTGATACTCGGTTGTCCAGTCCTAAACTGCCATGGTATCGTTATTAACATGGGTGTTATGTGTCTTAAGCTTTAAACTCTTAAGGGAATAGCAGTGGTCCACGACAATCTAAGGTTGGCTAAAGAAGGTTCTGGACACCTAGCAATAAGCCTCGGTAAAGCAATAATGTCCATCGACTTGCTAGAGAAGGCAATCTCACATAAAGTCAGAGCCGATAGACTCGGTAAAGGAGGTCTAGATAGATAAGGAACAAAATGTAATACCAGGCTAGACTCCGGTATCGAAATTCCTACCGTCCGGTGGAATCTCGGATGTCGGAAGCCTCTAGTAGGGTAGAAACATGTTTTCATAAAATGTTTTAAGGTATTTCATGGTTTAAGTATGAAAATTAAATGAGTTTTTGCATGAAAAGTCTTTGGAGGAAAACCCAGGTTCGGCCGCCGAAAGTCAAGTTCGGCCGCCGAACATGCATGCGTTTTGGAGGCACGTTAGGCCCCCGAAAGCATGAGTGAGGGAAGTTCAGGTTCGGCCGCCGAACATGGCATGCATGCGGAGGCACTTTCGGCCCCCGAACGTGGCCTGGCCAACCACCTATAAAAGGGTCCCCTAGGTCCGCACGGGCGAGCTTTTTCTTCCCCGTTGTCGGCCAAGGTGAGTCTCCGCCACCCCTCCCTCGATCTTGAGTGTTTTCCTTAGATCTTCCATGATTTTCATGGGTTTTAACTTCTGTTTTGAAGATCTGTGAGTAAAGAACAAGTTTTGGGTACTTGGAGGTTCAAAGAGCTCAATCTCTCCATCTCCAAGCTAGGATCGCCTTTCCTCTCGTTTCTTCAAGAGGTAAGCTCGGATCCACCCTTGTTATGTGTTTTAAACAAGCATTAAGTTGTTTATGGGTAGAGATGCATGTTTAGGCTTGTTGATGAGTTTATGGGTTTTGATGTTTTGATGAACAATGTATGTTGATTTTTGTGTGTTTGAAGTGTTGTAGTTGGGGTATTTGATAGTTTGAGACCCCTAGGTGTGATGTATGATATGTATGCATGTTTTAGAACAAGTTTATGCATGATTTGAGAGTTGGGAGGCAAATGTGCATTTAGGAGCCAAGTTTCTACCCTTTGGCAGAAACCAGGTTCGGCAGCCGAAGGAGCTTTCGGCCGCCGAACGTGGCTGGGGAGGCAGGCCTTTCGGCTGCCGAAGTTGCCCCCGAAAAGAGACTTTCGTCTCTGTCTTGGACTTTCGGCCGCCAAAGGTGCCGCCGAACATGCATGAGTTTCGCCTCTGTCTGGGAGTTTCGGCCGCCGAAGGTGCCGCCGAACCTGCCTGACTTTCGGCTCTGGAGGGACTTTCGGCCGCCGAACCTGCCGCCGAAAGTGCCCTGTTCAGCCATTTCTTGCATGTTTTTATGTGATGATTTCATGATGTTTTAGGGGTTTTTGGGGAGTATATTAGAGTTGTGTTTATGTATGTTTGGTCCCTCATTGGAGTCCACCTGTGTAGGTTCGGACCCGAGGAACCGAGGACCCCAGTAGTGAGCCAGCTGCTACAGAGTTTGTCAGAGCTAACCAGAGGTGAGTGGAATAAACCTTAAGTTTTAAAATGAATGAAATATGAATTTTGAGCATGATCCATGCATCATGAATGCCATGAGATATAGTAGGTTGTTTGCATTAGTATTCACGAATATGTTGCATTGCATTTATGATGTTGATGTGGATTGGTTATTGGATGACCCTTTAGTCCTCATATGATATGATGATGCTACGGCATGAGATATGGTATGGAAGTCCAGGTTGTACCCATTCTACGTCCCTGGCACGATGTAAGAGAAAGTCCAGGTTGTACCCATTCTACGTCCCTGGCACATTGGTATGTTATGATATGTTATGATAAGGGAAAGACCGGTTGTACCCATTCTACGTCCCGGCACAGTTGGACTATGTAGAGGACTATTGGTGACAATACCATCCGAGATGTGATTTGTTGTGATGTGTTGCATTACATAATGGCATGAGATTTTTAAATATATGTTTTCACTATTCTGCTCACTGGGCTTTATAGCTCACCCCTCTCCCCTAACCCCAGATGTGCAGGTACAGGGTAGACCAGGAGGTTAGCCAGAGTTTTGAAGTATGTTTATGTAATAGTTAGATTGTGGACATGATAATCGTACTATGATGTAATGTAAGAGATTTCAGTATGTTATGTAAGGAGGTATATTGAGGTTATAGATGTGCTTGACCCTATGAGTATTGTTATCCCTTTTGATACATGATCTATAGAAATGTTTTATAATGTTCATGAAAGCCAACTCATCTCATGTTGTATCGCCCGTTGGGGCATTGATGAGATCCCACAGAGGGATCATGATTATGATCAGGACTATGTACATGTATGTTCAGGTTGAGTTGGATGAATGAAAGAAAAGTTTTAATTTTTATGTATGATTGTTGATCATGTATGGGATTATACAGGTTTACAGGTTATATGTTTGGCTTGCTACGGGTCCCGGCGGCCTTAAGTCGACCCAGATCCTAGCGCCGGTAACGGTCCAATTTTCGGGTCGTTACAGAATGGTATCAGAGCCCTAGGTTCATAGGATCGGACCTAGAGTGTCGGGCTCATAGATGTTATAGAAGGTCAAGCACAATAGGAAGGTCATGTCCACTGGGATAGGATGTGGAGTCCTGTCTTGCATGATGATGTGAAATGCCATGACTTATGCATGTGCATTAATGATATGCTATGAATGACGAATATGTGATGAGGGTTCATGTGTGCCCACATGAACCATATGATGCTAATGTTTGTATGATGTGTACTGTTTTTCAGAAAACAGGATGAGAGCAACTCGTCGATCTGCACGATTGACTGGAGTGCCACCTGAGGATGAGGGCCCGAGCGCCCGTCCTCCTACATTGCCTAGGGCAATGTCTTGTAGAGCCAACAGAGATAGAGTGTCAAGGGACCCTAGAAGGTCTTTTGATGCTAGCAGAAGGGGGACAGATAGAGGAGGAAGTTCTTCAGATGTGAGGGAGGCTATGGAAGAGGATCAGAGGAGGGATGGGAACCTGGATGTGAGCATGGAGGAAGAAGGGACAGGGGAGTCTCAGGGAGGCGTTCAGGCCTCGGGGTATGGTTTTCCACCCCATTATCCACCCTTCCCACTGGGTTCAGGGTATCCGATGGGAGGCACATCGGATTACTCCAGCTTTAACCCCTACCCTACCTACATGCCTTATCCACCTTTCTATCCGCCTTACACACAGTACCCAGCTTATCCACCCTCACCTTTCTATCCAAACCCGGCAAACCCCACCTCGGGGAATGCTGCACCTCCACCTCCACCACCTACAGAACCAACAGCCCCGGTTACTCAACCTCCTAGACCTAGCTCAGCTGATGGGAGCAAGGTAAAGATGACAGATTACCTCAAGCTAGTTGCTCCCAAATACAAGTCAGGGGATGACCCCTTTGAGTATCTGAGAGTGGTGAAGACAATAACTGATGAGCTAGGGGCAAGTGACAGCAGGGCCATTCAGATGGCAGGGTTCACTTTAAAGTGCAAGAAGGCACGGGAATGGTTCAAGTGTTATGTGGACCCGAGACTAGACGGTATGACATGGGAAGAATTTGCGAATGAGTTCGCTGGATGGGCTTTTCCAGACAGTTCTAGAGAACTGAAGATGATTGAGTTTGAGCAACTGAGGCAGTCAGAACACATGGGTGTAGAGGAGTTCACGGATAAATTCTTGGAGCTATTGCCTTTTTCAGGGCAAGCTCTAGATACAGATACGAAGAAAGCCAAAAAATATGTTATGAAGCTGCATTCCAGGTACTCCTCGTTGGTTCAGTCAGCTGAGAGAGAAAGTTTCCACACTGTGGTGGATATGGCTCGAAGAATGGAAGCAAGTGCTATAGTTGAGGGGTCAGTGAAGCAGTCAGTGACCCAATCTTCAGGGGTTAAGACCCCAGGCAGAGGAGGACCAGGTTTCTCTTCTCAAAGCTCAGGTAAGAAGAGGTGGGATAACACCACCAGGAAGCCGAAGAAGAATAAGTTTTGGAACAAGTTGAAATCCGGTCTGGGATTTGGCGGTGGCTCGAGCTCAGGCTCAGATGGTACAGAATGCCAGAGATGTGGAAGACCACACAGGGGAGTGTGTCGAGCTGGGACTAACACATGTTTCAGATGTGGACAGGAGGGACACATGGCTCGGGATTGTCCTAGAGCGCCTTTTATGGGCCAGCCCCAGCAGACAGCTTCTGGTAGTGTGGCATAGCCAGCAGTCCCAGCCACGACTCAGGGCAGTGGCAGAGGTAGAGGGAGAGGGGCAGCCTCTTCTTCTGGTTCCCGAGGTGAAGGTCCATCAGCTCCAGCCAGGATCTTCACCATGACTCAGCAGGAGGCTAACACATCCAACACCGTGGTGTCAGGTAATCTCGTCATTGGGTGTTCTGATGTGTATGCATTAATGGACCCGAGTGCATCTCATTCATTTATTGCTCCGAGAGCCGTTGAGAGGTTGGGTTTGATAGTCTCTGGGTTAGAGTGTCCCCTATGGGTCAGTGGACCCAAGTGTGACCCGTCAGTGGCAGTGTCAGTCTGCCAGTACAGTCCAGTTTTTGTTGAGGGAAGATGCCTCTCCGCCGACCTTGTGGTTCTAGATTTGACAGACTTTGACGTCATTCTAGGGATGGATTGGCTATCTACCCATGGTGCTACCTTGGACTGCAGGGACAAGGTAGTCAGGTTCAGAGATCAGAACGGGTCAGAGGTCGTCTTCAGAGGAGACAAGAGGGGCACGCCTAGAGGTTTGATATCAGCTCTTCAGGCTCGTAGGTTGCTTAGGAAGGGATGTCAGGGGTACTTAGCTCACGTGAGAGAGCTAGACAGTCAGGTCAGGGAGCCGGCCTCGGTGCCAGTTGTCAGAGAGTTTCAGGATGTTTTTCCGGATGAGCTTCCAGGTTTACCACCTGCTAGGGAGATAGAGTTCGAGTTAGAGTTGGTGTCTGGGGCTAGACCGATCTCTATCCCTCCCTACAGGATGGCTCCAGCTGAGTTGAAAGAATTGAAAGAACAGTTGCAAGAGTTGGTAGAAAAGGGCTTCATCCGACCGAGCACTTCACCTTGGGATGCACCAGTTTTATTCGTAAGAAAGAAGGATGGATCCCTTAGACTTTGTATCGACTACAGACAATTGAACAAAGTCACTACCAAGAACAAGTACCCATTGCCAAGGATCGATGATCTATTCGACCAGCTAGCAGGAGCGGGTTGTTTCTCCAAAATAGATCTAAGATCGGGGTACCATCAGCTAAGGATAAGGGATGAAGACGTACCGAAGACAGCTTTCAGGACCAGATATGGGCATTTTGAGTTCCTTATAATGCCGTTCGGGTTAACCAATGCCCCTGCAGCATTCATGGATCTCATGAACAGAGTGTTTAGCCAGTACCTGGATCACTTCGTTATTGTCTTCATAGATGATATCTTAGTGTATTCTAGGAATGCAGAGGAGCATGCCCATCATCTGAGGTTGGTTCTGCAGACTTTGAGGGAACATGGCTTGTATGCCAAGTTCTCTAAGTGTGAGTTTTGGCTGAGGAGCATTTCGTTCTTGGGGCATGTAGTGTCAGAGAATGGTATAGAGGTAGACCCCAAGAAGACAGAAACTGTGGCTAACTGGCCTAGACCCACTTCAGTGACGGAGATCAGGAGTTTCTTGGGTTTGGCAGGTTACTACAGAAGGTTCGTTTAGGACTTCTCAAAGATAGCAGCTCCTCTGACCAGACTAACCAGAAAGAATCAGAAGTTTCTGTGGACCGACCAGTGCGAGGAGAGTCTTGAAGAGCTTAAGAAGAGGTTGACTTCAGCACCAGTTTTAGCTCTGCCATCTAGTGATGAGGACTTTACAGTCTTTTGTGATGCGTCCCGTGTGGGACTGGGTTGTGTACTAATGCAGAAGGAGAGGGTGATCACTTACGCTTCTAGGCAGCTGAAGAAGCATGAGTTGAATTACCCCACACATGACCTGGAGATGGCAGCATTAATCTTTGCACTCAAGATGTGGAGGCACTACCTCTATGGGGTTAAATGTGAGATCTTCACAGATCATAAAAGCCTGCAGTACATCTTGAGTCAGAGGGATCTGAATCTGAGGCAGAGGAGATGGGTAGAGCTGCTGAGTGACTATGATTGCAAGATTCAATATCATCCGGGTAAGGCGAATGTCGTGGCAGACGCCCTAAGCCGGAAGTCACTAGGCAGTTTATCCCACATATCGGCAGAGAGGAGGCCAGTGGTGAAGGAGTTTCACAAGCTCATTGAGGAAGGTCTACAGATGGAGTTGTCTGGTACAGGTGCCCTGGTGGCCCAGATGAGAGTGGCACCCGTGTTTCTGGAGCAGGTGGCTCAGAAACAGCATGAAGACCCGGAGTTAGTGAAGATTGCCAGGACTGTTCAGTCAGGCAACGATAGTGAGTTCAGATTCGACAGTAAGGGGATCCTCCGCTATGGGAGTCGATTATGTGTACCAGATGACATAGAGCTAAAAGGAGACATTATGAGAGAGGCTCATAATGCAAGATACAGCATTCACCCCGGAGCCACCAAGATATATCAAGATTTGAAGAAAGTTTATTGGTGGCCAGCGATGAAGAAAGAAGTGGCACAGTTTGTGTCAGCCTGCGAAGTGTGTCAGAGGGTGAAGCTAGAACATCAGAAGCCGGCTGGAATGCTTAACCTGCTACCTATTCCAGAATGGAAATGAGAAAACATAGCTATGGACTTCGTAGTGGGGTTACCGGCGGCGTCCAACAGAGTGGACTCCATATGGGTGATTGTGGACAGACTCACCAAATCTGCTCACTTCATCCCTGTCAGGAGTGGCTATTCTGTGGACAAGTTGGCGCAGGTGTATGTGGATGAGATCGTCAGGCTGCATGGGGTTCCTGTTTCGATAGTGTCAGATAGAGGGCCCCAGTTCACCTCCAGGTTTTGGCGGAGTCTGCAGAATGCCATGGGTACTAGGTTGGATTTCAGTACTGCCTTCCACCCCCAGACTGATGGACAGTCAGAAAGGACCATCCAGACTATCGAAGATATGCTCAGAATGTGTGTGCTGGACTTTGGCGGTTCTTGGAGGCAGCATCTACCTTTGGTGGAGTTTGCCTACAATAACAGCCATCATGCTAGCATCGGGATGGCTCCATATGAAGCTTTGTACGGAAGAAAGTGCAGATCACCTGTTTGGAGGAATGCACTTGGGAGACACGGGAGTCTATGCTCCAGCAGTACCCTCATCTCTTTTAAGGTTAGGTCTCTTTGTGTTTATGTGCTATGTAGGTATGTTGTGTTTTATGCCATGCTATGTGTGCTAGTTGAGGTACATTCGGGGACGAATGTTCTTAAGGGGGGGAGAATGTAATACCCGGCTAGACTCCGGTATCGGAATTCCTACCGTCCGGTGGAATCTCGGATGTCGAAAGCCTCTAGTAGGGTAGAAACATATTTTCATAAAATGTTTTAAGGTATTTCATGGTTTAAGTATGAAAATTAAATGAGTTTTTGCATGAAAAGTCTTTGGAGGAAAACCCAGGTTCAGCCGCCGAAAGTCAAGTTCGGCCGCCGAACATGGCATGCATGCGGAGGCACTTTCGGCCCCCGAACGTGGCCTGGCCAGCCACCTATAAAAGGGTCCCCTAGGTCCGCACGGGCGAGCTTTTTCTTCCCCGTTGTCGGCCAAGGTGAGTCTCCGCCACCCCTCCCTCGATCTTGAGTGTTTTCCTTAGATCTTCCATGATTTTCATGGGTTTTAACTTATGTTTTGAAGATCTGTGAGTAAAGAACAAGTTTTGGGTACTTGGAGGTTCAAAGAGCTCAATCTCTCCATCTCCAAGCTAGGATCGCCTTTCCTCTCGTTTCTTCAAGAGGTAAGCTCGGATCCACCCTTGTTATGTGTTTTAAACAAGCATTAAGTTGTTTATGGGTAGAGATGCATGTTTAGGCTTGTTGATGAGTTTATGGGTTTTGATGTTTTGATGAACAATGTATGTTGATTTTTGTGTGTTTGAAGTGTTGTAGTTGGGGTATTTGATAGTTTGAGACCCCTAGGTGTGATGTATGATATGTATGCATGTTTTAGAACAAGTTTATACATGATTTGAGAGTTGGGAGGCAAATTTGCATTTAGGAGCCAAGTTTCTGCCCTTTGGCAGAAACCAGGTTCGGCAGCCGAAGGAGCTTTCGGCCGCCGAACGTGGCTGGGGAGGCAGGCCTTTCGGCTGCCGAAGTTGCCCCCGAAAAGAGACTTTCGTCTCTGTCTTGGACTTTCGGCCGCCGAAGGTGCCGCCGAACATGCATGAGTTTCGCCTCTGTCTGGGAGTTTCGGCCGCCGAAGGTGCCGCCGAACCTGCCTGACTTTCGGCTCTGGAGGGACTTTCGGCCGCCGAACCTGCCGCCGAAAGTGTCATGTTCAGCCATTTCTTGCATGTTTTTATGTGATGATTTCATGATGTTTTAGGGGTTTTTGGGGAGTATATTAGAGTTGTGTTTATGTATGTTTGGTCCCTCATTGGAGTCCACCTGTGTAGGTTCGGACCCGAGGAACCGAGGACCCCAGCAGTGAGCCAGCTGCTACAGAGTTTGTCAGAGCTAACCAGAGGTGAGTGGAATAAACCTTAAGTTTTAAAATGAATGAAATATGAATTTTGAGCATGATCCATGCATCATGAATGCCATGAGATATAGTAGGTTGTTTGCATTAGTATTCACGAATATGTTGCATTGCATTTATGATGTTGATGTGGATTGGTTATTGGATGACCCTTTAGTCCTCATATGATATGATGATGCTACGGCATGAGATATGGTATGGAAGTCCAGGTTGTACCCATTCTACGTCCCTGACACGATGTAAGAGAAAGTCCAGGTTGTACCCATTCTACGTCCCTGGCACATTGGTATGTTATGATATGTTATGATAAGGGAAAGACCGGTTGTACCCATTCTACGTCCCGGCACAGTTGGACTATGTAGAGGACTATTGGTGACAATACCATCCGAGATGTGATTTGTTGTGATGTGTTGCATTACATAATGGCATGAGATTTTTAAATATATGTTTTCACTATTCTGCTCACTGGGCTTTGTAGCTCACCCCTCTCCCCTAACCCCAGATGTGCAGGTACAGGGTAGACCAGGAGGTTAGCCAGAGTTTTGAAGTATGTTTATGTAATAGTTAGATTGTGGACATGATAATCGTACTATGATGTAATGTAAGAGATTTCAGTATGTTATGTAAGGAGGTATATTGAGGTTATAGATGTGCTTGACCCTATGAGTATTGTTATCCCTTTTGATACATGATCTATAGAAATGTTTTATAATGTTCATGAAAGCCAACTCATCTCATGTTGTATCGCCCGTTGGGGCATTGATGAGATCCCACAGAGGGATCATGATTATGATCAGGACTATGTACATGTATGTTCAGGTTGAGTTGGATGAATGAAAGAAAAGTTTTAATTTTTATGTATGATTGTTGATCATGTATGGGATTATACAGGTTTACAGGTTATATGTTTGGCTTGCTACGGGTCCCGGCGGCCTTAAGTCGACCCGGATCCTAGCGCCGGTAACGGTCCGATTTTCGGGTCGTTACACAAAAGGTACGATTCGGTACAACATTGACTGGTAAAACAAAGACTTGTCTAATAGAATTGCTAAAGAGCTAAGTAACCAATTTCGCTTGGTCTCTAAAAGATATAGGTGTGGACCCGGCTCTCATCACCCATTGCACTAGAGAGGCAACAAGTGATCAAAGAAGAGGTTAATAAGCTTTTGAGTGCAGAGATGATAAAGAAAGTCCAGTATCCCACATGGTTGGCCAATGCAATCGTGGTAAAGAAAGCTAATGGAAAATGAAGGATGTGCGTAAATTTCACTGACCTAAATAAAGTATGTCCAAAAGATCATTATTCGTTGCCATCCGTCGATAGATTAGTAGATTTAACCTTAGGTCAAGCATAGGTTTCCTTCTTTGATGCCATTTCAGGATACCACCAAATCATGATTGACACTGAAGACGCGAAAAAGACTATATTCATAACAGACAAAAGAGTTTACTGCTATAAGATAATGCCTTTTGGATTAAAAAATGCAGGGGCAACGTACCAAAAGCTGGTGTTAGTAATCTTTAAAGAAATAGTGTGATCAATAGTCGAAGTATACGTGGACAACATGGTAGTAAAAAGCTGATCCTTGGAAGACCATCTAGAAGATATTCAAAAAGTCTTTGACATCCTAGACAAAACAGGTATGAAGCTGAACCCTGAAACGTGCACCTTTGGGGTTTCAAAGTAAAAGCTAGGAAGTTTTTGGAGTATATTATCTCAGAAAAAGGTATAGAGGTGAACCCTGAGAAGATTAGTGCTATCAAAAACATGGAAGCATCCAAAACCATTAATGAAGTACAAAGGTTAAATGGGCGAGTCACTATCCTGAATCAATTCATATCATGCTCGGCTAGAAGGCGTCTCCCATTCTTCAAGGCCTTGAAAGGTAAATGTAAGTTTGAATGGGGGGAAGAATGTGTAGAGGCTTTTGAGAGTTTAAAAACTTTTTTATCATCTTCTCCATTGCTAAGCCCGCCTGTCAAAATCAAAGTTTTATTTCTATACTTGTCTGTAACACAGAAAATAGTTTGCTCAGTGTTCATTCGTAAAAACAATAGACAACAAAGCCCGGTATATTATGCCAGTTAAGTTTTGAAAGGGGTAAAGCTCAATTATCATCCTCTCGAAAAATTAGCATTTGTAGTCCTAATTTCAGACACAAAGTTACGACTATACTTTGAGTCACACATCATAAAAGTCATGACTGATTATTCCCTGTGAAAGATTCTACACGGATCGGAGCTGTCAGGGTGGTTGTCTACCTGGGCGGTAATATTGTTGACCTATAATATCAAATATGTTCCAAGAAAGGCAATGAAAGCCCAGGTACTAGTTGATTTTTTTTTTTTTTTGTAGAAATGACTTTGCCATTAGAATCTTTGGAGTCCCCTAAATCAACCATAGAGGAGCGGAAGGTTTGGGCAAACAAAGCTTGCAGGGCCGGGGATTTCAGAATCGGGATCCTATTGCATTCTCAAAATGGTATAAAGCTTCAGTATGCGGCAAAGCTCGCCTTCAATGCCACCATCAATGTAGCCGAGTATGAGGCTGTAATAATGGCCCTAAGAATCATCAAGTAATTAGGTATCCAAAATTTCATTATTTTTAGTGACTCACAATTGGTTGTCAATCAGTGTCAGGGATAATTCAAATTTTGAGAATTGAATCTTGTCAAATACAAGAAAAAGCTTCGGTCCCTAATAGAGAGGATCAAAGAAGGGCAAGGCAGCTGCGAACTTTGTCAAATGGCTAGAGGCAACAGTGAAGAGGCAGATCTTCTAGCCAAGTTAACGGCGGTGGGTGAATAATACTTGACTCAACCGTAGCGATGGTAAGTCGCCCCTACGTTTTTTAACCCAAATGGCTTTACCTTGTAGCAATAAACTCCTTCATCTGTTATGAACACAATCTTCTCTACATCCTCAGTGTCCATCATAATTTAGTAGTAACCTGAAATGACATCAAGAAAGGAAACCATTGCGTGACCTGAGGTTGAGTCTATTGACTTGTCGATAGACGGCAATGAGTAATGATCTTTTGGACATGCTTTATTCAAGTTAGTAAATCCACGCACATTCTCCATTTTCTGCTAGCTTTCTTCACCAGGATTGCATTGGCAAGCCATGTGGGATATTAGACTTTCTTTATTAACCCTACACTCAAAAGTTTGTTAATCTCTTCTTTCATTACTTGCCGCTTCTCCAATGTGAACCTTCTTTCCTTTTGTTGGACCTGTTTGACTGTTTTGTCAACAGATAGCTTATGAGTAATGAGAGTTGAGTCCATACCTGTTACATCTTTTAGAGACCAAGTGAAAGTGGTTCCTTAGCTCTTTAGCAAATCTATTAAATGAGTCTTTGTTTCACTGGTTAACATAGTATCGAACTGTACCTTTTGTTCCTTATCTAGCTAGACCTCCTCTACCGAGTCTGCTAGCCTTGGCTTTACTTGAGATTCAGGATTCTCCAGCAAGTCGATGGGCATTGTTGCTTTCTCGAGACTTTTTATCGGGTGTCTGAAACCTTCTTTGGCCAACATTGGATTACCTCGAACTATAGTTATTTCCCCTGGAGCTGGTAGCTTAAGACACATAACACCCATGTCAGTAATAATATTGTGGCAGTTTAGGACTGGGCAGTCGATTATCACATTGTATGCAAATGGGATATCTACCACCATAAACTCTACATACAACTCTCACCTATATTTTTCATCACCTAGAACTAGGGGAGGTTGATGGTGCCCAGCACTGCCACGGTCTTATCTCCTAATCTCACCAACGGATAGAAAACTCTGACAAGGCTATTTTTATCTAAGCCTAACTTGTTAAAAACATTTAAGATAATAAGGTTAACGGAACTACTTGTATCCACCAATACTCGCCTTACTTCGTACCTGTTCAGAAGGATCTTGACGACTATCGGGTTGTTTTGAAGGAATCTAATCACTTTGTCTGTAGGGCTGATCCTTACCTCCTGCTTGGCTCATTATTCCTGTTCAACTAACAAGATGTCATCTGCTACACACTTTTTTTTTTTCCCTTTGCCCTTATCAGGTCCTCTCGCAATGACATGTACAATTACAGCCATTTCAAGAGATAGAGAGGAGAGATTCATTTTTTCAGAGAGAAAAGAAACAAGAGACCGATTTTAATCCAAATGAATAGAGAGAATTTAATGAAATTTCCAGCAACGGAACCAAATAATGTGGCTGGTAAACAAAGCTGTGATGTGATTGGCTAGAACCTACAAGAAAGATAATGTAAGATAGTGGGTGTCCATGGCAGCCATTGCAACGCTCAAGTTAGTATACTGGAGGATAGGACGAAGATAGAGTTTAAGAGTATTTGTGTTAGAAAATAATATATCTTTACCTCTGTGATCTTTCTCCTTTTATATTGTAAGAAAGTGAACATAAATATAGTATGTCATGATAATCTGGCGATAATGTGACTGACTGCTTGATAAGAGATATCGCCAACTAATGGATTGGTGATCTCACTATTATAGACACAATAAGAATACATTGGACTGTTCCTGATACCGGTAACTTTATACGAATTTTGATAATATATCAAGTGTTAAGGTGTCTTGATCTTTTTTTTAAGCGGGGTCACGTTACTAACTCATTAGATTCTTGTCATGTGAATTTATTTTATGCTAACAATTGATGATTTATTTTGGGTGATTGTTATATAGTATCAATATATTTTTTATATAAAAAATATAAAATTAGAGAAAAATTAAAGGAATGAGAAATATATATATATATATATATATATATATATATTTATCAATCTAGAAACATATAATAATTAAAATGGAATTTTACAATAATCAAATTAAAGTTGAATAAATTTTATAAAAAAGTTAAAATTAAGTGATAACTTAAAAATTCGGTTAAAATTGAAAACTGTCACTGAAAGGTGCCCCAAATTTTAATGTGTTAAATGAATAATATGATTTGAGCAAGTCCAAATTCACATATTATTGTTTTTAGGTAACACTATAGCTTTTTTTTTTTTTTTTTTGAAAACCTCTATATTATTATTAAGCAAACAGCCCAACAACAGGTAAGACAGACCCGCATGTTTGACACGTGTTCAGTTTACAATTGATTTTACTCGGTGGTCAGTGTACGCAAGCACGCATCCTTGAACTGATCAAGAGGGAACGACGAGGACAGCCTAAAGGCGTGTGTGAGCATTGGTGCCTTTTCTTCTATACTTAAAACACAACTTGACTACGCGGCCCTTTCCTTTGACGCAAAATAACTGGCAAGTGCACAACAAATTTTATATTTTTTAGAAGTAATTTTATTACAATTTTAATAGGAGAAAAAAGAAAAATCTCACGTGATAAGAAATTAACAATAATAATAATTTATATTTTCTTTTGTGTTGTTTTGATAATCAGACGAAACATCGTTTTCTTTTCTTCAAAGTTATATATTTACTAAAATATCCAAATTTATGATGTTAATTTATATACAATTTTATTTTATTTAAATTAAAATATTTTCATAAAAATTAGAATAGTTGCAATTTAAATAATACTCCATATCATTGTGATGGACAAAATGGCTTGTCTTCGGTTCGTTCTTAATTCTGTTGATTTTTTCAGATGTGTAGCTATAGATTTTTTTTTGAAAAATTACTATTTAATTTTTATATTATAAAAAAAATTATTAATTAATTTTTTAATTTTAAATATTATAAAAAGTCTAAAATAATATTAATATAGAGTGATTAATTAATACATATATTTATAAAATTAAAATATTAATTAATGAATTTTTTTATATTATAAAAATTAAATAATAAAATATTTAATAGTTAAAATTAATGAAAGGAATAAAATATATTTTTTAAAAATTTAAAAGTGTTTCATAATAGTTAACTGCTCTTGCCATTTGAGGAGCATTTTTTGTTTTTTCTTCTAGTGTAAGCATACGTAGAATACATGATTCTTTAGCATTTAAATCATGAAAAGGATACCTGGTTCTCTAGCAGTATTCGGTTCAAATCGAAAAAATCGATCGAATCGAACTGATTTAAAAATTTGATTCAGTTTTTGATTCAATTTTTTATACATTTCGGTTCGGTTTGATTTTTAATTTTAGAAATTTCAGTTATTTCAGTTCGGTTCAGTTTTAATCAGAAAAAACTAAAAAAATCAAACCGAACCGATTAGTGATAATAATATATTTTTTTAATAATATAGAGAAATTAAATCATATTAAAATTAAAATATTTTAATTAAATTTTAAAATATTAAAAATAAAATATAAAAAATAAAAAAATTATTAAAAATCGAAACCAATCAAATCGAACCGAACCGAACCAGACCGGTTCAGTTCAATTCGGTTTCTGATCAAAATCGATTCGATTTGATTTTCATAAACACTAAAATTTCAATTTTTAATTTATTCGATTCGATTCAATTTTAAACCAAACCGACCGAATGCTCACCCTTAGTTTTCAGCATTTTTTAGTTATAAGCCAAACCAAGGGCTTTTGACAATATGGTGGTATTTGACAATGAAAAGATTAAATGATGATGCATTAAAAAGAATTTATCAAAAGGTGTTGAGTTGAAAAGTCAATATTGTTGATCACTAGAAAAAGAAAAGGACAGATCATTATGTGAAAGAGTGCTGCTAAATAGCTCTATTTGAGCTAGCTCAAATAATATTAATTGTATGTAATTTTACTTTTATATCCTTGTAATAAATTTATAGGCTTGGAGTTATAGGTTTGAAGGTATGAGGTTTGGAGCTATGAGCACCCCACTTTATGACTTCTAAACAAAACAAAGCACACGTGAAAAAGGTGTTTCTTCATTCACTACATGCACACCCTTCAATGCTTAGGGCGCTCAAGCAACGGTATTAACTTTTTCCAATGTTATCATGCAAAAAAGAATACTTTTTTGTATTCTATTTTCTCCTCTACGTGTATTATTTTTTTCTTTGAACTTTGAAGATGGCTGGAATTGATGATATAATGTCATATAGTAGGCAATTGTTTAATGAGATATTTGATTTTAGTGAAGGTGAAAGGGTTGACGAAGATGAACTAGATGAAAATCTAAATACGTGTGGGGCAGTTTTTGGAGAACAATCAAATATTGAGTCAGTTGAACAGGGACTTTTAATAGGAACGTTATTTCCTTGTATTAACACTATGTTCAACTTTCATAAGGAACATATTAATTTGAAAGGTTTTAGTATTTTTAAAAGATCCAGAGTTAAGCTTAGTAATGGTTCATGTAAATACTAAATAATTAGTTGTGATTCTGGAAGAAAATTAATAGCTGCAAAATCTTCAAAGAGGATAAACTGTCCTGCCAAGATAAATACATTAATAAGAGAAAATAGGATTTAGCAGGTCTCTAAAGTAATTTCAAGTCACAATCATGAATTAATACCTCAAATCTCAAGATTTATGGCTGCCTATAGTTCACTGATGTAACGATCTAAAAACCGAACTGCTATTGACACTAGGATTAAGATCGACTTAAGGTCGCTAGAGCCTTTAGCAAGCCTACTATACATCCTGTTATACTTGATATAATTCCAAACATGACTTTAAAAACATACAAAAAAATTTTCATCTCATTAACTAAAATTCGACATGTGCATGCAAACATAACTAAAAATATAAACTCATACAAGAGCCCCATCAAATGCTCTAGTATGATCATCATTACATGCCTCAATTTGGTCCAAATATAACTTAAACTTAAAACCTTTACATTATAAGATCTTTAACAAAGGGATCATAAAAGAAATAATCTGCGCAAAGCACAATGCGAAACCATTAAGTAATACATGTCCACAACTATAACTATTACATCAGAACTATACCATAAAATATTGCGGACCTTCCGAGCCAACTCTGATCCTATAAACCTAGGGTTAGGAGAAAGAGATAAGCTACTAGAGTTTAGTGAGCAGAAACATAATCATAAAATAATTTAATAAGATATATGATCGTATGAATGCGTCACAATACAGACAATTTACATCAAGATGTACTTATCACCAGTAACCCTCCATAATTCCAATAGTATCCGGCCCACAATGGGTGCTCCTCAGGATTTCTTCTTAAACACAATATAACATATTTATAGTGCCAGGGGCGTAGAATGGGCATCCTGGGCATTCTCATACATAATGCTAGGGGCGTAGAATGGGCCTTAACCTGGACTTCCATATCCGTCATACATAATATAATATGCTCGAGGGCTAGTGGGTCATCCAATATTTATCCACAACAACAATTAATTATGTAATGCATTATATTCGTGAATTTTAATGCAAAACAACCTAATCATATACACATGGCATTCGTGATGAATGAACATGCTTAAAACGTTTGATTTCTTTAAAAAAATAATTTAGTTTAGTTTAGTTCTACTCACTTCTGCCTGATGCAAGCCTATCTTTGAAGCAGTTGTCTCAGTGCTGGCCTCTATAGTCTTCCAAGTTCGATCCTACATAGATTGTAACGACCCGAAAATCGGACCGCTAACGGCGCTAGGATCCGGGTCGGCTTAAGGCCGCCAAGACCCGTAGCAAGCCTGACTTGCAACCTGAAAACCTGTTTAATCCCATACATGATTACAACATACATAAAAATTTAAAACTTTTCTTTCATACATCCAACTCAACCTAAACATGCACTGCACATAGCCATAATCATAAGCATGATCCCTCTGTGGGATCTCATCAATGCCCCAATGGGCGATACATCATAAGATGAGTTGGCTTTCATGAACATAATAAAATATTTTTGATCATGTAATAAAAGGGATACCTCATACACAATGTCAAGCACAATATCTAATCCTCAATATCATTACATGACTGAAACTGTACTTTTACATAACATTAATACATCTATCATGTCCACACTAACTATTACATACACGTGACTTCATTACTCTTGTAAACCTCCTGGTCTACCCTGTACCTGCAACCCTGGGGAAATTGGGAGAGGGGTGAGCTACTAGAGCCCAGTGAGCAGAATAATAAAACACTTAAAACATATGAAAACATGAAATGCATCACATCACAGCTAATCACATCAAGGATGAACTTGTCACCATTAGCCCTCTATATGGTCCAACTGTGCCAGAACGTAGAATGGGTCCTGGTCTTTCCCTTACATGTCATAACATAACAGTGTCCAACTGTGCCAGAACGTAGAATGGGTCCTGGTCTTTCCCTTACATAGTGCCAGCGAACGTAGAATGGGTCCCACTGGTCTTACTTTCCGTACCGTACATATCATATCGTCATATCATAGATCGAGGGCTATGGATCATTCAACAATCATCCACATCAACATCAAAATGTGCAATGCAACATATTCGTGAATTCTAATGCAAGCAACCTAATTCATCACATGGCATTCATGATGCATGAACAATGCTCAAAACTTTGAAATTTATTTACTTTAAACGTAAAGGTTTATTCCACTCACCTCTGGATAGCTCTGACCAGACACTGGGGCAACAGACTCACTGCGGGGGTCCTCGGTTCCTCGGGTCCGAACCTACACAGGTGGACTCAAATAAGGGACCAAACATACGTGAACATAACTCTAAACTATTCCCCAAAAACCCCCTAAAACATCATGGAATAATCATAGAAAAACATGCAAGAAAGGGCTGGACAGGGAACTTTCGGCGGCAGGTTCGGCGGCCGAAAGTCCCTCCAGAGCCGAAAGTCAGGCAGGTTCGGCGGCACCTTCGGCGGCCGAAACTCCCAGACAGAGGCGAAACTCATGCATGTTCGGCGGCACCTTCGGCGGCCGAAAGTCCCAGACAGAGACGAAAGTCTCCTTTCGGGGGCAAGCTTCGGCAGCCGAAGGCTGCCTCCACAAGCATGTTCGGCGGCCGAAAGTTCCTTCGGCTGCCGAACCTGGTTTCTCCCAGAATGGCAGAAACTCAGCTCCCTTATGCATTAATGCCTCCTATCTCATCCAAACATGCATAAACCTATTCTACAACATTCCCAATCATACACAAGCAAACATACAAGTTCCTAGGGGCAATAAACCATCAAAAACCCCAACTACAACACACAAGCAACTCACATTGTTCAAAAGCACAAATAAAACCCATAAACCTAACCATGAGCTAAACATGCATTCTACCCCATAGATCTTGCATAAAACTTACTTTAAACATAAAATGAGTTTAAGATCGGCTCTTACCTCTTGAAGATTGAGAGAAAGACGTCCTAAACTCGGAGGTGGGAGATTTTTGAGTTCTTGAACCTCAAAGCTCCAAAACTTGCTTAAAACTCAAAAATCTTCAAAACAAAGTAAAAACTTGTGAAAAACTCGAAAGATCTGAAGGAAAAGACTCAAGATCGGTGAGGGGTGGCGGAGAACTCACCTTGGCCAGAAATGGGGAAAAAGCTCGCCCGTTTTCGGCTAAGGGACCCTTTTATAGTGGCTGGCCAGGCCACGTTCGGGGGCCGAACGTGCCTCCGCATGCATGCCATGTTCGGCGGCCGAACTTGAGGTTCGGCGGCCGAACCTGGACTTTCCTCACTTATGCTTTCGGGGGCCTAAAGGCGCTCCCGAAGGCATGCATGTTCGGCGGCCGAACTTGAGATTCAGCGGCCGAACCTGAGTTTTCCTTCAAGGTTGCTTTTATGCAAAAACTCATTTCCATTTTACTTAAAACCATGAAATACCTTAAAACATTTTATGAAAACATGATTCTACCCTACTAGAGGCTTCCGACATCCGAGATTCCACCGGACGGTAGGAATTTCGATACCGGAGTCTAGCCGGGTATTACATTCTCCCCCCCTTAAGAACATTCGTCCCCGAATGTACCTCAACTAGCACATAGCCGCCAAGACCCGTAGCAAGCCTGACTTGCAACCTGAAAACCTGTTTAATTCCATACATGATCACAACATACATAAAAATTTAAAACTTTTCTTTCATACATCCAACTCAACCTGAACATGCACTGCACATAGCCATAATCATAAGCATGATCCCTCTGTGGGATCTCATCAATGCCCCAATGGGCGATACATCATAAGATGAGTTGGCTTTCATGAACATAATAAAATATTTTTGATCATGTAATAAAAGGGATACCTCATACACAATGTCAAGCACAATATCTAATCCTCAATATCATTACATGACTGAAACTGTACTTTTACATAACATTAATACATCTATCATGTCCACACTAACTATTACATACACGTGACTTCATTACTCTTGTAAACCTCCTGGTCTACCCTATACCTGCAACCCTGGGGAAATTGGGAGAGGGGTGAGCTACTAGAGCCCAGTGAGCAGAATAATAAAACACTTAAAACATATGATAACATGAAATGCATCACATCATAGCTAATCACATCAAGGATGAACTTGTCACCAATAGCCCTCTACATGGTCCAACTGTGCCAGAACATAGAATGGGTCCTAGTCTTTCCCTTACATGTCATAACATAACAGTGTCCAACTGTGCCAGAACGTAGAATGGGTCCTGGTCTTTCCCTTACATAGTGCCAGCGAACGTAGAATGCGTCCCACTGGTCTTACTTTCCGTACCGTACATATCATATCGTCATATCATAGATCGAGGGCTATGGATCATTCAACATTCATCCACATCAACATCAAAATGTGCAATGCAACATATTCGTGAATTCTAATGCAAGCAACCTAATTCATCACATGGCATTCATGATGCATGAACAATGCTCAAAACTTTGAAATTTATTTACTTTAAATGTAAAGGTTTATTCCACTCACCTCTGGATAGCTCTGACCAGACACTGGGGCAACAGACTCACTGCGGGGGTCCTTAGTTCCTCGGGTCCGAACCTACACAGGTGGACTCAAATGAGGGACCAAACATACGTGAACATAACTCTAAACTATTCCCCAAAAACCCCCTAAAACATCATGGAATAATCATAGAAAAACATGCAAGAAAGGGCTGGACAGGGCACTATCGGTGGCAGGTTCGGCGGCCGAAAGTCCCTCAAGAGCCGAAAGTCAGGCAGGTTCGGCGGCACCTTCGGCGGCCGAAACTCCCAGACAGAGGCGAAACTCATGCATGTTCGGCGGCACCTTCGGCGGCCGAAAGTCCCAGACAGAGACAAAAGTCTCTTTTCGGGGGCAAGCTTCGGCAGCCGAAGGCTGCCTCCACAAGCATGTTCGGCGGCCAAAAGTTCCTTCGGCTGCCGAACCTGGTTTCTTCCAGAATGGCAGAAACTCAGCTCCCCTATGCATTTATGCCTCCTATCTCATCCAAACATGCATAAAACCTATTCTACAACATTCCCAATCATACACAAGCAAACATACAAGTTCCTAGGGGCATCAAACCATCAAAAACCCCAACTACAAAACACAAGCAACTCACATTGTTCTAAAGCACAAATAAAACCCATAAACCTAACCATGAGCTAAACATGCATTCTACCCTATAGATATTGCATAAAACTTACTTTAAACATGAAATGAGATTAAGATCGGCTCTTACCTCTTGAAGATTGGGAGAGAGACGTCCTAAACTCGGAGGTGGGAGATTTTTGAGTTCTTGAACCTCAAAGCTCCAAAACTTGCTTAAAACTCAAAAATCTTCAAAACAAAGTAAAAACTTGTGAAAAACTCAAAAGATCTGAAGGAAAAGACTCAAGATCGGTGAGGGGTGGCGGAGAACTCACCTTGGCCGGAAATGGGGAAAAAGCTCGCCCGTTTTCGGCTAAGGGACCCTTTTATAGTGGCTGGCCAGGCCACGTTCGGGGGCCGAACGTGCCTCCGCATGCATGCCATGTTCGGCGGCCGAACTTGGACTTTCCTCACTTATGCTTTTGGGGGCCTAAAGGCGCTCCCGAAGGCATGCATGTTCGGCGGCCGAACTTGAGATTCGGCGGCCGAACCTGAGTTTTCCTTCAAGGTTGCTTTTATGCAAAAACTCATTTCCATTTTACTTAAAACCATGAAATACCTTAAAATATTTTATGAAAACATGATTCTACCCTACTAGAGGCTTCCGACATCCGAGATTCCACCGGACGGTAGGAATTCCGATACCGGAGTCTAGCCGGGTATTACATAGATGGACTTAAATGAGGGATCAAACATGACTTTTACAACTCTTGAAACTATGCCAAGAAACTCCTAAAAATATGTAAGAAAACATATAGAAAATAAGCTGTAAACGGCTAGACAGGGGACTTTCGGTGGCAGATTCGATGACCTAAAGTCCTCTTACAGATCCAAAAGTCAAACTTTTGGAGGCAGGTTAGGCAGCCTGAAGACAGTCTTCATAGGTAGGTTCGGCGGTCGAACCTAGGTTCTTCTACTATGCAGAATTCAATTTTACTTTAGTCAATAGCTCTTAAAATGCAATTAAACCTACATGTAATACTCAAACTATAAAGAAACATCCAACATTGATTTAGAAGGTTCAAAACAACTCTAAAAACACAAAATCACTGACACGCAATCAACTCAGCACATAGACACTCAAGATTCAACATAAAAAGGGAAAAAAACATTAACCTTACATGCATTCTAATTTTAGCAACTTAAGCTACACACAACTCTTATTGAGCCCAAAAGTAACGAATTTTGAGAAAGCCAAACATACCTCTTGAAGGAAAAACAACCACAATAGCAAGAAAAATTCAGAGAAGAAGAAGAGATGAGCTCTAAAGATCCCAAAAGCTAAAACTCGAAACTACAACTTGATTCTTCAACATAAAGGTGAATCTCATGACTTTCTAAAGGATTTATGGAAAATCAAAGCAAAAATCATCAAGAGTGTCTTAGGCTCACCTCTGCCCTAAAGAAGAGAGAAAAACTCCTCTCAAAGTCGGGTTGAAGGCCTTTTATAACTGGGTCTTTCAGCTTGTGTTCGATGGCCAAACCTTGATGTTCTGAAAATCTCTTTTTTTCAACATATTTTAAAATACTTAAAAATTCATTTTATAAAAACTCATTTTACCCTTCTAAAGTTTTTGGTTCCAAGATTCCGGATTCCAAAATGAGATTCCATCGAAAAATTGGAATTCCGACGCAGAGTTTAGCCTGGTATTACATTCTTTCCTCTTAAGAACATTCATCCTCGAATATTCAACCATACATGCAAACACATCATGAAAACACATACAACTATCTAACAACTTACTTCAAAATAGATGATGGTACTGTCTAAGCATCGACTCTCTAGTCTTCCAGGTACACTCTTTCATATTATGGTGATTTCATAAAACTTTTACTATCACAATTTCCTTATTTCTCAATTTTCTAATTTACGTGTCTACAATCTGTACTAATTGCTCAACATAGGTGAGATCTCTTAAAATCTCTATATCAGACTCACTAAGAACCTTGTCCAGATCTGACACAAGTTTTTGTAACATAGAAACGTGAAAAACCGGATGGATTCTCTCTATGGAAGCATGTAAATTTAACTTGTAAGATACATTTTTAATTTTTTGCAAGATTTCGAAGGGTCTGATGTACCTTGGAGCTAGTTTATCTTTTTTTCCAAAATGAAACACCCCTTTATAGGAGACACCTTAAGCAATACCATATCTCCCTCCTCAAAGACAACTTGTTTCTATAGATGTCAGTATAGCTCTTCTGCCTACTCACTTCTGTTTTGATTCTTTCTCTAATAATGGGCACCACTCTGTTGCTTGTATGATGCCTATCAAATTAAAAAAAAAACTTTCAGAATATATGCTCCTCATCAAAATGTTCATGCAGATGAACTCATCCTTGCCAAAGATATAGTTATAGTGTATGAAGAATAGCAGAAGGTGGGTCTCAAATTTTCTATTGGCCTTTTTTACATAGAGTCCTTAATTTCCACAAGCTTTCAATTGCCCAACGACATTCCAATAGCTAGAGAATTCTGGTGGTATTCTGGTTCATTTGTTTTAATAATAACATTGAGCTGAGCATCGCCTTATTCTCCCAACTGTACCAAATAGGCATCCGAGTCAACGATGAGTTCTAGTTCTTCAGCAAAAAAAGCATCACACGCTTTTCGACTGTCTCCCCTCATCCCTCAAGTGGTGAAAGAATAAGTTTTTTATGCTCCGTCACCGAGTGTCTACGAGTTTTGGAAACCTCTAAACAAGTTGGAACATCTCTGTAGAGCTCACAAAAGATGAGGAGGAGGATTCCCTGGACTTCCTCCAAAAGATGGCCTGCAGCTTAAAAATGGACATAACTATGGCCGTGAGAAATGCCACACTCACTGGCATAGTCAAACTAGGCCGAGCATGCATTTCCTTTTTTACGTCCCCATGTACCCAACCAAGCACTCACCACCCTTCGCAAATGATACTACCCCAACCTAATGAGCAAGGTATTTATTTCTAAAACCAATATTTTTTACTATGTTATGCGTACTTACTCCTTTTTTGTGTAAAAATGGCGGGCAAGGAGAAAATTCAGTTCGATGAAGTGGCTCATGCTGCTCGAAAGGGAAAAGCTACTACCGAGACATTAGCTCTGCCCCTAAAGCAGGCACATCTAGTAGAGAAGAGTATTTTGCTGCCTCCTCCTCCACCTACTGTCTCCCCTTCTACTCCCACTAAGCCTTCCAGCTCTCAGCCCGAGTCTTTAGCTAGGGCCACTCCTCACTCATCTCCTAACCATACCATCCTGCTAGTTTACGTGGAAGCTAACTCTAGAGCTCCCTAGCCTTAGAGTATCCAACAAATGGCCTTAGATCTGACTTGGATGGCCTCCCTTCTTGAGGAGCCTCAACTCTCCCTCTTATTGATAAGAACGCAATGCGACCAGGTGATCGTCACCGGCTGGGGGTGGTTGAGACTGACGATCTTTATGACAATGCCATCCACTCTACCATGGGGTGCATTTTGTCTATTTACTTGGCAAAGGAGCATGAAAAAGCCCTCAAGAGGGAGTTTAGGGCTCTAGTGGGGGAGATAAATCTTCTACTGGATGTGGGCCAATGGTTAACAACCCGGGTGGATGAGGTGGAAGGCATTATGAAAGAGACATTACGGTCTATAGACAATCTTCAAGTAGACATGGATGTGGCTAATGCTGCAAAGGTCAATTTGGAAGGTCGGGCCAAGGCTGCTGAGGATCAAGTGGCCGAGCTTCAATGACAAATCCAAAAATTGTAGGCTCAAACCCAAGAGAATCAAGCCACCATTGATAAAGTTGCAGAATTGGAAAATGAGCTTAAAGACACGGTGGATCATAGTGGGGAGATATTTGTTGAAGGTCTAGACTCTGTCAGGAAGAGCTAATCAAGTGCTTTCCTATGGAAGATTTTTCTTGAATTGACGACATTCTTCCTGAAGAGGATAAAGATGGTGAGGAGCAAGGGGAGGAGAGACATAGAAATGAAACCAATCCTTCCAGCCTGACTTATATTAGAGACAATGTATGTAACACCCCCTACCCGGTTAATGAATTAACTGAGTCGGAGACATTACATCTTGTAACAATTCTCTTATTTTTCCTTTAATTTATATCATGTAAATCATGGCTGTTTTTTTTTTTTTTTTTTTTTTACAAAAATCCGGCAGAGTTTCCCCTTAAATATGGACTTAATTTCACCTGTGAAAAGTAATATCACACTTCTATCAATTTCAACCTTAACCCCCAAACTTCTTTCAACATCGATAAAATTTCAATTCAAATCAAACACTTCATAACATTTAATTAATCTCAACACAGAAACTTATACTAATCATCCACATTTATACCAAAATTAAAATCTTCAACTATATCTATAACTAACCATATACAACTTCATCTCCAAAACTTTATGTACATGCCATATTTCCAAAATCAAATTCATATAGAAATTTACAAAATATACCCCTAGATAGTCAATGATGTAACTCTGACTGGGTTGATGCAGATCTTGATAATCTGTTCTGACAGGTAGAAAATGTGCAGACTTCGTCAATCTATCAACAATCACCCATACAGCATCTTTCTTTCTTGGTGTGAGTGGCAGACCAGTGACAAAATCCATAGTAACTCGATCCCATTTCCATTCTGGTATAGAGATTGGTTGAAGCAAACCAGAAGGTACTTGGTGCTCTGCTTTATTCATATTCTTTTTATTATTTATTTCTTTATTTTTATTTTATTATCCTTATTATTCTTTATATTATATATATATATATATAGGATGTTACAATGTAATAGTTTTAGATAATATTGTAAAGGAAGCTCGGAAGGAGGATACTAAAGAAAACCTTCTCGATTTGTAATTTCGAACCTCCTTTTTTAGTGAAAGATGTGTTTGGCTTTTATTCGTCTTTGTTTTTGAATTTTCTCCAATTGCTAACAAGAGTCAGTACTCGGAATAGGATGATAATAATTTCATACCTAAGCTTTATCAAAAAGATATTTTTAATTTCAATTATTAATATGACTTAATACCCAGTTACTTGCCTAGCAGTTACACGATTTTAGGTAAAATAAGACGCTTTTTATTATAAATGGGACTAACACTCAGTTTCTCGCTTGGCCATTTTTCTATCTTGTGGCTCAGGAAAAAATGCCTTTAGTAATTTAATGGAACTAACACGTAATCTCTCGTTTGGTGGTTTTTCCGCATTGTGGTCCAGGCAAAATGCCTTTAGTAATTACTAGAACCAACACCCGGTCTCGCTCTTACCGATTTTCTTGTCTTGTGACCCAGGCAAAATGCTTTTAATAATTATTGGGACTAACACCCGATTATCTTGCCTAGTGGTTTTCCCAACTTGTGGCCTAGGCAAAATGCCTTTAGTAATTTAATGGGATTAACACCCGGTCTCTTACTTGGCGGTTACTTGCCTTGTGGTATTATTTTTTGCAAAAGATTACTTTAATCAATCTTATTGACTCGCTCTGTTTGGCAACCCATCGTTCCATATGACTAAATCAATCACAATTTATGAAAAAAGTACCTCGTTAATTTTATTGATAAAACTTTTGTAAGTTACAAATATTTCAGGAATGGGAAATGACATGGCCATCTAGCTTGGCCAACTTATAAGCATCGGGACGAATAACTTTCAAGACCCTAAATGCTCCTTTCCTATTTTTATACAACTTATCGGACTCGGTATCTCCACCTGTTACATCAGATCGCCTAAGGACTAAGTCCCCTATGTTAAAGACTTAGGGTTTGACTAGAGAATTAAATATCTGTGACATTTTATTTGTGTACACAACCATTTTGATTAGAGCTTTTTCTCTTAGATATTCGGCCTGATTGAGATTGAACTGCATTTCTTCTGGGTCTCCTGATGAATAGGGGTGTTGGGTCCTGAAGCTGCTCACCTAGACCTCCACAGGAATGACTACCTCGACCATATATACTAGTGAGAACGGGGTTTCTCTTGTTGCTGTCCTTGAAGTTGTTCTGTATGCCCAAAGAATATGAGGCAATTCCTCTAGCCACCTACCTTTGGCCTAGTCAAGTATTTTCTTCAACCCTTGGAGAATTGTCCTATTTGTAACCTTTGTCATACCATTAGTCTGTGGGTGGTATGCTGAGCTAAACCGTAGATTAATGTCCCATTTTCTATAAAATTCTTTAAATTTGAAATTTGTGAATTGCATCACATTATTAGTTATAATAACTTTCGGAATATCAAAGCAAGTAAAAATATTTTTGCTGATGAAGGAAATAGTTTGCTGAGTTGTAATGGATTGGACTGCTTCTGCCTCTGCCTACTTATTGAAGTGCATAATGATCACATATTTTCTTAACCCCATCGACTTTTGGGAATGGGCTAAGGATGTCCAGCCCCACCTGAGAGAAAGGCCAAGGGCTACCAATTTTCGCTTGCATTTCTCCTAGTATTCGAGGTATGCTAGCATAGACCTGACATCTTTGACTCTTTGGACCAGCTCCTTTGCATCATGCATCACGTGGGCCAATAGTAACCCTACCTAAAAGCTTTTTGGACAATCTTCCTGGCCCCTTCATAGCTTCCACAGTCACCTTCATGAATATCCTTGAAGATGCTTTTATCGTCATCTTTCGTTACACACGACAGCCATGGTTGGGTTGAGAACTGCCTATACAACCAACCATTTATTAGTGCATACCTAGAAAATTTTCTTATTACCTGTTTGGCTGCTAAGCTGTCTGCAGGTATCTCATCCTCTGTTAGGAATTTATATATTAGAGTCATCCACGTATTTGCTATCTCGATTGGTAGGGACTCTTCTTCTTCGCTCACTAGGTTATGCAGCACTTCAAATGATATTGGCTGAGTTAAGTGTTGCTTTCTGGCCACTGTCCTTTTTGCTAGAAAATCAGCTTCCTCATTCTTCCCTCTTACTACCTGGTGAAGTTCACAATCACCCTGCATTCCTTTGATTTGTGTCATTAGTGCCTGAACCTTCTCTTCATACTTAGCCAGGCTCGAGTCGCGAACCTTGAAGTGACCATGACACTAATTAAAAACTAACTATGATTTGCTATAAATAAATGATTTTTGCATACCTATCTTTTTAATGTTTTTTAGCACCATGATCACTACCTTATACTCGGTCACGTTGTTCGTAGCTTTGAAAGCAAGTTTTGCTGCATATCGTAATTTGATCCCTGCTTGACTTTGTAACAGTATACCAATTCCAGATCCCCCAACTCCATAGGCTCCATTTGCCTATACTTGCCACTCTTCTATAGTAGGCTCAACAATCTCGATAGGTGGAGTCATCTCTGCGATAAAGTCAACTAAGGCCTAGGCGTTCATTGCACTTCTTGGAGCATACTTGATATCATAAGCTGACAATATGATAGACCAGGTGGAAAGCTGCCTCAAGAGCTTCGGCTTGTGAACTACCTTATGTAGTGGGTAATTGGTCCTTACCTCAATGTGTGGATTCAAAGTAGGGCTGCAATTTTGCTTCTGACACCTTTTCGAGAGGTGGGTAATTTAACTTTACCCCTTTTAGGAACTGGTTGATATAATAGACTGGGCTCTATTCCCCCTCGTCCTCTCTTACTAGCATTGAACTTATTATTTTTTGCATCACAGACAAATATAAATACAAAACCTCACCTTCTATGGGCAAGGTTAGCAAAGAAGGAAAAGATAAAAAGGTTTTCAAATTTGAAAATACCTCAACACACTCTTCACCCCAAACAAGTTTGATTTTCCCTTTTAATGCTTTAAAGAACGGGAGACACCTCTTGGCAGAATATGAGATGAACCGCCCTAGAGTTGTCACTCGCCCATTTAACTTTTAGATATCATTAATGCATTTTGGTACTTCCATGTCTTGTATTGCTTTCATTTTTTGAAGGTTAGCTGCTATGCCCTTTTAGAGACTATATATCCTAGGAATTTTTCAGCTTTTACCTCAAAATTACCTTTCTCAAGATTCAACTTCATATCGATTTTTTTTCCAATATGTCAAAGACCTGTTGAATGTCACTTGAGTGGTCTTCCAAGGCGTGGCTTTTTACCACCATGTCGTCCACGTAAACTTCCATCTTGGTCCCAATCAAGTCCTTGATGATCCCGAACACAAGCTTCTGATATGTTGCACCTATATTCTTCAAATTGAAGCGCATTACCTCGTAACAAAGACTCCTTCATCTGTGATGATTGTGGTCTTCTCTACATCCTCAGGATCCATAAAGATATAGTGATATCCTAAAATTGCATTGAGAAAGGAAACTATTGCATGGCTTGAGGTAGAATCCACTAACCTATCGATGGACGGGAGAGAGTAATGGTCCTTCGGGCATGCTATATTTAGATAAGTGAAGTCTATGCACATCCTCTACTTTCCGTTTTATTTTTTAACCAATACCACATTGGCGAGCCATGTGGGGTATTGGATTTCTTTTATTAAACTTGCACTTAAGAGTTTTTTTTTTAATCACCTGCTGCCTTTCTGGCCCAAATTTCCATTTCTTTTGCTAGACCAGTTTAGTTGGGTCATTTGTGCTAAACTTGAGAGTAATTATGGCTGAATCTACACTTGCTACGTCTTCTGGATGCCATGAAAAAGTTTTTATTTTATGTTTTAAAGGTTTAACTAACTCTTCTTTACTATATTATTTAATGCAGTTGCAAGACATATCTTTTTATCTGTTTCGAGAAGGACCTTCTCTACGGTATCTGCTGACTCAAGCTTTATATGAGAATCTGGCATCTCTAGTAGATCAATTGGCATCATTGCCTTATTGACGCTTTTGGTAGAGTGTCTATAGCACTCTTGAGACAACTTTTGACTGCTTCAGATTATTGGCAATCCTCCTAGGGTTAGCAACTTTAGACAAAGAGAACCCATGTTAATTACAATCCCATGACAATTTAGGACTGGGCATTCAAGTATAATAGTGTATGCTAGTAGAATGTCTACCATTGTAAACTTTGCTTACACCTCTCGCTTGTGCTTCTTGTCCCTTACCACAAGAGGAAGGTTAACGGTTCCTAGCACTGTCACAGTCTTATCTCCTAATCCCACCAATGGATAGGAGACTTTCATCAATTTAGTTTTATCTAAGCTTAGTTTACTATATACATCAAGAATGAGGAGGTTGACAGAACTACCTGTATCCATAAGGAATCGTCTTACATCATACTTGTTCAATCTTACGCTTACCACCAATGGGTCATTGTGTAGTGCCTCGGTCACTCTGTCACTTGGTCCAAACTTTACCTCCTGCCTTGTCCATTGTTCTTATTCCATAGATAGGACATCTTCGAGGGCACGTTTGTTTTTCTCTTTACAGTCGCTTATTCCTCCTGCAATCACATGAATGACCCCTACAGGTTCATTTTCATTAGAATTCTCTAGTATCCTTACCTCAAGTTCTGGCCTCCTATCTTCTCTGTCTTTCCTGGAAAATCTGCAAAGTATGCCATCCCTGATAAGCCTTTCGATTTCATCTTTTAGCTGTCTGTATTCCTCTATCGTGTGCCCATGATCCTCACAGAATCGGTAATATTTTGTCCTGTCCTGCTTGCTTGCCTTATTTGAGTTGAGTTCTGTGGGCCATCTGACTTCTTTATCACTCTTCTTGATCCACACGAGTATGTGTGTTCTTGAGTTATTTAAAAGTGTATAATTTTTAAACTTACCTTGGTTGTCTCTCCCACATGACATGGGGTAACTCTTTTTATCACCTTCATAGCCTTGCCTTTCCGTTTTCTAGGTTTTGCTTTGGCCCAACTTCTTATCTTTTCTCAACACCTAGATTTCATCACCCAACTGTATTACTTTTGAGCTTCATCCATTAGCTGCTGATAGGTGGCCACTAGGTTCTTAATGAGGGAGTCTATGAACTTTATATTCTGAGTTACTTTTTTTTCAAAGCTTCATAGGCTATTTCATGATTTAAGTCTTCTATCAATATAGCTTCAGCATTGAAACGTGAAATAAAGCTCCTTAAAGACTCACTCTCACCTTATCGGATTTTCCAGAGGTCAGAAGAAAGTTTCTTTGGAGGTATACAAGTGATAAACTTAGTCTTAAAAAGTACATCAAATTGAGTAAAATTATTAATCGAACCTAGACTTAGGTGTTGGTACCATTCTTGGGCCAAACATGTTAATGTGGATGGGAAGATTCAACATAGAATGAAGTCATTGACAACTTGAAGCTGCATTGTAGTCCTGAAGGTTACCAAATGGCTCCTAGATTCGATGTCCCATTATATTTGTCCAAACTAGGCAGTTTGAAATATGGAGGAAAGATTTATGCTAGGACCTCCTCGGATAATGGTGAAGCATTGTCCAGGCCATAATCTTTCTCATGCTCTTTCTAGTACCTCTGGACTGCACGTACCAGTTTCTAGTCTACGTCCTTGGGATTTTCATCTGATGACTCCTTGTCCTCAACCTTAGCCTTACATTTACATTGAGTTTGAAGCATTTCCTTTTGAGTCCTCGGTGCGTGAGAGGAAGTCTCTTCTCTCACCCTACGAGCCCTAAAGAAAGCCTCCTCCCAAGCTTTATATTGCTCCAGGGTTGTCTATAACCTTTTGATATACTGCATCATCTGTTCATTATTTAGGTTGTTTAGATTCACCTCTGCAACTACAGAGGGAATGTTTTGTCCACTTCCTAGTGTGGAAGAGACGATCGATGGCTCTTTTGTTGGCGACAGATTTGGTCACTGCTCATTGGTTTTTAGCCATTTGAAAATGGGTTAAATATGAAGCTTGGAAAGAGAAAAATAAGAAAGCTGAATGAGCTAGATTTTATTCCAAGTGATTAAAAAAATTCAATGGGATCCTGATAATGGAACCAAATAATATTGCCGAAAGTGCTCTCCATATGATCTGACAATCTATAGAAAAGAGAGGTGAGGTGACTGGTGTCTAGAGGTAACTACTTCGATACTCAAGTCAATAAATTGCTTAATTGGGCGAGTGAATTGATAAGCAAAAGTAATACAAGTGAGTAATAGAATATGTACCTTGAACCAATATTCTGATTGGCTTTTATACTGTAAGAAGACTAGGTTAGTTAGTGATTTTTCCTAAGAATTCGGGTCATATCGGATATTGGATACAGAATTCCGTGATAATTGGAATCCTAAGGATTGAACTGCAATAACCTTCAACGATAATAAACAGAACCCATAAAAGCTCTGCCAACTCTCTTGGACGAGTATTCATTGAAATCAGACATTCTACATGTGGTTGCCTTAACTCCACGTCTTCAAGTGGTCAAACCTAGATGTCTGAATATCTTAATTTATAAGGATATCACCACGTGAACTAATAAAAAAATTAATATCATGTAAATATATTTTGAGTAAATATTTAGTCATATTACTTTTTTTTATTAATAGAAATGCTAATTCGATGGCTTATAGGTTGTCTAGGAGATTCTTGAAAAACTTTAATTTCAGATGTAATAGTGGTTTTCAAAACCGTTTTGTACGCCATCTGCCTCTTTGAGGCTTTGCAATACAATCCACCTTTCAAAAGGAAAAAAAAAAAAATTTTATTAATTTTTATTTAGAAGGGAGTAAAATAGAAAAGAAAAAGAAAAGTAAAATAGAAGATACAAGGCGTGGGAAAAAGAAAACACGTGGTGGACTGAGAATGAATCCTCACTTACTGGTTGGATGATTTAGACCCCCTGAAGCATAAGGGCCAAAAGAGCCCCCTTTGAGAAGTGAAAAGGCCGTATTTAAATTTTTGTTTAAAATTTTAATACTACTAAATCTCCTTAAAAAAATTTAAACTGTTGAAAAATTAATGCAAAAATTACTTAAATCACATAAATAAATAAATTTAACTTAAAAATTTTAATAATTAATTTATAAGTAAATTTAATTCAATTTAAATGAGAATTCATCCTTTTTATATTTTTTTGAAGTGAGATTGAAGGTAGAGATACAGCATAAGAACTCGATAGGTTTATAATAGCCGGTTGAATTTAGTCCTCATCAATTGTCAATTAGTCATTCCTATAAAATTTTAAAAATAAGTTGAGTAGTAGCTGGAAAAGACATTAATATATCCGAGGTGACATTTCATAATAATTATATGTAAATTATAAAAAATTAATACGGCTCTTTTAATACTATTATTTTATACTAATTTCTATCTATTTCATTTTCAAGAAATTTTATATTGAAAAAATTATATTTTAGTCCCTATTCGATTGTGTGAATATAATTTAATTTCAGTTTTATTAAGAATACTGATAACCGTCGGGCTTCCTCTACTCTGGGCGGGGCCAAGCCCAAGAGGAGAACAATGACCCAAAACCCATCAAGCCCTCCTTAAGCAAGACCGATCCAGCCTCTCAAGCCCCAATCCGGATGCGCAGGGTAAGCTGGGACCACTATGAGGCCGGGTCCACCATGAGCCCGGGTTCAATGAGAAGAAATTCAGCCCAGTGAGATGATGTGAGAAAGAATAGCCGGCCCAGTCACTTTGCAACCGTGTCCGCGTGCGTGCCAGGGATAAGTAAAAAGGACAGGGGATCTTCTTCCAGAGGGGGCTCTCTTCTCTTTTTTTCCTCTTCTTCCTGGTCTCCATTTTTATTTTCTCTCTGCAACTCTTGCCCAAATATACTACTCTAATTCATAAAATCTGACTTGAACGTCGGAGGGTCTCCACCGGGGTATCCCCGGTAGACCCCTGACCATTTTTCCTTATTTTGCAGGTCCTTTCATCAAATATAACATTGAGAAACTCATTTGATGGACCCATATAATGGACCAAGAAGAAAACCATATCTATCATGGAGCCGGAGGAGAAAAATATTTATCAATTGGCGCCGTCTGTAGGAAAACGAAAGAGATTTTACTATCTCTAAAGTTTCCAGATCCACATAAGGTACGAAAGTTTGAGCGAATAACCCAGCTGAAAAGAAAGGTTCATTGTGTTAAAGAATATCTTGATAGCATTTCAGATAGTTTGTTTTAATATTTATTAGATTTTATTACGGTTGATTTTTTCCTTGAAACCTGGTGAAGCAAAATTTCATATCAAAGTACTTGTCTATGAGTATAAATTTTAATCTTTTCTGTAAAAGGAAAAAAGAATGAGTGATGTATATATATGTTGAAATTGTAAGATCGGCCATATATATGTTGTAAAGGTCAGAGGTGCAGGTCGGCTACTGAGTCCCAAGTTAGTAAATTAGAGATAAAATTAATAAACAAAATAAAAAAAAGGGGGGAGGGGAAGATCTACGAGGAAAAATAAAGCAGCTTGGATAGATTGGGCAGCTCTTTGACTGGACAACAAATAAAGGGGGTCGAATTGAAAAAGTAAGTCAGCAAGGTTGAGACAGACAACCAATCACTGACATATCGATGGAAGACCTCAAGATAAATGTCGATGGAAGAGCTCGGTCGGGTCCTCCTTGATAAGTTAGTAGAAGAACCGACCTAGCCGCCCTTGGGAAGTTGGTGGAAGAGCTCCGGCTAAAGATTGATGGAAGAGCTCCCGCTGGTCCCCTTCAAGAGGTCGGTGAAAGAGCTCAGGCTAGTCACTTTCGAAAGATAGGTGAAAGGAATCAAGCAGGACGACCTCGATGAACTAACAGAGCAAGTTAGGTCGACTGGTTCACGAGCTCAACTAGAACAAGTCCCAATTAATCGAGGTCGACAACATATACCCCAACTGAGGTCGAAGGCAGGACTAGCTCTTGAAGAACCAAACATTAGAGTGCAACTTGGAAAATTTGGGCAAGGTCGATGATGGAGAATCCAAAAAGCCAAGTCGAGTCTTAGAAAGAGATTAGTTGAGGTCGGCTAACCATGTTAGAGGGCTCCAAAAGCACGTAAAGCCATGAATTACACAGAACTGGTCACGCATGGCCTCAGGAAGAGGACAACAGATTGAGCGATTCCAGTGAAGCTGGAAGGCTGCAGTGGGACAAAACTACAGAAGATCACGAGTGAGGAGCCCGGACTACAGCAGGTCGGCCAAATACCAAAATTATCAATTTTCAAGATTGAGTTCGATGGGATTGGAGTAAAGTGATGCATCAACACAATTCATGCAAAAGTGGTCGACGTGGCTCTTAATTACTGAGAGGTAAGTACCCAAATTCTTTACAAATATTACAACAATGCCATTATAAATGATTTTCTAAAATTAGCTTACACACGATCCACTCCTACTGCAAGTAATTAATTACTATCCATCATCACAATTGGACAAACTCCTACTGCAGGCAATTAATTATTAATCATCATCACAACCAGACAAACTTCAAAATCAAGAGTCTTTTACACTACTTCCATTTTATTTATCGCTTTGCAGTTATTATTGATTACAGAATTATAAAGTGTAAATAATACTTATACTTTTCACAATATTTTACATGTTCAAGCATAATATTTTATAAATTGAAAATTAAAACATAAAGTTAAGTGTCTTACATGACATATTATTTATTGATAAATATTATTGAATTAACAACGAGCAATGCATCCTCGTTATATACGCTATGTGCAAGCTCTTATTTTGCAGAAAAATCCTGAATCTCGTTCAAGACTTCAGGCAGGCACAAGACTGGGATCCCCAAGATCTCCCAGATACAAGACCGGGATCCCTAAGATCTTCCGGATACAAGACCGGGATCCCCAAGATCTCCCGGATACAAGACCGGGATCCCCAAGATCTCCCGGATACAAGACCGGGATCCCCAAGATCTCCCGGATATAAGACTGGGATCCCAATATCTCCCGGATATAAGACCGGAATCCCCAAGATCTCTCGGATACAAGACCGGGATCCCCAAGATCTCCCGACACCACAAGACCGAGATTCCCAAGATCTCTCGGATACAAGACCGAGATCCCCAAGATCTCCCAGATACAAGACCGGGATCCCTAAGATCTCTCGGATACAAGACCGGGATCCCCAAGATCTCCCAGCACCACAAAACCGAGCTGAGAGGATGAAGGGAATTATTCTTTCGCTTTTATTAATAAAAAATACTGTATGCTCACAGCAAACAGCGGCATACGGTGACAACACGCAAAAACAACTCATAAGAACACAGCTCCGATCTCACACAAAAGATTGGGGCCCTGGACCATAAACGAAAAGCTAAACTCTGACCTCCCAAAGGAGCTCGGGTCCTAAGGTAAAGAGACTCCGATCTCACACAACGGCGCCAAAGCGCCAAAGCACGATGCCGATATCAAGAAAATTAGCTCAGTACTGATAAATCCAATAAGCAGACTAAAATAAGGCGAGGCGAATCCTAAGAAAAATGCATACCAAGATAGAGAACCAAACAAAGAACCAGGGGCAATCATAAGAGGCACCAACCTCGAGAATTAACTGCTGGCACTAAACTAGCTCAGCTGGCCTATAGAGAGGTCTAGGCAGCAAAGAGCCCGCAAAACGCTCGAGGGCAGACAGCCCATAAAACACTCAGGGGCAGTAGGAAGCCCTGACTCATTAGGATACAAAAGAATCGAACCGCAGTATGGTCAAGTCCAAAACAGATAGTCCGACCTCTTCAATCCGGGGTCGATCTCCCCAGAAGCTTGGAGGGGCCCCATGTCTGTACCGACAGGGCTATAAGTCTATAAAAGAAAAGTTAAAGCCTAACGAACAGTCAGTCAGACTCAAACATAGCCTTTATAAGGCTTGACGAGAAAGTAAGAAATTAAGTCCGATTTCATAAAAGAGCTCGGGGCACCAAAGAAAAGAAAATGAAATCCCGAACTCTCGAGCTCATAACACAAGCAGCATCACGGGTAATAGGCATAAAAACCTAAGCAAAGAACAAAAATTCGAGCTCCCAGACTCGTAGAAAGTAAACAATCAAGCTGAATAAAGCTAAGTACAGAAGAAACAACAGAAAGCCGAGCTCCCTATATGAAAAGGCCTACCAATGCGAAACGCACAAAGGGATAAACGAAAGCGAAGGGTCGTGTTCACAGCTCGGATTAGCCCACAGTAAACAAAAGGCCAAGCTCCATATCCTAGTAGAGCACACAGCTCAGACCGCACGAATCGCCAAAAGGTTACATCCAGAGGGATAAGACGTCTGAGCTCGTAGCACTGACGAGGTCATGAGCCAAAAATAGAAATGCCCTCATGAGAATAAGGAAAACTCGCAAGTCAGAAGCTTAACCAGACTCCGAGCTCTTAGCCCGGGTCAGTTCGACTAGCAAAGTCTCAATAGAGTCGGCCTGGTCCATCAAGTAAGTAAAATTGATAAAGTCAGAAGACAGTCTGAGTAGAAAATAATGATGAGGCACAGGCCGAGGTGAAATATCATTCATCATCAAATACACCTCTCCAGATCGCCATATATTCAAACATCAAAGCAAGAAGACAAAGAAATAAAAAGGCAAGGAAATGACGTTTTTGACGAGAGTAATTCTCGGGCCGCTCGGTCACAAATGAAGTCTAGGGATTTACCCCCTCACCACTCATGTAATAAATGCTGAGGAGGTAAAGGGGCAATTGATGACCGTCGGGCTTCCTCTACTCTGGGCAGGGCCAGGCCCAAGAGGAGAACAATGACCCAAAACCCATCAAGCCCTCCTTAAGCAAGACCGATCCAGCCTCTCAAGCCTCGATCCAGATGCGCAGGGTAAGCTGGGACCACTATGAGGCCAGGTCCACCATGAGCCCGGGTTCAATGAAAAGAAATCCAGCCCAGTGAGATGATGTGAGAAAGTATAGCCGGCCCAGTCACTTTACAACCGGGTTCGCGTGCGTGCCAGGGGTAGGTAAAAAGGACAGGGGATCTTCTTCCAGAGGGGACTCTCTTCTCTTTTTTTTCCTCTCCTTCCTGGTCTCCATTTTTATTTTCTCTCTGCAACTCTTGCCTAAACATACTATTCTAATTCATAAAATCTGACTTAAACGTCGGAGGGTCTCCACCGGGGTATCCCCAGTAGACCCCTGACTATTTTTTCTTATTTTGCAGGTTCTTTCATCAAATAGAATATTGATTGACCCATTTGATGGACCCATATGATGGATCAAGAAGAAAACCAGATCTATCATGGAGTCGGAGGAGAAAAAGATTTATCAAATACCTTTAGTTATAAAAAACTAAAATGATTTTTTTTGTTATTTTTCAAAGGCTAATCAAATTTAGAAGTGAGCTTTATTAATTGAAATTAAAATTTTAACTAATTTTAAAATTATTGATTCAAATAAATTTAAATAGGGATAAATAAATCTAATGGAAATTAAAATATTAATTGATTAATCGTAATTGAGTTAACAAGCCTATAATGTTTTTTTTGAGATATATTAATTAAATACTAATAAAAATATTTTTATTTGAAAATAACCTATAATTAAATAGTACTAATAAATACCAAACTTGACTTTGTACTTGACTTTTTGCCACGTTGATGGTGAAATAATGAATCTCTATATCTTCAATCCAAAAGATTTATGAGAATAATTAATTTGCATTACTTTGATTTGATTATTATAATTATGTTTAAATAAAATATTTTTAATAAAAGTCATTTAAAATTAATATATTTATTATTTTAATTAAATTACAAATTTTATTATAATATTTACTTTATTCATTATTTTTTGACCAAAATAAGTTTATTATATTAATAAAAATAACTGCTCTTTAATATATAAAAACAAGCTATTTAATGCATTTAATATTATTAATATGTTTTATAGAAAATATTTTTAAAATTTTTAATATTTGAACTATTAAAAAATTAAGTTCATGAAAAATATTTTTTAATTAAAAAAATTAAAATTTTCTATTTTGAAAAATTAAATTATTTTTCTTTAAAATTTCGTTTTATTGGTGGGAATACTTTCTCTAAAAGATATTTTTTAATAAAATAATTTATTTTTAATGTAAAAATAAAATATATTAATACGTTTTTATATACAGAGATATTAATAATATTTTTTAAATATTTTTTTAACTAAAAAATATTTTTGAATGCTTTAAATATTATGAAATATAAAAAATATTTTAATTATATTTTTTTTTTGAATTAAACGGAGCTTTAGAATTAAATAATTAAAATAATATTTATTGAATAAAAAGATATTTATAAATTATTACATTAAAAAAATAGTTTATATTTTTTTGCCAAAAAATATATAATTTCTCAGAAATAGAGCAATGAGGGATGAAAATAATGGAAAAGTCGAAAAGCTTCGCCTGGTTTTTATTTGGCTTTTTGCGGGAAGAGAAAACTTACAAGCAACCCAATCTCTGTTTGTCTTTCTCTAGATTTTTGCTCGAGTCTCAGAAGTGCAAGCTACATACAGAAGATTATAGAGTTTACTTCCTATCCAAAATTTGATGACACTTCTCTCTGCTAATTGAAGGTAACAAACCTCTGCAAGTTCTATTTTCTGTTTCTCTTGTTTGATCTGTTTGGTAAAGCTTCCCTCTTGATGATTTTTGTAAGTTCATAGACCATGGTTTTTATCTTATTTTAATTTTCAAGAAATTCTTATAATTATTTTTATTTAGTGTTTTGTTTTTTAAAATTCAATTTCTTGCTTTTAGCTTTTGTTTGGTTACCTTGGAAAGTGAAGGAAATTATTGAAGAAACTTTGGTGGTTACGAATTTATTAGATTCGTGGTTAAAGAACCAAAACGGCAAGCATCATGTAGTCCATAGACAAGGATAAACACTAGTTTTTGAGTTGCACGGCTAATTTACTTGTTTTAATGCCTCAAAAATGAATGTTATAAATGGATCCAAAGCTTCAGGTGGATCATACACACATACACACACACACACACACACACACACATACATATATATTAAACTTAAAAAGTTGGGAGAAGGAACCAGGGGAAGTAAAGAGCAAGAAGGAGAATTCCTAATCTCTTACTGGGGTATCACTTGAGAGAATATACGGGGTAAGAGTAGGAAAAAAAGGCAGAACAGAGATGCATGCAGCTCTTAATTTGCTTTATAGTGTATTTAATGTGATGTTTTTGCCATTTTTATTTTTATAGTATTTAAACCTAAATAACATGGGTGTCATTTGAATTTCTTTACAATACCTCTACTTTGTATTTTTTTTTTTTCAAATTTCCTGAATGGCAATAGTGTCGTTTGGGTTTCTTCCTGTAACTCTAAATCCACAAACCCAACTACTAAGTATCGATGGGATCAGCGATTCGTATGGATTCACACTATTTCTCAACAAAGTCATTTGATTGGTATGAAATTATTGTCTGTTTTTCGTTCATTATGTAGATTCCAACCACCTTAGAAGGGACAAGGGTCATAAAATTTGCCAATCATGTGATCTTGACAACACTTTGTGCAATGATCATAGGCAAATGCACGTACAAACTTGGTTATGCCAGGGGTATAAGGGTTCTATTTGCACCTGCACATAATATAGGACATTATTTTCCTAATCATTTGCTTTGGTTGATAATTGCAGAACACGCTCTGGCATGGAGATTCTTACATTCAATATTGCAACATGTCATGGTGTTGCAAATTTGAGGTGGAAATTAGTTGATAAAAACTCAAATTCATGTAAATTAAAGATCCCTGCTAGTATGAAAGCTCGAGTTTTATGTGCTAGGGTTGATCACAGAATTGGGTCATTGAGATTTTCTTGTGTTAATAAGTTATTTTTAGGGAATCCTGATCAAGGGAAAGTTTCTAGGTCACTGAATTTTCCTGAAGGCTTAAAGGTTGTTGATTCAAAGGTTTTGAGTGGAGACTATAATAGTTATGTGATTCATAGAGATGAAGATGTGGAGAGTACTTCAGGAAGTGGAGAATCAACGACCAAGGTTTTGATTCCTGGGTTACCCGATGAATCTAGGGGTGAATGTAGTGCACCCATAAATAGTTGTTTTGGGAATGGAAGCCTAAGCTAAATGTGCATTATGAGAAAGCGGGGTGTCAAAATGTGAAATCTCCACCAGTTCTGTTTCTTCCTGGTTTTGGCGTTGGTTCCTTTCATTATGAAAATCAATTGAAGGATTTGGGCCGTGAGTATAGAGTATGGGCAATTGATTTTCTAGGGCAAGGCATGTCCTTGCCAATTGAGAATCCAACTACAAAGTTGAAGGAAGGAGATATCTTAGAGGGAAAGAATTCCATTTGGGGATTTGGAGATGAAACTGAACCATGGGCCAATGAACTTGCCTATTCAATGGATTTATGGCGGGATCAAGTTTCATATTTCATAGAAGAGGTACTCTCTATTCATACATGTGTAATCTATTTCAGTATTTAGTAGTGTTATGCAATGAGAATATATTCACTTATATCTTAATGCACATTGCATGACTTGCACATGTAGAACAGACTTTAAATCATTATGTTGAATAGTAAAGAGCATTGTGCTGGCTTTCTGTTTCATCTTTTCAGTGTCCCCCCCCCCCCCCCCCCCAAAGAAAAAAAAAGCAACCTCTCTCTTTTAAAATTTTTTTATTCTTCTACTTTGTTTTTGTCCTTTCAAGCTGCTCTCTGCTTGAGAAGATTACTGCATTCTTAGCACAAAATGCTTATGAATGTAGATTTTTCTTTACAAATACTTCATTCATGAAAAAGGTTATCTCCATCTTCATGAATAGCTCCTATACTTATTCTCAGAAGTAATTGAATAACAATTGTATAAGTTTTTTTTTTTTTTTTTTTTTTTAAAATGTTTCTTATTATAGTTGTTGTTGTTGTTGGTGGTGGTGTTGTTATTTTTTTTGTTTTATTCTATTTTATTTATTTGTGTGCTTGTTGGTGGAGTAAGTGGACCATCGACTTTTGGTTTTGGTAAAGTTGATAATAGTACCAAGTCACCACTGCCAGTTATAATAATGCCCCATCGCTTAACAATCTACCTGGATCTATTCCTTTTCCCAATAGCTGCTTCTGTGGTATATCTTTGACTGTTTGCAATCACTTTGTAAAATAATGTAGTGAACTAGAAAAGCAATTCTATTGTTTTATAAAGTATAAAACTGAATTTTACATTGGCTGTAAGCCTACTATGACCCTCCTAGCCCTTCTTTATTGGGGCTTGGGACCATGTTTGATTTGCTAAGCTCACATAGGCTGAGTCGTTTTATGTAAATTATCTTTAGCATATATATATATACACACACACACACATATATATATATATATATATATATATATCAAAATGTTGATGACATTGGTCATTTATGTTACAGGTCATTGGTGAACCAGTTTATATTGTGGGGAACTCACTAGGAGGATATGTTGCTCTATACTTTGCAGCAAGCAATCCTCAATTAGTGAAAGGTGTTACATTGCTTAATGCTACCCCTTTCTGGGGATTCCTTCCTAATCCTACAAGGTCTCCAGCACTGGCAAGATTATTTCCATGGTCTGGAACATTTCCTCTACCTCCTAGTGTGAGAAAGCTCATTGAGTTAGTGTAAGTTCTCTTTTAATCAAGAAAAAGGCCAAATTTGGCATCACCTTTTGTCTGAGTAGTATATAGTCTCACCAAAACATCTGATATGAAATTTGAGAAGCATATTTTATTTATGGCAAAAATTGTGAGAATTTGCTAATTTAAATACTATATGTTGCTTGACCTAGTTAGGTGAATTGTTTAATATTTATATCCAAAGAAGCTGCTGTAGTTTTCTTCTCCACGGTCATCACTCTGAAGTTTGAACTTAACATTGCTACTACAACAATGATCATTGCTTATTATGCATCTCCTTTCTAGTATACTGTCATTATCATAATTGTGCTTCTCCAGTTGGCAGAAAATAAGTGATCCCAAGAGTATAGCGGAGATACTTAAACAGGTTTATGCAGATCATTCTACAAATGTTGACCAAGTGTTTTCTCGTATTCTTGAAATAACACAACATCCTGCTGCTGCTGCATCATTCGCTTCAATTATGTTTGCTCCCCAGGGACAACTATCATTTGAGGAATGTTTAATGAGGTACGTAATATAAGTGTCTTTTGTATGTCCACTTTTTTCATGTCCCTAGTTAAGAACTTAACAGTTTGTTTGTGTTTCCAGATGTAAAATGAACAATCTCCCCATATGTCTCATGTATGGAAAAGAAGACCCATGGGTGAAGCCCATCTGGGGCCTTAAGGTGAAACGGCAGGTGCCTGAAGCTCCATATTATGAGATCAGCCCAGCTGGACACTGCCCTCATGATGAAGTTCCCGAGGTATGTAGCTTGTTTTAGATTTCTGCTGCTTTTTATTTGCCTATCCTTTTGTTTGTGTTTGGGGATGGTAGTAGTACTCATATTTTTCTTAAAATAAATAAAAGCACTTCCAACAGACAAACAGAGTATCAAGTAGATCCTTTCAATGGACACTGGTACTCCGTTTCTTATTTGCCAAGGTTTTCAAATCTAGCCTGGTCTTTGGATTGGTGAAAGCATGAGGATTAAGATTTAGAGATTCAATTGCAACCATACAGTTGAAACAAAAAAATATTAATAATATTTTATTAAAATTATAAGGAATATAAATATATTAAAAGTAGTAAATTTAGTAAAGTTTATGTTAAAAATTTCAATAAATTAAATTTCTTTTAGAAAATAAAAGGAAAATTTTTGTTTGAATGTCAAAATTCAAAATTATCATGATGTATTTTAGCAAATTAGATAAGGTATATATATACCAACAAAATGTATGGACCGTTTACCAAATGATGATTCAAATTTTAAGCATTCGACAGTACGTGGCGTTGTAACCTAGGTTTCTTCTACGGCACAACAATTGCCGGATTGAAGAGGTCTGGTTTTCCAGCCTTTATACCACGAAAGTAACTAAATTTACCAAACAAATTTCTGATGTGGAAGATCAGCTTGAGCCGCAACCACAGAGCATACTTAAATAACAAATTTTAAAAATTTTAAAGGCTAGGGCTCCTGCAACCTTAACCTGGGATCCCCAGAGTTAAGTCAGATTGTGGGGGGAGAAAAGAAAAGTGCCGTTAACACGGGCTTATACAAGTAGCAGAAATAATTAATACAGAAATAAAACTTACTATATTTAAATAACACTTCAAACTTTACAAAACTTTTGAGAATGTTTTAAGAGGAAGTTTACAGAGAAGAAGTGAAGAGAGAATATAGAGAGAATGGGGTTACAAGTGTGTGCCTTCACAAGGGGAGAGGCTCCCTTATATAGAAAATTCTGAGCTTTTACTGTTGATTCACGAGAACCTTACTGTTGGTTCACGCGGATTTTACTGTTCATGAATAGTGCCTTGTCTGCCACTTTGTCTGATACTTTTTACTGTTGATAAATAGTCTGTCTGCCACTTCTTTGTCTTTTACTCTTTTCCACCGAAATTCTGATGCCATTCTTTACTCTGAGTCTGACGAGGACGATGAAGTGTCCTTCTTTTTCTTACTCTTCCGTTTTAATTTTTCTTCCTTTTCCTTTTGCTGTCTTTTTACCTTTTCCTTTGCCTGTTTTACTTCGGATTTTTACTGGCGGTAGAATTCCATAGCAATCGTCTTCATTACTGTCATAGTGTGAAGATGTCGAGTTTTTATCGGAGGATGACGTACTTGATGACGCTGTCGACTCCGCCTCTGAGCTTGACTGCTTTGTAGTCTTTCTTCTGCCAACTTTCTTTTTTATTTTTGATTTACTGGAGGATTTTACTGATGATTCCCTGCTGGAAGATTGTTTGTCTTCCGGTTTTACTGATGCTCCCGAGCTAAGCTGATTGAACATTTTCTGACAAATCAGCTTATATTCTTCAGGTGTTTTAGCTGCGGCTAACATGGCCTGGCATTGAGCCTTTTGGGCTCCAAATGTGGGCTCTCCTTGCATTGTCAATTTACCAGCATATGAGGTTTCAGGAAATTGGGCCTTTTAATGATCCATTGTTTTACTGTTTCTTCCGTGGTCGGGTTTCTGAAAGATCCCCACCATTTTATCTTGTGCTTCTTTACTATAACAGGGATATTTAATTCTGTCACATACTGAAAATCAAAATACCATTGATATACCCAAGGTAAAAAGAAGTTTATACAAAAATACATCAAAGGTGGTATATACTTTTCATTCTGAGGTGGTTTATAATTAGTTTTGAAATATTGATATATATGAAGTAATTCCTGGGATAAAATATCTTCGGTAATACCTCTAGATTGCCACCATGTAAAAAACCAATTTGGGAACCTGGTGACAGTTTTAATGGTCTGTTGGTCAAAATAAATTAACCATGAATGGGTTGTTGTGGGGTTTTGAATACTAAAAATATTAGTCCAAGCATTAACATAATCAAAATAATTATATGAGGTAGAATATCTTTTTAATTTTTTAAATGCAATTTCAGTATATAAATTTGGCGCAGGCCAATCCTTAGGATGCATAACACTCTTTATTTGAATAGAAGAATAAACTATTATTTCTTTATGATTTTTATCAAAATTATGTTTGACTTTAACAGATCCAGTTTCTTCCAAAATACTTTGATAATAATCCTGAGGTTTTAAAATATTTTTTGGAGTGAAATACCAATTCTCAGGATAATACTTTCTGATTACTTCCCATGGGTTTATATTATTAAAACCGTGTTCAACTTCAATTTCAAATTCAAAAGCAGGTTTTAAATACCATTTGTAAAATCCAGTGTTATACCCATGAGATGATTGGATTTTTGGCAAACCCACAGCCTTCAACGGATTTGATAAGTCTTTACTGTCTACCGTTTGAGACAGACTAGCCGTACCATAAGCGGGTACGATCGCTTTAAATTGAAGGGCTTTAATCACTTCCGGTGATTGGCTCAGTTCTTCAATCCATTTTTTAATTTCTTCTTGGGTTTTATCAGATGTTTGGGGTTTTAAGGAGTCTTTACTGGGTTCAGTGGTTTTAACCATGGTTTTACTGATTCTTTCCGATTGTTCGGAAAGGGCTTTAGTAGGAGAGCTGGAACTGGACTTTATCTCTTTCCCTGTATTCTTCTTTCTTCCCATTTTTCTGTAAAAATTCTCTTGTTAGAAAATCTGGGATATTATTTTTACTTCCTTTAATATATTCAATGTCAAAATCAAAAATACTTAAAAGCGCTTGCCATCTAGCAAAAATTTGTTTAGAGGCAAGATTTTTAACATCTTTTTGCAAAACATCCTTTGCAGATTTACAATCAATTCTTACCAAAAACTTCTGATTTAATAAATCAGACTGAAACTTATTTATGCATACGACAATACTTAAAATTTCTTTTTTAATAGTCGAGTAATTTAATTGTGCTGAATTCCAATGTCCTGAAGTGAACTGGATTATACATTCTTTATCATCTATTCTTTGTTTTAAAACTCCTCCATATATAATCCAGTTCACTTCAGGACATTGAAATTCAGCACAATTAAATTACTCGACTATTAAAAAAGAAATTTTAAGTATTGTCGTATGCATAAATAAGTTTCAGTCTGATTTATTAAATCAGAAGTTTTTGGTAAGAATTGATTGTAAATCTGCAAAGGATGTTTTGCAAAAAGATGTTAAAAATCTTGCCTCTAAACAAATTTTTGCTAGATGGCAAGCGCTTTTAAGTATTTTTGATTTTGACATTGAATATATTAAAGGAAGTAAAAATAATATCCCAGATTTTCTAACAAGAGAATTTTTACAGAAAAATGGGAAGAAAGAAGAATAAAGGGAAAGAGATAAAGTCCAGTTCCAGCTCTCCTACTAAAGCCCTTTCCGAACAATCGGAAGGAATCAGTAAAACCATAGCTAAGACCACTGAACCCAGTAAAACCTCTAATAAAACCCAAGAAGAAATTAAAAAATGGATTGAAGAATTAAGCCAATCACCAGAAGTGATTAAAGCCCTTCAAGGTATGGCCTCCTCTTCAGGAGATACAGGTATGGCTTCTAAATCTAAAGCGATCGTACCCGCTTATGGTACGGCTAGTCTGTCTCAAACGGTAGACAGTAAAGACTTATCAAATCCGTTGAAGGCTGTGGGTTTGCCAAAAATCCAATCATCTCATGGGTATAACACTGGATTTTACAAATGGTATTTAAAACCTGCTTTTGAATTTGAAGTTGAACACGGTTTTAATAATATAAACCCATGGGAAGTAATCAGAAAGTATTATCCTGAGAATTGGTATTTTACTCCAAAAAATATTTTAAAACCTCAGGATTATTATCAAAGTATTTTAGAAAAAACTAGATCTGTTAAAATCAAGCATAATTTTGATAAAAATCATAAAGAAATAATAGCTTATTCTTCTATTCAAATAAAGAGTGTTATGCATCCTAAGGATTGGCCTGCGCCAAATTTATATACTGAAATTGCATTTAAAAAATTAAAAAGATATTCTACCTCATATAATTATTTTGATTATGTTGATGCTTGGACTAACATTTTTAGTATTCAAAACCCCACAACCACCCATTCATGGTTAATTTATTTTGACCAACAGACCATTAAAACTGTCACCAGGTTCCCAAATTGGTTTTTTACATGGTGGCAATCTAGAGGTATTACCGAAGATATTTTATCCCAAGAATTACTTCATATACATCAATATTTCAAAACTAATTATAAACCACCTCAGAATGAAAAGTATATACCACCTTTGATGTATTTTTGTATAAACTTCTTTTTACCTTGGGTATATCAATGGTATTTTGATTTTCAGTATGTGACAGAATTAAATATCCCTGTTATAGTAAAGAAGCACAAGATAAAATGGTGGGGATCTTTCAAAAACCCGACCACGGAAGAAACAGTAAAACAATGGATCATTAAAAAGGCCCAATTTCCTGAAACCTCATATGCTGGTAAATTGACAATGCAAGAAGAGCCCACATTTGGAGCCCAAAAGGCTCAATGCCAAGCCATGTTAGCCGCAGCTAAAACACCTGAAGAATATAAGCTGATTTGTCAGAAAATGTTCAATCAGCTTAGCTCGGGAGCATCAGTAAAACCGGAAGACAAACAATCTTCCAGCAGGGAATCATCAGTAAAATCCTCCAGTAAATCAAAAATAAAAAAGAAAGTTGGCAGAAGAAAGACTAAAAAGCAGTCAAGCTCAGAGGCGGAGTCGACAGCGTCATCAAGTACGTCATCCTCCTATAAAAACTCGACATCTTCACACTATGACAGTAATGAAGACGATTGCTATGGAATTCTACCGCCAGTAAAAATCCGAAGTAAAATAGGCAAAGGAAAAGGTAAAAAGACAGCAAAAGGAAAAGGAAGAAAAATTAAAACGGAAGAGTAAGAAAAAGAAGGACACCTCATCGTCCTCGTCAGACTCAGAGTAAAGAATGGCATCAGAATTTCGGTGGAAAAGAGTAAAAGACAAAGAAGTGGCAGACAGACTATTTATCAACAGTAAAAAGTATCAGACAAAGTGGCAGACAAGGCACTATTCATGAACAGTAAAATCCGCGTGAACCAACAGTAAGGTTCTCGTGAATCAACAGTAAAAGCTCAGAATTTTCTATATAAGGGAGCCTCTCCCCTTGTGAAGGCACACACTTGGAACCCCATTCTCTCTTCACTTCTTCTCTGTAAACTTCTTCTTAAAACATTCTCAGAAGTTTTGTAAAGTTTGAAGTGTTATTTAAATATAGTAAGTTTTATTTCTGTATTAATTATTTCTGCTACTTGTATAAGCCCGTGTTAACGGCACCTTTCTTTTCTCCCCCCACAATCTGACTTAACTCTGGGGATCCCAGGTTAAGGTTGCAGGAGCCCTAGCCTTTAAAATTTTTAAAATTTGTTATTTAAGTATGATCTGTGGTTGCGGCTCAGGCTGATCTTCCACATCAGAAATTTGTTTGGTAAATTTAGTTACTTTCGTGGTATAAAGGCTGGAAAACCAGACCTCTTCAATCCGGCAATTGTTGTGCCGTAGAAGAAACCTGGGTTACAACGCCACGTACTGTCGAATGCTTAAAACTTGAATCATCATTTGGTAAACGGTCCATACATTTTGTTGGTATATATATATTCAGAATATAAATTTAAAGTTATGATAAACATTACAAAAGAAAGGGGAAGTTATGAACACATAAGATAGAGTTACATCTTAAGATCTGTGTTCTTCTTGGCAACAGTCTAGTACCCTGTGTTTTACACTGTTGACACATTTAACTCAAATTCCTTAACACCATTAGTTTTTTATGACATGGCACTAAAAATAATATTTAAAATTGATGTGGCATCCAACTCACTGTACAGAATCCACTTTAAAATTAAAATAGTAAATAATATAAAATGATTTTAATGAAAAAATAACAAAATGAAAAAGAAAGGCAATTTCTTCTCATTGTTTTCTTCGTTTGTCTTTGGTTTTTGTGCATGAAAAAAAAAAAAACTCTGAAAGTCAGAAAACAATTTAAGTTCTTCCTCTTTCATTACTGATCCTAAGTCCTTTTTAACCAATGACCATTCAAATAGAGACCATAGAAAGTTAAAATCCTACTGAGTTTTTGGTCCTTGTATCACCAAGCATCAATCTTGAAAGTTCTTATGATAAAACTCATAAATTTTGGCATTTGGGAGGCCAAATATTTACAATCAGATAGAATTGCTTGGGCTGTTGAGAGAAAGAGAGAGAAAGAGAGAAAAGGTGGTTTAATCAATTTTGATTTTTAAAGTGGATCCCACATTTATTCGGTTGCCAGTGCTACATCATTAGTAAAATTAGTCTATACCATGTTAGTGCCTGCGTGTAAGAGTTTTGCTTCTAACTTGCTAGCAATTTAAAATACAAGGTGCTAATATGCTAGAAGGTTATTACAAACCCCTGAACTGTTAAAGTGCAAAATCATATATATTTATATTATTTCAAAGAAGTAAGATAGGAAAATTATCCATAACCCCTGTTATTTTTATAATTAATAATATAATTACGGCTTATAATTTTCTAAATTTATAGATGAAAAATGATGAAATATATCCCTTATTCCCAATTATTCAGCAGATTAAGGTAGTTTCTTTGGACAACAGGGTAAAACTACCAGACTGTACCCTGACTGGATTGACTATTAGTCTGTTTTGACAAAAAGAAATTCTTGAATGTTTATCTAGCCTCCTCCCATGAGGCCATGAGGAACTCGAATTTCCTTAGTTGATTGCACCCAACCAAAGGTGCAACCAAATGAGGCTTTAGTTGTGTGAGGAGAAAGACGTAGGATTTGATGTTTTTTCACTGTTTGAATAGATAAATGACCATTATTGAAAGTACAGGTTGTGAATTACTTGCTTCGTGGGTGGATTAACAACATCGAGTCTCATGGTTCGAGTGCACTGCCTTTGCTTGATGATTCACATAGTATTCAAAATGGCATTTCCAAGGACTTGGAATTTACAAGAGAAGGATCAAAAAAATTGGTGAAAATTCGGGCCTTTGGAGAAGGGTTCTCCATTTGGACCTGGATTAGCTCTTCTATCAAGTCTCAACTTGGGAAATTGGGAAGATAAAGGAGCCACCCTCCCAATTATCAATGTAAATTCATAGCATTTTATTTTTATCCTTTTTTTTGTGTGTGTAAAACATGAAATGCATCAGTCTAGTAGTCATATTGTTTTGAATTTTACATGTAAATGTAATACACATAGTTTTGCAACTGATTAAACATACCTGTATACATACATCATACGACAACATTATGTCCTAAAACTGCAACCCTTTCACAGTGCAGTTATAATATATATAAAATAAATTGTAATATATTTTAAAATTAATTATCTAAAAAACTACTTTTAGAATTACTTTCGTTAGTGAGTAATTTAAAGTTTGCATTATTTAGTTATTTTTAAACTGAGGAAAAAAAAATTATAATAGACCTGTGAAGAAATTTATATCGGGAACCATGAAATTCTTACAAGTTCTCCATTTTTTATTATTAATTTTTCACTTTTAAATTTTTATAAAAATATAACTATTTAATATCTAAATTTTATAAATTATAGTTATTCAATTTTTACTATTTAATGTGTGTAAATTATTCGAATTAAATAATTATACTTGTGTTAAAATTAATAATAAAACGATTAAAATATTAACTGACTTTTAGTCTAAAGTTTAGAGATTAAATTATATATTTAACTTTTATTTTATTATATGCTTAGCGTGTTTATATACGCATCACGAACAGTTGAATAAATAAACTCTTTATTATTTAATTTATTTTTGTTGCATTTTTTTCCTTTAAAATTTCTAAATCGATAATTGATAAACAAATTCTTTAATATTTGCATAACAAAAGGTTGATAGTTATTATTTGAATTTATTGAAAAGTTAACTTAGTTTTATTAGTTTTAGTTTCTATTCGCTTGATTATGTTAAATTTGACTAAATTTAAGTTTTAAGCTCTTGATATAATAAATAAAAACTATTTATCATGGGTATTTGATGCTGAAAATTATGTTGATGTTAAGGATGGTAAGAATACAGTTATATAAAGAAAAAAACCTATTAAAAACAAGGTAAAAGTAATAATTTTCCTTTTTTTCCATTATATATATATATGAAGGTTAGAAGTAAAATTTAATAATAAAATACCCACTTGAATTGTGCAATAATTTAAAAGAACTTGTAATCGTAATAGAAATAAAAATATTATCTAAAACTCTTCATAATTGAACAAATTTATGATTGCAATACTTTAAAACAGTGAGTACGATTCTATTATTTAAAGTAGATTCTTAGTTAATATTGTAAGATTCGGCTAAATTTTAATTCAAAATTTCAACTTTTTAATAGAATTTTTTTTAGAATCCGGAATTCTGAAATCAGAAATTTTAAAAGGATAAAATGGATTTTTATAAAATGAATTTTAAGCATTTTAAAATGTGTTTTAAAATAAAAAAAAATATTTTTGAAGAGTTTAATATTCAGCCATCGAAGATGACTTTTTCATACCACTTATAAATTGAGCTCAATCCGAAAATGAAGAGAGGTTTTCTCTATTTTCGAGTAGAGGTGAGTATACGTCAACTCTTGATATTTTATTGCTATATTTCTCTTAATGATCTTCTTTTTGGCTTGAAGTTTTTGTTCGAAAATCACAAAGTTTTACAAGGATTGGCTTTATCTACAATTCTTTTCTTCCTTCATTCGAATCTATTGTCGTTTTCTTCAATAGATAAGTTTCCAATCCTTATTTTTCTGTTGATCTAAGGGATTAAAGTAGGTTTATTTCTGTTTTGAGTTGATAGTTAGGATGCATGCAAGTTCTTTGTTGATTCTTGAAGTTGAGTTTTGTTTTAATCCGAGAATCTCTTTTTGATGAATGCATGTTGAAGTTTAGGTTAGTTTTAAGTGGTCCTTTGTGTTCTGAGTTGCAAATATATGGTTTTCAGCTTTTGTATGTGACTTTGGTTGCATTTTGGAGGGTTGTTGATAGAAGGCAGAATTGGGTTCTACATTGCAGAAGAACCTAATTTCAGCCGCTGAATCTGCCTGTGAAGGTTTCCCTTTAGGCAGTCTAACCTGTCTCCGAATGTTTGACTTTCAAAATTGTAAAGGGACTATAGACTGTTGAATCGGCCACCGAAAGTCCCCTATCCTGCCGTTTTCAGCCCGTTTTCTATACCCTTTCTTATATGCTTTTAGAGGTTTCTTGGAATAGTTTTAAAAATTATATTTGGTCTTTTATTTAAGTCCATTTGTGTAGGATTAGACTTATAAGAGGGTAGAGGCCGGTAGTGAGACAATTACTTTAGAGCTAGACTTGCGTTACTCAGAAGTGAGTACAACTAAACTAAACTATTATTTTAAAGAAAATCAAATGTTTTAAGCATGTTCATGTATTAAGAATGTCATGTGTATATGATTAGGTTATTTTGCATTAGAATTCAAGAATATGATGCATTGCATAATTAATTGTTGTTGTGGATAGATGTTAGATGATCCTTTAGCCCTCAAGCATATTATGATATGTTATGATAGATACGGAAGTCCAGGTCGAGGCCTATTCTATACCCTTGATACTATGTAAGCTCATTTTACGCTCATAACACTATGGATATGTTATGTTATGTTTAAGAGGAAATATTGAAGAGCACCCATTGTGGGCCGGACACTATTGGAATTATAGAGGATTACTGGTGGCAAGTCTATCTTGATGTGAATTGTTTATATTATGACCCATTCATACGATCATATACTTTATTAATCTATTTTATGATTATGTTTCTACTCACTAGGCTCTAGTAGCTTATCCCTTTCTCCTGACTCCAGGTTCGTAGGACCAGAGTTAGCTTGGGAGATCAGTAATGTTCTTTGGTATAACTCTTATCTAATAGTATAGCTGAGGACATGTAATGTATTGTGGTTTAGAATTGTGCTTTACCTGAGTTTTCTTTTATGATCCCCTTGTTAGTTATTTTATTATGTAAAAGTTTTAAGTTCAAGCTATGTTTGAACTAAAAAGAGATATGTAATGATGAGTATACTTGAGTAATTGATGAGGCTCTAGTATAAGTTTACGTTTTCAATTATGTATATATGCAAATACTGAGTCTTGGTTCATATTATGAAAATGTTTATGTATATTTTTAAGATCATGTTTGGGATTATATCAGATATAATAGGATGTGTAATAGGCTTGCTATGGGCTTTGGCGACCTTAAGTCGATCTAAACTCTAATGCATTAGTGGTTCGGTTTTCGAGTCATTAAAAAGTGATATCAGAGCCCTAGGTCTATATGGTCAGACCTAGAGTGTTGGGCTTATAGATGTTAGAGATAGTTTCCATACTATAATGGATGCAACCAGAAAGATGGAGGCTAGTGCCACCATTCAGGAAACAGTGAAGCAACAGGGGGGCACAATCATTAGGTTTTAAGGCCTCGAGTGCAGGAAAGTTTGATCTCTCTTCTATGAGTGCAGTAGCCACAGGAAGCAGGAAGTGGAATAAGTCCACTAAAAAGACTAAGAAGAATAAGTTCTGTAACAAGTTAAAGTCTGGTCTAAGAATGGTTAGTGGTTCAAGTTCTGGTTCAAATAGCTCTGAATATGTCAGATGTGGAAAGCCGCACAGAGGATCTTGTCGATTTGGACTACAGCCTGTTATAGATGTGGATAGGAGGGACACATGGCACGTGAGTATCCCAATGCAGCAAGATGGCTTACTCCCAGCAGATAGCTTCTGGTCGTGTGGCTCAGCCAACAGCTTTAGCCACATCTCAGGGTAAAGAGCAAGGTAGAGGAAGAGGGACAACCTCTTCTTTACTAGGTTCCCAAGGGAAAGGTCCTTCAGCACCAACACAAATCTTCACCATGACATAGTAGGAAGCCAATACATCAAACATAATGGTGTCAAGTAAACTCATTATTAGGTGTTCTGATATGTATGCTCTTATAGACTTTGGTGCCTCTCATTCTTTTATTTCTCTGAAGGTCATAGGCAGTTTGGATTTGATAGCTTCTAGACTAGAGTGTCCTTTTTGGGTCAGTGGGCCTAAGTTATCTGTCTGTGATAGAGTCAGTCTGTTGGTTCAGTCCAGTTATAATTGAGGACAAGTGCCTTTCAGCTGGCCTTGTGGTTCTAGCTTTGACTGATTCTGATGTCATTCTAGGGATTGATTGGCTCTCTAGTCATGGTGCTACTTGGGACTGTAGAGACAAGGTAGTTAGGTTTAAAGGACAAGATGGATCAAAGGTTTTCTTTTGAAGGGATAAGTTAGATATGCCTAGAGGTTTGATATCTGTTTTACAGTCTCATAGGTGGCTTAGGAGGGTTTGTCAAGGGTTTCTTGCTCATGTTAGAGAGTTTGACGATCAGGTAAGGGAACTAGCTTCAGTACCCATGGTTAGAGAGTTTTTCGATGTTTTCCTAGAAGATCTGCCAGGTTTACCACCTGATATGGAAATAGAGTTTGAAATTAAAGTGTTACCAGGTACCAGACCCATCTCTATTCCTTCCTATAGGATACTACCTGCCTAGTTGAAAGAGCTAGAGGAACAATTGCAAGGGTTGGTAGATAAGAGTTTCATCCGACCTAGTACCTCACCCTAGGGTGCTCCAGTGTTTGTGAAAAAGAAGAATGGATCCCTAAGACTTTATATTGACTGCAAATAGTTGAACAAAATCATTACCAAGAATAAGTATTCTTTACCTAGGATTGATGATCTGTTTGACCAGCTATCATGAGTTGATTATTTCTCCAAGATAGATTTGAGATTCGAGTATCATCAGTTGAGAATTAAAGAAGAAGACGTGTTTAAGATAGCTTTCAGGACCAAATATGGGCATTATGAGTTCCTAATAGTGTCATTCGGGTTGAAAAATGCCCCTACAACATTCATGGATCTCATGAACAGAGTTTTTAGACAGTTTCTGGATCACTTTGTTATTGTCTTTGTTGACAATACCTTAGTGTATTCTAGGAATGTATAGGAGCATGCCCATCATCTGAAGAGAGTGTTGCAGACCTTGAGAGAATATAGGTTGTATGCCAAGTTCTCTAAATATGAGTTCTGGTTTAGGAGTATCTCTTTATTGGGGCATGCAGTGTTAGAAAATGGAATTGAGGTAGACCCTAAGAAAGTAGAAGCAACAGCTAACTAGTCCAAACCCACTACAGTAACAGAGATCGAAAGATTTTTAGGTTTGGCAGGTTGCTACAAGAGATTCATTTAGGATTTCTCCAAAATAGCTGCTTCTATGACTAGGTTGACTAAGAAGAATTAGAAGTTTGTTTAGTCAAATTAATGTGAAGAGAGTTTTGAAGAGTTAAAAAGAAGGTTAATGTCAGCACCAATATTAGCTCTACTTACAATTAATAAGGATTACACAATGTTTTGTGATACATCTTGAGTAGGACTAGGTTGTGCGTAAATGCAGAAGGATAGGTAATAGCTTATGCTTTTAGGTAGTTGAAGAAGCACGAGTTAAATTACCCTACACACGATCTAGAGATGGCAGTTGTGATCTTTGCACTCAAGATGTAGAGGCACTACCTATATGGGGTGAACTGTGAGATCTTTACAGATCATAAAAGCTTGCAACACATCTTGAGTTAGAGTGAGTTGAACTTGAGGTAGAGAAGATGAGTAGAACTGCTTAGTGGTTATGATTGCAAAATCTAGTATCATCTGGGTAAAGCAAATGTAGTAGCAGATGCTCTTAGTCAAAAATCACTTAGCAGTTTATCCCGTGTCTCAGTGGAAAGAAGGCCAGTGGTGAGTTTTACAGGCTTGTTAATGAAGGTTTACAGCTAGAGTTTTCTGGTACAAGTACTTTGATAGCACAAATGAAAATGACATCTTTATTTCTAGAAGAAGTGGCATAGAAACAGCACAAGGACCCAGAGTTGGTGAAAACAGCAGGAGCAGTTTAGCAAGTTAAGAATGGTGATTTCAGGTTTGACAATAAAGAGATTTTTTGTTATGAAAATAGATTGTGTACCAGATGACATAAGATTAAAAGAAAACATTATGAGAGAGGCTCATAATGCCAAGTACAGTATCCACCCTAGAGCCACCAAGATGTTTTAGGATATGAAGAAAGTGTACTTATGGCCTTTTATGAAGAGAGAAGTGGCTCAGTTTATGTCTGCTTGTAGTGTGAGTTGGAGGGTGAAGCTGGAACATTAGAAGCCAGCCAGAATGCACAATCCACTATCGATTCCAGAATGAAAATGAGAAAACATGGCAATAGATTTTGTAATGGAGTTACCAGTCACATCCCATAAATACAACTCTATATGGGTAATAATGGACAGATTGACCAAATCTGCTCACTTTATCCCTGTCAGGAATGGTTACTCTGTGGATAAACTGGCACAAATCTATGTGGAAGAAATCATCAAGTTGCATGGGGCTCCAATTTCTATAGTGTTAGATAGGGGATCCAATTTACCTCTAAGTTTTGGCAAAGTCTGTAGAATGTTATGGGCACAAGGTTAGATTTTTGCATTGCTTTCCACCCATAGACTGATGGATAGTCAGAAAGGATCATCTAAACCATAGAGGATATGTTAAAGATGTGCGTGCTAGACTTTGGTGGTTCTTAGAGGCAACATCTACCATTGGTGGAGTTTACTTACAATAATAGTTACCATATTAGCATTGAAATCACTCTTTATAAAGCTTTATATGGGAGGAAGTGCATATCACCTATTTGTTGGGAAGAAGAAGGAGAAAGGGCTTTAGCAAGGCTAGAGTTAGTGGAAATTACCAATAGAGTGATATCCATCTATTGAGAATCTTATTAGCTTAATATCAGATTAGTACAATGAAAAAATAAAATAATTTTAAGCTATAAGAACAAATAAGAGTCGATGCATACAACAATGGCATTAAAGGTGTAAGAGTTAACTTCATTGAATTGTTTGCAAGACTGGCCAAAACGAAATGCATTAAAATCACCTTTTGATCTCCTCTCGTACAGCAAAATGTGACCAAGGGATTGCTCAATAGCAACTCCCCTCTACAATTTCACACACTGAAATTCTTGGCCAAAAGAAGTGTGCTAGCACCTTAAATGTTTGCCTCTTCCTTTCGGTTTTATAAATTCGGCTTAGGTAGAGGATTAGAGATCTGATCTCTTTCAATCTTTGAAGTGTTTAGTGCCAAAAACTTAAGAGTAAGTAGGAGAAAAATTTCTTTTTTTTCCTCTAAGAGGTTCAACCAAAGAGAAGAGGTGGAAGACCTTCAGTTCCTCTCTCCTTTTTCTCACTTATATGTGGCCGCATCTTCAGAGTCCTATTAGGATTTTATTTTTCCCCATATTTTAGCCACTCTAATTTGGCCAAGGGAGTAGAAAACCTGAAGAGAAAGTTTGATTTAATTTGAATTCAAATTCAATTAGATATTGTCATTTAATTCAAAATAAACTTCCTTAAAACAAGTCCTAATCCTATTAGGCCTCTCTCTCTCTTTTAACTAATTAATTAAACCTTTTAATTAACTAATTATACATTAAGTAGGTCTAGGAATGTGTGCGAAATTCACATGAGCCCATTGATAATGTTTTAAACAAAACACTTATAAATGGCCTGATAAAAAAAGACCAAAGTACTCTTTGTCCAAATTTAATCGTGTGCGATCCTGTAGGACTATTCAATGTTTGCAATCGATTTTTAATGTCCATAAATTATAATTGTGAAATAGATAATCGCTATGCCTAGCCCCATATACATAGGATTTTATTTACTAGAATAGATTAATCACAACAAAAATTCAGCTTTCGTTTCCTTATAAAAAAATTTCTAGATACTTTTAAATTAGGCAATATTTACAAGTAGACATACCTATTTTGTTAATACTGCCTTTAACTAATCGTTGTATATCTTTTAATCTATGTGACCTAGCATAATACGCATGTATTTACATCATTCATAAATATATCAGAAAATGTAAAATAGAAAAAACATATACTATTGAAATTACTTATAATTTCTAAGCCAATACGACTATTCAAGAAATATCTAGAACTACTAAAACTTATATTTAAAATAAGTTTACACCTAGTTCATGAAAAATAATTAAAAAAATAAGTTTAATCAACACCTATACAGAAAATAAATTCTAATGAATTTATGGAACAAATTGGATATTATTTAAGAGCCAAAACTGCCTACTACATATAGCAAGCTCGCAGATGCTTAAACCCTTCACCTCTATTTTGGAGTTATTTCCTAACGAATATCCATCTTGCATATAGAATAAATTGTCAAAATTCCACGAAAGTATTCTGATCATGTTCTATACAGTCAAAATATTTGACCTTAGTAATGTTTTACTTCTTCTATCTGAAAGGACCATTGCCCTTCTTCTCATTGTTGTTTCTTATTGGACTTACTTTTTCTAACCCTTGCTAGTTCCCATCTTGATGCTTTCATTAGTTTCCCTTTCCTCCTTATGAATTAGAGCTAGTTATGTACACTTTTATACTCATTAGATTTAAACGCAAATGTTCCTACTATAGTTCTAAGAAGCACATAACATCTTCTATATACTTAATATGAACTTTGTGGGTAAATATCATTTTTAATGTGTTTCTCAAAGTTTAGGCAAAGTGCATATGGAAGCTTGGACTTATTGTTAGTAAACCAAAATATGATCAGCATCCTTTAGTTCATTCACTATATTACTTGTGAACTTAAGGTGTTTTCTTATATCATGATTAGAACTCTTCTTATAAATGTCTAATTTTATAGTGTGAGCTTTAAGATTAGCAAGTGAGATTCTTTCAAATCTCTTTTATAGTGCAGGCCATATGTTTATTGTTAAATTATATTTTATAAACTCATGCATAACATTATCATACATATTGCTCAGTAAGGTGATGTGAGCAATTGAATTTGTTTTTTCAAAACATCATATATCTCACGGTCCAGCCTATGTTGGGTCGTATTATTCTATTCTAGTATTTTCAAAACTAGATTAAGAGATTCTAGAGCTTCTAGTTCTTTGAACACATACTGGGTTTTTTTTCTTTAAATTTCATAGTTATCCTCATTTAACTTCTCTCACTTATTATAATCAATTAAAAAGATTTGGAAGCAGATATTGGTCCTTAGTCTAAATTTAGAGATATTTATGCATATGAGTTAATGTCTTAATTTATACCTAATATTTTTACATATATTAGGTTTAGAGTCGAAAATTCACCATGTTCCTAATTATCGTTTAAAATCCCAATGTATTATATGATAAGTAATCACAATTAATTATATTAAAGGTCATGTCTTAAATTACTCATAATTTAAGGGTTATAAAATATTTTATGATTGATGTTCAGAAACATAACTCATATACAATATATCGACATATGATATTTAAAAAAAAATGAAAAATAAAAAATCATGAAATAAAATAAACATAATATTTAAAATTATGGAACAATTAAACATCATATTGTTCGTCATAAAAAAAATCCATAGAAATAAAAATAAATCTTTATGGATAAAATTTGCCTCTGCCATTCTATGAGTCTCTTCCTTTTTGCGTATGGCATCACCACTCTCTTTAGCAGCCTTCACTAATTCGAAACTTAATAATTCCCAAAAGAAACTATTCACGTCTAACATAAACTTGAGATACAGATATATACTATTCAAAAAAATATGTATAGAATATCTTCTAGCCAATTCAGATCACAATCTATTTTAGAAAGTTTTGGCTTAACTATAGACTTACTATTAAGTCTTGATTATCCTATTGAATGACACATTGCTTTATTTGTAACTCATTTGGTATATTAACTTAAGAATTTTAAAACAAGTATAGTAGATAGTTTATTTTATCTAAAATGTCTATAGAATCTATCTCAGAGATGATCAACTATCTAATCATTTTATTTACCTTAATTTTTTACTCAGTAGAAGTAATTGTATGGGGTGACATTATATTTCTGTACACATATAAAAGATAAAATTAAAGGTAAAAAAATATAATAATAAAAAAATTAGTGAGAACAGTAACAAAAAATTTTTGGACATTTTCTTTAAAAATTTTAAAAAAATTATATAATAATAATTAAAAAATTATTAAAAAAATAATTATAAGAAAGCCCAATTTTAATTTTTTTTTATAAATATCACTCATTAATTTTTTTTTAAAAAAATTTAGACTAGGAAATTATTATTTTTTAAAAAAATATATATATATATTTTTTTAATTTAAAAAAAAGAGTTGGGCTGCCCTAGCCAACACATAGGCTGGGCCTATGATCCTGCCTATTCGCACTTGGGCTGCCCAAGCACCCAACCCTAGGCTGGACCTGCGTGGGCTAGTGCTGCGTGCTTGGACTTGCTGCGTGCTTGGACTTGCATCTGGATTTGAGCGGTCTAGGTGCCCAACGCCCTATGTGCGGCCTAGTGTAGCGCGTCTGAATCCGCATAGTCTAGGCTCAATAGCCTGGACCACAACCCAATTTCTTCCTGAATCTTTTCGGTAAGGGTTTTTTAGTGTTCTGAGTGATTCTATGATGTCAAATTTTTCAAAAAATTAATATATCCTTGAGTTTGGGCTTCACCTAATTTTTAGTGTGACTAAACATGTTCTAGAAGTATCTTAAAAAGAAACAGATTGTATTTAAAAAGGGACTTACCTATAATTTATATATAAGCCAATATACATAAAAAAAAAGGTTCATATAATATAGCATTGGAAAGTTTATTTCAATAGGTTTCCAATGATACCTATATCATAATTTATATATATATATATATATATATATATATATATATATATATAAAAGCATACAACAAAATGTAAGCAACTAAATATATGTATAAAAAATATATTTGGATAAAAAAAAGTTCGGAGAAAGAAAAAAAGTATCGATAAAACTTTGACATACTAAAAATCTGACTCTCATATCAATATAGGAAAATTCATAAATTTTTCAGGATAAAAAATAAATAACAACACATCAAAAGACACCTTGTGTCACATAGCCTATGCATAATCACATGATTTAACGAATCATGCATATGAGTTCACAGTCTAAGAATTATCTCGAATTGTAGTATATTTCCATAAGAATCCAAGTATTTGGATATCCATAGATTCCACAATCGATGCCATTTCATTCCACATGAACACAAGAGGTCACTTAATGCACCAACAAGAGATAGCTCAATATCCACAAAAGATAGCCCAACAAGAAAATAATCATATAAATAAACTTTTTGTTCGCAAAAAAAAACCTTATTCTTTTTTTGTTAGAGTTTTAGAAAGTAGAAAAAAAAAAACTCAATCGGGAAAGAACGGAGTTGTCGTAAAAAAAAACTATAATTTTTTTTATTGGAAGAGAGAGATATAAAAGGGGTTGGTGGGCAGTTATGTTTACTACCCACAAAATTGTAGTTATATGCTTTCTACTATGTAATTGCCAAAGATTTAAATTTTGAATATGCTTCTCTATTTTTTTTAATTTATATAAAATGAATTAAAATTGAATTTTTATAAATTAGGAACAAAGCCTTATAGCGGGTTTTATATTTTTCGACTCTATCTTGAGTGTATAATTTTATTCATAACTATAATTATAACTTTATAAAGTACAATAAATATTTTTATAAATGAGCTAGTTTACAAGCGTATTATTAAGCTTATTGACAAGCATAATTAATGAGTACTTGTAAACCTACTTAACGGGCTAACTCACAAGTTTCTAAATGGACCGAATTGAATATTTTTTAGTTTAAACTTGACTTATATTATTAAACAACTTAAAATTTAATTCGAGTTTAACTCATAAAAAAAAACAAGTTAAATGGAGTTGAATCTTATTAAATCGAGTCTCAAATTAACATCTTACAAATAGATCGGTTCTTTATACCCTAATTAAACAATTAGGGATTCACAATATTTATGATAGTTTATATGAACTATATATATATATTGATTGTTCATGATATACAATTTAATGAAAAATATAAATTTATTAATTGGATGAGTATAGAAGAAATTAAACTCATGGTAGCATCTATATCTAAGGTTTACTTTTCTATATTGCATTCTAAAAACTGCAATGAAAGTGGTCCAACATCTTAGATCCATAATTCATAGGATCACTAACATTACAATAAATTTAGCTTTTGGTAATATATTTGAAAATTGTTTTATACATAATATCAATTTAATGAATAACATTAGAGTAATAATTTTAGGTATCAAAATAACATATAATATATTAAATAATATATATAATATCATACATAATATTTACCTTGAACTTTTTGAATTATAAATATTTATTTTAAAGTATTATTTCATTAATCAAATTTATTCATTAATTTGAGAGATTAATATTATAATTTAATATTACCTTTTTAATTTTAATTAAATTATTTGATTATAATTATGACAAATTAAATGTTTAATTTTATAATTTAAAATTTAAAATTTTATTATAACTTGTCATTATTGATAGTTAATAACAAGAATATGGGAAAAAAGAGCATATGAGAAAGTCTAAGTTGGGCGAAGAGTATTTAATGAAGGTTTTACTTTATATCTAATATATATACTCAAATTTATTTCGTAAAAATGCTAAATAGTTAGTGTTTAAACTCCTAAATGCTACGTTTTAAAAAAGTTATAAAATTAAAGGTATTTTTAAAAAATACCTTTTTTTTACATATATTTTTTTTAACTCAAATGCAGTTTTATTCGGTATTTAATATATGTTAGTTATTGACTATCAATAATAATCGACTGTTGGTTAGTGATATTATACAATAATCATCTAAAGTCATGTGCTGACACTTAAAAATAAAATCAATCTGATCAGAGAATACTCGGCCCCATCGAAAAAAAATAAGATTCAGATACTTCAGGTCTCGGTAATACTCACTCCTTCAACTGCGGAGTAAGGTTCCATATAAAATTACCGTTAGAGAGTGCATTCCAGCAGATTCTCATTATGCCTATGATTACGGGATCCACTATCAATTAGCCGGGACCAATTGAATTTTTAAGAGTTGTGATAATTAACTCTATTTTTTAAACCTTAGATATAGATGCTACCATGAGCTTAATTTCTTATACAATTACTCTTGAATTCAAAATATTATATTACATTCGTCTTTCTTTTCAGTTTACTGATTTAAGTGTCGCAACGATTGTTATAGACGCCAACCATCTCACTTTCTCTTTCTTGTATATTGGTCAATCGCAGCACAGTTTCGTCTTAGCCACATCAATTAGCAGCAACAATTATGAATGATCTTATATCAACCATTAAATCATACAAATTCTAATCCTAACACTTTGTAATCGAAAATATTTTTTTAACAATGTAATTAGGCCTATTTTCATTTCCGACTATGAATATATAAGATCTTGACCATCTTTAATTATAATTTGATTCAGTGTTTGAGACGCAAATAGAGTTATGGAAGTATTAAAATAATTGAAAAGGACAAAAGCATTTTGCAAGAAACGTTGAGATTCAGGTAAAAAGGTGGTTACTGCACACGAAGCTGCTGAAGGTTGATAGAATTAATTAAGTTACTTAATCAGACACATATCGCATGAAACTTTTTGTACGATTTTATCTTGTTGCGTGTAGAAACACATTATCCTTAAAATCTCGTCACTCAAATCAACAATCCAATCTTACACTCAAAGTTGGTTTGACAGCGACTTCACTGAATTTGACATTAACAATTTATTATGAGATATAACAATATAAATTTAATTAAATTTAATTGTGAATTAATTTGTGAGCAAAGGTTTAGTCATGTTGTAATTACATTTAATTGAACTTGGGAGATTTCAAGTTAACACTCTAATTTCACTCTTTTTAAAAGATTCTTTTACCATTAAGTATAAAAAAATAGATAAGATATTATTTGACTTTTTTTTTATTTTATTGAACCATGTCGATTTAAAATAAGAGTAATGTAATAGGGCAACGTGTCTCTTATGAGATTTATAGGCATTCCTTCATCTTTAGCTAATTTTTAAAATGAGTTAGACCTGAATGTTAGGAAGTGTGCTGAATTCCGTCAGTTTGGAATAGGAGTAATGTGGTGATAAATGACTTATTAGATTTCGTCAGCAGTTTTAACTAATATCGTTTAACTAAAACGATATAAAGAAAACAAACGATATGAAGGAAACGATAGACTGAAAGTCAAAAAATCTTATTGAAATTTTTCAAAAATTAAAAAGTGAGTTTCAAATAGTTAAGAAAATGCTATTTATAATAGAAAAAACTCTAATATGTAAAATTATAAAAATATCCAAAAAAATAATTAAAATGCAAAATTAATCATTAAACGGTGGAATTTTCGTCTCGAATTTTGTAACAGACCTGCGGCCCTGATCACACTTTAGAAAGTTGTGCGTCTTGAAATTTTCTTTTCGAAAAACTATTGTAGATCTTCATCAGATATCAACAGCAAAAATTAGGTCCGATTTAAATCTACCGTAAAGTTTCAGACTAGTTGTTTCATGTTATATCATGTGTCTCTTATAAGAGTCAGATCCATAAATAGATATCTCTAATTTTTTGAATGAGTTAGATCTTATTTAAATTTAATAAATTTAATTATTTTAATATATTAATATTTAGAGGGAGAATCAAATCAAGCCGAAGAAAAACCTAATCAAGGTAAGTTAAATCAAAATAAATTTATTTATAAGTTTCGTTTTCCACGATCACCAAACCACTGTGTTCATACAATTCTAAAACAAAAACAAATATAATCCAAATCTAATAAATAAAAACAAAACCAACAGCTTACATTCAAAAAGGAAAAAACCCATTACAATCATCATATCAACAGCATATCATATCATAAACCCATAATGCAGAATCTCAGATGAGGATCTATCCATGCATATCATAAATCCTTCATCTGCTTGCAAGACGTAATGGGTAAATTTACAGGGATAGCTTGATAGTACTCGACTCCTCTGCTGCTCGATGCTGATAGGGTTGGATCTAGAGGGTTGGTGCATGTGACAGTGAGTCACGAGATGCGAACAGCGAGAGAATCCTCGCATCCTGACAAAGTTTGGTTTATTGGGCCTTTGTCTTCACGTCGTCGAGTAGGAGAGATGTGAGGGTTGAGCTAAGGTGTGAGGATGAGGAGAGCCGAAATTGTGAATAAGACATTTATAACTAACAAAAATTATAAAGAAAGAATGGGAAGTCTTGGAGTTGGAAGAAAGTCATCTTAACTGTATGAGTGGAAACAAAATCGAGAATAGTTGAAGAAGCAATAATAGATCAATCTGCCATAGCTACATCCACTGTTAAGGTTAGTGACAAACATAAGACCTTCACTAAATATTAGTGATGAAGGTTTCAACGAGGAATTTTTGCCTTCGGAATGTACTTGAGCGACAAGAAAAATACCATTAGTGACATATATTCTTTTGTTTGCAATACCTTTTTTTTTATAGTGGATTAGTGTTAGAAGTGAAATGATTTATTCTTTTCAAAATTTTTTTGTTAATTTTTGTGAATTATTTATGACAAATTAGCTATTATTATCTATTAGTGTGTTGTTTCTTGAGTTAAAAAAGAGTGACTTTTATAAATGTATCGGACATTATAGTTCGTGGTGGTCCTAAGATCGGTTTCCTTTGAGAATGCCACACCGCTTTGATATGGTACATATATAAGATATATTGACTTCTGTGTTATCCAAAATTATAAAATTTTGAATTGAGTTTTTATTTATTATCTCACGTAGGAATATAAACGAATTTTAGTTTGTTAAAAGATTTTTAAACTTCAGTCAAACTCACATTTTATTTTTTTCGAATTCGAGTCAAATATTAATAAATTTGAATTTAATTTAACAAAAAAAATAGACGAGCCAAATTTTTATTAAATATAATATTAAATAGTTATTAAATAATTTAATTTATTTGTAATTATACTAAATTTTAATTTAAAATTAATAAGTTTAAAATTAAATAATTTTAATTACATATATACATATATAAGGCAGCTCACATACTGTGAAAAACAAACTTTTAAAAATTAACGAGTCAAATTTTGCAAATTCTAAAAGTGTAATAAAACTGAACGAAGATGAGCTCCATAAGGCTCAAACTGGACTTATAAAAGTTTATGTGGACTTAAGTTTGAACTCAATACTCCTATAATTTGAACTTAATCTACTTAACGAATTTGTTCATCAATTTATCCAATGAGTTAGTTCGCGAACTTATACATAAATTTAAAAAAATTCAATTTTACCAATTTTAATAAATTGAGTATTGTAAAACTTAAATTTGACTTATTTACTAAAATAGTTTAAAAATTAAACTTGAGTTAGCTTGTTTAGAAGATGAGTGAAATTCAACTGAGTTTATTTTGAGTCAAATATTAAATAATTTATAAATAGTTTGGTTAATTTATAATTTTAATTTTGTGGTGAATATGTTGTAGAAGAGTTTTTTTTATTATTTAATGTTCATGTACGTGACCAAATATTGCCACTTCAATTTGTCATTTCTTTTACCTGCATAATTGACTTTTTTTAGTCAAACTCGGAATTTTTGAACTTTAGAAACGCCACCAATGATGTTCGCTTAATTTGTAATTTTTATATATATAATTAATTATCTGAAAGTTAATTAAACTCAAAATTCAAAACCCTAAAAACAGCTCCAGTATACTGGCAAACAACCCATGAGTACTAATAACAATTTGCAGATCAGACTAACTTCACAAGTTTTTATCTTTAGCTATTCTTTCACATCAAAATAAACATTTCATATTGGCATGTTGAGCTAGCAAACGAATTTCTCTCTGTTCTTTTTTTAATTATAACTTCTGGCAAAACCTATTTTCTCATGGCCAACTTCCTGACTTGGAATTTTATTTTATCTTTTATCTTAAAGTCAAACAAGAAATTTCAGAACGGCTCTTAATATAATTGGCAAAAAGCCCATGAATACTACCAATTTGCAGGTGAGAATACCTAGACCATCAATGATATTCAGCTATTCATTCACATGAAATTAAACACTTCACATGGCATGACGAGCTAGCAATCGAATTAATTTCTCTTTGGTCAACTTGTTACTATAAGTTTGGCAAAACCTATTGTTATCGTAGGCAGCATATTGGTATGGAATTTTAATTTCATGCACCGTTTGCCAACCTCCTTGAAAGAAATAATACTATTTTATTGTTATTTAATCTTTCAATTATTTCTTTAGGGTTGTTTTTACAATTCATAAGTCTTTTTTTTTTTTAAATAATGTTACTTTATAATTAGAAAATATTATTAGATGAACTCATAAATTATAATTTATAAATGAAAATGACACGGAGTAACTAATTTTGAATTTTACGACAGATTTAAATCGAACCTAATTTTTACTGCCGACGTCCGATGGAAACCCACGATAGTTTTTCAAAAAGAAAATTTCAAAATGCATGACTTTCAAAATTGTGATGAGGGCGCAGGCCTAATCACAAAATTCGATATGAAAATTCCATCGTTTAGGGGTCAATTTTACATTTTAATTATTATTTTTTAAATATTTTTATAATTTTACATATTAAGACTTTTTTTCTATTATAAATAGTCTTTCTTAACTATTATAAATTCATTTTTGAATTTTTAAATAATTTCAATAAAACTTTTCGACTTCTATCCTATCTTTCTCTTTTATATCGTTTTAGCTAAACGATATTGGTTAAAATTTTTAACAGAGTATAATTAGGTTTTTATTAGAAAATATTATATTATAGTTAAGTTAAATGGAATTCCAATAAATAGTTGTCAAAATTAGATGCATCGATTGGTCCAACTAATTTAATTGAGAATGGAACTCATAGCTACCACCCATATTAAACAATAATTTTTAAATTAGTGTTAAGTGTTTAATTAATATTATAGCAGGTTGAACACTAATTTTTAAGATATTAGTTAAAACATGATTTTTTAAAAATTGAGATACTGAATTTTAAAAAAAGATATTTATTTTAACTAATTATTATTAAAATAATTATCAATTTCTAAAAATATTACCTACTTCTACAACCATTAGTATTATTAAATAGAGTTTGTATAATTGAAGTGATTAAGCAGTGGTACTCGGTAGAATCATCTGACACTCAACAATTAGTCTTGAATTTTACAATAGATTTGGACCGGATCTAATTTTTATTGTCGATATTTGATAGAGACCCACGAAAATTTTTTGGAAAGAGAATTTCGAGATATACGATTTTCAAAAGTGTGACGAGAGCAATCATAAAGTTTGAAACGAAAATTTTACCGTTTAAGATTAATTTTGTATTTTAATTATTCTTTTAGATATTTTTACAATTTTATATATTAAATTTTTTTTATTATAAATAATCTTTCTAAGTTATTTGATATTCACTTTTCAATTTTTAAAAAATTTTAATAAAAATTTTTAGAATGAAATTTTTTAATTTCTAATCTATTTTTTTTATTTATATGATTTTAACCAAACGATATTAATTAAAATTTTTGATGGAATACAATTAGTGATTTATTATTATTCCTTTAAATTTTTGTTAGGGGCTATTAAATAAAAAAAAGTCCACGTCATTTGAAGATGGACATAATGGGGAATTGACTGGAATTAATGGGGAATTTAGTGGCTGATTTTAATATTGAGGAACCCATCTTCCATATCCATGACTTTTTTAAGGCTTTTATATTGGTTACGTTCCTAGGTCGACATATTTTAGGTGGCGGAATATAAAGTCATCAGTGAATCAGATACTCAAATCTATATTATAAAACGTTCGAGATAATATTCATAATAAAGTATAAAAATATATAAACATTTATTCATTTTAGATATTATTTGAGAAATATAATATTTTAATTTTAAAATGTAAAATTTCATATTTTTAAAATTTTTTAAAGGTATCTCTCTCCTTAAAGTTATGTTTTTGCTAAAATTCTTAGAGTTGTTATCCTACAGAGGATAAGATATAAAAATGGGTTTTTTTGAATTCGATTAAAACATTGCCTCTAGAGTTCACAAGGCGATTTGAGGATTAATTTTCTAGCACTTCTTTTGTTTTAACGGGTTATTTCTTATATGTGCATTAGGAGAATTTTTTTTATTTTTACTTTCGTGAGGAATAAACAGTAGACAATTAACTTATCGATAGACAATCAAGTGAAATTTTAAATAAATCTTAATACTTGCTCTTTATAGAAAAATAATATGGTTCCAATTAACTCCTAAACGGTGAAATTGTATGTATGATTAGAATCTCGTGATTATGGACTAATGATACAAGATGACTTTTGATGTTTTTATTTATTTTTGGATCCTAAAAAATTTCTCATTTTTTTAACATTAATATCAAAACCATTGTTCTTGTTATTTGCATTATTTTTTTTATGTTTCACATGATTATTGATGCTTGGATGAATCAAAATTATTTAAGCATATTTAGATAGCTATTTTTTATTGAATATATCTTGCAATCTAGATTTTTTTTAGTATGTAATATTAGTACCACTAGAAATTAGATGAAACAAAATTTTCAACAGCATATATCATATATTTTTTAGATAAAAGATGAATGAGATATAATTAATAAAAAATAGATCAAAATCTTTTTTCTTTTTGAATCTTTTTAAGACCATTTCAATTCTAATCGAGTCATGGTAAAGGTTTAGTGAATCCTAAACTTTAGGATAGACAAGTCTTCAATAAAATTAGACACCATAAATGACTCAGAGTATTCAAAAACCTCCTACTAGAAAAGAAATCGGGAGCAAAAGTGCTTTCAAATGCGTTGTGTAAAGCAGTCCAGGCATATAGGCTTGGACTGGGCTGGCCCCAGTGCAGGGCACTCGATCGCAAGCCCAAAGGCGTGCGTGCTAAGTAGTAAGTCCAATCCCGATAACAGCTGCGCCTCGGGACCAAACATGCGCAGAACTGGGCAGTGGGCCTATAAGCATGTGAGTGCTAGGCTTGAGCACATGCTAGGCACACACACCTAGGCCCAAGGCCTAGACGCGCAACCTGAGTCTTAGGAGGTTCAAATGTGTTTTTTGGGCATCGCTGGAATGGGTGGGGAAGGATGTCACGTATCCAAGGTGACACTCCCACAAGCTCCCCCAAGATGGGTGGTCGTAGACCTACAAGGAGTGGCAAGGCGACCCCTTGTCGCTCTTGTCCCTTACTTTCATGCTGCCCATCAATCAGCACCATAGCCCCGATATTAGAAGAGAAATCCACCACATAAATTCTCCCCCCAATCTAATCCTCCCTATGGATTGGCACACAGAGTGGCTGCCCTTCAACCATAAAGCCCATGGTATTTGCATGCAGCATGAGAAAAGCTTTCTTATAAAGCAATATAATTTTCTTCCTTCCATCATCATTCTCCTTTGTGTTTATCCAATAACCCTTTCTCCATAATCAAGCTTCCATTGCCATAATCACCCAATTGCTCTTGTTCTGAGCTACTAGTTAAGGTTGAATTTAGTTCGTGTAACAAAGGCCGCATGGTAGGAAGTGTAATTCAGGTATTGAATCAATTACTCTATGACAAGTGGTATTAGAGCATTGGTTTGCTCATTGGGTGAAAGATGTCTGATCCAAATGAGATTATTGGTGGAGGCGCTGCTCCCATGGTTGAAGAGCAGGGTGGCGGCAAGAGGAAAGGAAGGGGCAAGTCAAGGGAGCCTGCAAGAGCTAGGGAGGAGCTCGGTGACATGAAAACCTGTCTTGCGAAGGTGGAGCTAGTGTTGATCGAGGAGGAGGAGAAATTCGAGGAGGTTGACATCCGCATTAAAGAACTCAGTAATGGGATGGAAGAGTTCCGTGAGGAGATACAAGATACCCTCAACTCTGCCATAGAGAAACTAGCAAGTGAGACGGAGTCACTCAGGCATGCCCACTCCGAAGACAATGCTACCATAAGGGAGGAGAACCGTTTTCTAAGGGCATAAATGGACAAGATTATGGGGAAGACAAAGGAGATCGAGGAGCAAATACTTTGATGCGCTCTGTGGTGGTCCAAGGTGGCATGGCAGGGACATCATCCGCTTTGGAAACTCCTGCGACACGTGTGAAAATGCGTAAGCCGAATGCATTCAAGGGGATGCGCAATGCCAAGAACATTGATACTTTTCTGTGGAGCTTAGAGCAATAATTTAAGGCATTGGGAATCATAGAGGGCGCAACCTGAGTCTTAGGAGGTCCAAATGTGTTTTTTTTTAAGAAGTATTTTTTTTATTTTTTCTAAAAAAAGTTTTAGTCCAAAAAAATTAATAAAAAAATATAGATGAGTGTCATTTAAAAGATAGAAATTTTTGTAGTTATTAATAATTTTTTATAATTATTATTAAATAATTTAAATATTTTTTAAATGTCTATATTTTCAGTTGTCATTAATAATTTTTTATTATTTTTATTTATTTAGTATTTTTAGACCTTTATTTTTTTTCCCTTCTATATGTGTACAAAAATATAGTACTGGCTCTTAGTGGAGTGCAAGTTACTCGTGAATCTTGTACGACCACTTCTGCTGAGTAAAAAGTTAAGGTAGACCAGATGGTTAGATAACTAATTGTCTCAATGGTAGATCCTACTTACACTTTAGATGAGTCAGACTATTTAGTGTATTTTATCATCTACGTGAATATCAAAATATAAACAATCATTTGAAATTATGATCTCTTGGAAAACAAAGAGAGATACTTTGTTTTAACGACTATGTTACCTAATCCCAATCTAAAAAGAATTTTGGATTCCACTTAGGAGAAGACAAATAAATCCTACAAGTACTTATTATTGAATTAATCAGTGAATATTTCAAGTGGATTGCCAGTTAGATGATCTATCTTTCGATGAGATTATCAAGATTTATAGTAGGTCTACAATTAAGCCAAAACTTCCATAACTTAATTGATCTGAATTATCTAGAAGAGGGTCTATACCAATTTCTTAAAGTGCCTATACCAGTGACTCGGGTCTAGGGTCTATGTTAGATATGCATAAAGTTTTTTAATATTATTGCTATCCTTATAGAATATTTTTTTTCTGCTTATGTGGATAATTATATGATGAAAAATGTTTGCAATTATTGGTTTCATGAATTTAAATATTGTATTATTTTTATTTCATGAATTATAATTATCCAGTGTATTCTTAATATCATTTGTCGATATTATATACATGAGTTGATGATGTTGAATATCTATCATAGATATGTAACCTCATAAATTATGCGTAATTTAAGACATGAACTTTAATATAATTAATTGTGATTTATTTTTATAATATATTAGGATTTTAGACGATGATTAAGCACATAGTAAATGTTTGACTCTAAATTTAACATAGAACAATTATTAACATATTTAATTATTATTAAGGTGAGTGTATGTATGAATTAAAATATTAACTCACGTACATAAATATTTCTATCTTAGACTAAGAATAATATCTGCTTCCAAAACCTTTATAATTAATTTTAATAAGGGAGAGAAACTAAATGAGGATAACTGGGAATGTAAAGTAAGAAAATCCAGTATATCCTTGTAGAACAAGAGGCTCTAGAAGCTCTTAACTTAATTTAGAAGTACTAAAAGAAGACAATACGATCCAGCATAGGCAAGATCGTGAGACATATGATGCTTGGAGGTATATGAATCTGATTACTCACATAACTTTGTTAAGCAATATGGATGATGATTTTATGTGTTAGTTTAGAAAATATGACTCAGTTAGAGACATGGTCTTTATTGAAAGAGAGTTTTAAAGGGATCTTGGTAGCCAATCTTAGAGCTCTCACCATATAATTAAACACATGTAAGAAGCATTATGATTATGATATAAGAAAATATCTTAAAGTCATGTACAATATGCTTAATGAGCCGAGGGATGCTAGTTATATTTTAATTGAAAAATAATAAGTGCAAGTTGTCATATATTTTTTGTTTAAATACCTAGGAACACATGAAAAATACTATTTATCCATAATGTTCATATTAAGTTGATAGAGCATATTTTAGCCCATTTTATCATGATATTATTGATGTTATTTTACACCATTTCTGCCTAATTTTGTGGTTTTAATCATGTTTTGCAGATATTAGGTGTAAAGAGACAATATGGTGAAAATGCTCTTAAAACTGCCAAAAAGTGCCAAATATGGAAAGTGCCAAAAAAGGAAAGTTTTCAAATAAGGAAAGTTTTCAAAAAAAGAAAGTTTTCAAATAAGAAAAGTGCAGAAGCAAAAGCAAATAAGGAAAGCTCAGTCATAAAATTATTTGAAATTCAAATCGCAGATCTTTCTTTCCTTGTTCAAGGATGTGCACACACTGCAGCAGTCAGATCTTCTTATTTAGGCAGCAAGATTTCAAGAAGACGCACTTACCTCTTCTGCATTCAGTATTCAAAATTCAAACGAAGGCTCCACCTAAAAAGGAAAGACTGGACATAATATATTTCCCTTCTGCACATCCATCCGCGCGCACACCTTCCTTCTGAAAAGCCTTCCACGCGCCACCTTCCTTCTGAAGAGCTTGCAACGCGATTCTTTTCTTTTCAGACACAACTTGGGCAGCAAGCACCTCTTGGGCAACAACTTGGGCAACACTTTCAACTATAAAAAGACACATAAGGAGCCTCCCCATGTTTTTTCTACACCCCTTTAGACAGACCTACGGGATTGCAAGTGATCATATCTCTTCTTCATCTCTTTCTTTATTTTTTGTTTTGTTTTAGCCATGAGTGGCTGAAACCTTTTATTCTAATTGAAGATTGGTTGAAACTAAAGTTGCTTAATGGATTGTGAGATCTGAACATAAACTGTTTGTCTTTGGTTTGTTCAATATTCATACAATTTGATGCTTGAATCTATTATTACTTTGTTGTTTTGATCAAATTGGCCACTTGATTCTTGATTGCAAGGTAATATATTGTTAGTTTGGATAATTTTAAATCCGTAATTGCTTGGATTGTTCAAATATAAGAACACTTGGTGTAAAAACTAAGGAAATTGTATGATCTAGCAACATCTCATGCGTTTGAGTAGCTAGGATTGGATCTCTTTATCTCTTCATGCAATTAACAATTGTTTTGATGCGTAAGGCCCAAGGACGTTCATTGGCAATTTGTTAATTAGTAATTAATTAGAGGATGTTCCCTAATTGGTTTAATAATAAAGAGAGACATGGTAGTGAGAAGCGTTTTCCATCTCCATAACTAATCTATTGAATCAATCAAAAGAACATAAGTTTCAATGATCAATCCAAATAACTAAAGTGGATTCAACTCTTCAACTAGATATTTCTCATTATTGATTTTCCTTTTATTTTATTATTCACTTATTTAATTGCTTTCAATAGTTGCTTAATCAAATCAATCTCAAAACCCCCCATTTTAATTTTATTGCACTTTATTTTTATTCTGCTTTCAGTTACTTGCTTTCAGTTTCTCATTCGGTCAATTCTCTTGGTCTTGTCAAGAAAAATAGAAAAGTTTTCAATTCTCTGTGGATTCGATCCTTTACCACTATCTGCAGTAGTAATATTGTTGATAACCAGAAATGTTATTTTTTACCGGCTTCGACAACCGCGAGTCATAAGTATATAGAAAATATTATACAACTTTTAGAGCTAGAGTAGAAATGTTTGCATTTTTAATAAAATGAGTATAAAAATGTACATGACTAGCTTTAATTCCTAAGGAGGAAAGGAAAATAAGTGCAAGTATCCAGGTGGGAACTAGCATGACAAAGAAAAACCTAAGTTTGATAAGAAATATCTATAAAGAGAAGAGCAAAGGTCCTTTCAGATAGAAGAAAGAAAACATTGCTAAGGCTTTAACTATGTAGAGAAGAGTTGAGATTACTTTGTGAATTTCAAAAACTTCTTTAAGAGGCAGGATGGATATATATTAGGATATAACTCTAAAGTGGTGGTGAAAGGTATAAGCACTTGCAAGTTTGCTATGTGCTGCAAGCTAACTTTGCTCTTATATATAATATTCTAGTTGCTTTATAAATTCGTCGAAATTTATTTTCCGTGCTAGTATTTATTAAACTTAGATTTCTTTATTAATTTTCATGAACAAGGTGTAAACTTATTTTAAATATAAGTTCTAGTGGTTCTAGATATTTTTTCAATAGACGTATTGGCTTAGATGTTATAATTGACTTCAATAGTGTATGTTTTTCCTATTTTACATTTTTTTAGATGTCTATAAATGATGTAAATACGTAGCAGCCTATGCTTGGTCTTATAAGTCAAACATATACAATGATTAGTCAAAGAGGGCTTATTAGGTAATAACAAAGTAGATATGTCAACTTGTAAATTTTGCCTAATTCAAAAAATATCTAGCAAACCATTATGAAAAGGAAAAAGAGATATATTCTGCTGCAATTATCCATTCTAATACATGTAGTCCTATGAATGTGAGATGCCAGCATTATCTATAAAAGACATGTTATGAGTGTATCATATCTTTATGAAACTTTTTATTATTGAATAAATGATTTCGGCATATTGTATTTCAGCTTGACAGTTATTTTAAATGATTATATTTATCCAGTTGACTTATTTTAGCATATTATGTGCTACTATTAAGTACCAAAACCTTATCTATATCCCTTTGTTATTTATTTATCCACTCACTGAGTAGTTATACTCACCCCTCATATTTTAATATTTTAGATTCTTTTTGGTGATCCTGTCTAGCATTCTTATTTTTGAGTTTGTCCTTGCATCCACTTCACCAACTATATATTCTAGTGGAGGTCGGGCCAACTAGAATTCATTTGTAAACTTTTAATTATTTTGAAATGAATGTGTAAGTATCTATTCTTTCTTAGGCTTCTAGTATTATTTTTGGAGCAGTAAATACATATTATTTTTTATTCTCACAGAGAGCATAACGATGTATTTATAATAAAATTATGAATGTTTGGTATGGAGCCATTTTCCATATATATCTATATCTTCTAAAATTCAACATGTTATGATGTTAATTAGTATATTTTTAAGGGAAATTCTGTCAGTTCCGTCACATTCCTCTCTACAAGTTAGGGATTGGGCGTGACAAACTATCATGTCATATTGTATGAATATATTTCTAATTCTTGTTTCACTTTGTGAAAGATGCAAAGAATGATGAATTCCTTTTAGTAATGAACAAAAGTGCAGGGCACAAACATATACATAATTGCCTTGGAACAAGAAGTGTTTAGGTAAGGCTTACCTAGATATGGGTTTTCATAGCATTCACCATTTCAAATTAGCAATGCTCGATCGATAGGACTGGATAATTATCTCTGGACCTAATGCTCTTCTTAATCCCAAAACACTCATCTCTCACCTCACAACCCATTTCCAACTCCTCTAGACGTTGGATCCATCACCTGAGGAATCCTTCCAGTCTCACATTCAATTCCTAGCTCAGGCCTTCCTGTAGCAGCTTCATTTTCACAAATCCAGAACCAGCTCACAAGACCTCACACACCTTGAGCCCCACCACTCAATCCATCCACTCCCGTCCAACGTATTTAATGCTCAACTGAGAGTTCTCCAAAAGCCTCAGCTTCCTGACCGTTGTTGCACCAGCAGCCTCTCTACCTATGGCTGTAACCTCGCCCAACACCCATCTCACTTTCTTTTTCTTTTTTTTATTTATATTCGTTCATGGAATATAATACAGCATCTATTTATCATTCAAGAGAGAAGCACCTGGGTATTCTTCCATTCTAAACCGAAACAGCAATTGGACCCAATATACTTTCTGCAGGTTCCTATCAATTCCATTCATACTGAAGCACCAACTCAATCTCACGTTGCAGATCCTGGAAGTCTCAGAATTTTCATCCATCCTCTTCTTCCCAACTGAATGCTTTCAACACTAAATTAGCAAACCCAGCTTGCCGATATCATAGAACCCAACGTGAATGATTACTGGAGTTTGATTTTGTGTCTATAGATTGAATTGATGTTAGGCTTGCTTTCATGCTTTCTCCATTGTTTATCACACTAATGGCTTTCTCTTTCTCACTTCAGCTAAGAGTTTTCAATTTAGGAATTAGGGATTCTGTGAGCTTAATTTTTAATTCATGGCTTTTTTTTATCTTTATTTTAATTAATTTTTCTTTAAATTAAAATAATTAATCACAGTTACTTTTTTTGTAATCATAGTGTATTGTTGGTCCTGCCCAAAAGTAGTAAAAAATTTCATTAAATATGGATTTATCAGATAAAAATATTCAAACATTTATTATTTTTTATATTTATATTCTAATCTTAAAATTTTATTTTAAAATCTTAGATAATAAATTCAATTCTTTTATATTTTACTTAATTTTAACTATTTAGCTTAATTAATTTTGATAAAAAAAAATTTAATTCATGTGTGTCATGTGTCATGTCATGTAAAATTATTTCTCACTAGATTCATGATAAAAAAATCTAAATATTTATATTTTAAATTTTAAATTTTAAATAATGAGACTAATTTTTTTTTAATATGTCACTATCATAAGCAGCAGAACTAAATTGAATATGAAAAATTTTATGATAAATTATAATATAGTACTTAAAGTTTTTATATTAATAAATATATAGTCTTTTAATTTAAATTTTATATCGAAAATACATTTATTTTATATTTATCATATATAATATTAAATAAATATTTATTACTAATAAATTTTTCACTATATAAAATATCACATATAAATAATAAATTAAAGTATTTTATTGAAGGTTTACACTCAGCACTATAAATTATTATGTATGTATTTTTAACATATGAAAAATAGAATTTTATATTAATAATATAAAATACAATAAAATATTATATGTTTTGGTACATAAATTCAATCCTTTATAATTTTTATAAAATCTTGAATATGTTAATTACGTCTCTTAAATTATTTGAGATATTTAATATTTTTATTTTGTTCACCTATATAATAAATAAATTAGTGATATATATTAATTTATTGGCTGATGTAATAAAAAATTATATTTTATATTAACAATATTAAATAAAATAAAATATTATATATTTTATACTATAATTTTTTATATTCTAAATTTTTATTAAATTATAATATGTATATAAAAATAAGAATGAAAAGTAAATAATGAGATTAATAAAAAACTGCATTATTGAAATAAAAATATATACTTTAAAAATTATTTTATTAGTCAAATAAAATTTTAGGGACTATATTATAATTTTTTAATAATTTTTCAGATTTAATTTAGTTCTCTCAATTATAATCGAGATAAAATAAAAAATTATAGTTTTATTATATAAAATTTAAAATTTTGAATATAAATATAAATTAACATAAATCTATTATTTTTTTATTCAATAGATTTTTTTAAAATAATTCTACGTGGATTAAAAATGTTTTGATCAAAATTAATTAATTAAAGTAAATGGATAAAATTAAGATAATTATGAAAAAATTAATTTTATTATTTAATATTTTAAGATTATAATATAAATTTGAGATTATGATATAAATTTGAAAAGTGGTAAACTTTTTTTTATTCAAAAGTCCTTAAATATGCCACGTCAATTATTAACACAAAAGCTTCGCTTTTGAAATTTAAATTCGGATAGAGTTGTAAAAAAAAATTTAAATTCTGATTTCTTATGCCAAGAATAAAAATACTTAGATTAAAACGCCAAAATCCATAAAAATTAGGTTTTTAATGTTAATATCCATTAATTTAATTAATTATAATTAATTTAATTAATTTTTATTAATTTAATAATTAATCTCATAATTTTAAAGAATTAAATTAATATACATTAATTTAACTAAGTAAATCTATTACTCACTATTAAAAATTATTAGGCTTGACCAATATTTATTTTTGGACTCAATATGAGATTTTACTATTAAATAATTCAAGTCCACATAAAATGAGAGTTTGACCTATATATTAATTCTATGGTCTTAAAATAATTTTTATGTGTCATACACATGTTTATTATTAAATCCAAATTAATTAAATTAAACATATTAATTTAATTAATTATTTTATTATTAATTAATCATATTAATTAAATATAAACTAGACCAATATTTAGCCTTAAACCCATTAAGAAAATAAAATGTAATATCTTAATTCTATAAAAATATATTTATAAATCATGTCAATTAAATCAAACCCATATCAAATATGGCTTCAATACTTTTACCTTTTTTCAGGCTTATGTACTATATAGATTTAATTCATTATGTGAACTAATCTTTTTCTTTAAGGTTCATATCCTATATGGATAAAATTTATCATATGAATTTATTTTTCTTATTTAAAATCTATATTCTATATGGATAGAATTCATCACTTTTAATTTGATTTTAACTCATCACGGTAGAATTTAGTTCAAATCATGGTAGGGACTTGCAATTTATAATAATTTTACTCATATTGATCCTCATGTGTATGACTTTCCAATTCGTAGTCAATTGGTAATTAGAATGGAACAACCTTTCCATATACCTTGAATGATATTTCATACATTCTTTATTCTTATAAACCATGGTCAGTATCTAGTATAATACGCCATGACTATCCATTTAACAATGAATGTATTATTCAATTCAATCCGAACTCTAATCATGAATTATCATGCACTAAAGTCCTTTCGTTAAAAAATATCGATTCAAGGTAGAGTCACGGTAAATATCAATTCCTAATACTTTGGACCATATGATTTTACTAGATTTATATTAAAAAGTTCATTTTCTGACTAAGTCAAGTTATCTCGGCCAAGGATTTATTATCAAGAATAATTAATATGGTCATAGGTTTTCATCCGTTTAACTGGAGTAACAAATCCATCTCGACTGACCCCTTACGTCTATGTATAACTAACTTGAGCTAATACTTGCTATATACCTTATATAGTTTACAAGAATATAAGCGGTATCAAACTCAAACAACCTGCACATGAGATAAGTGTAATATCAGGTCTAAGGACCATATGCTCTATTATGATCTAGATAAATGAGTATTGATAAAAGTAAACTCCATGTGTTCTTTATCTAAGAGCCACTAGTTTGGTCCATTCATCACCATGAGCACCCATATATTTCCTAGACATCGCATGTCTTATGGCATAAGACTTATCGCTTTACTATTATCAATTTCAATATACTGATCAGTAGAGGCAGATAGAGGTGATATTCTGCTTTGGATAAATAATTTCCAATGAGCACTAAAAAAAACTAAAAATAAAGGACTTTTTTAATTAACAAAATACAAAACGTTTCTAAAGTAACCTTTTAGGGACATTTATTTAAAAAAGTCTCTAAATAGTAATTTAATTATGACACTCCTTCAAAACGTCCATAAAACACATTGGCTATGTTCTATCTTATTATCCTTTATCTCATAAAGTGTTAAGGAAATCTTTTTCAGATTAATTAGCTATGTCCTATCTTAAATTCTTATTAGCTGGCCTTTTCAAGCTCATCATAATCACAAACATGTTCGCTCTCTATCATTGTACTGATCTTCTATACACTATTATAATGAAATATCCTATGCTATCATCTTCACTCCAAATCAAGCGTTTATAATGCAATATCCTATTCTTAGATAATGGCCTCTTTTGTTTCCTCACATGCTTACTATTCTTTGTTCTGCTCATCTCTTTGATTGATTTCAGTGCTTCAGCAAGGAATCTCAAAGAGCTATCCCATATGCCCCAACAACAATGATTGTTTCATTATCACAATGGTCTACTTAATTAGTGGTGAAATCTTTGTCAATTTAATTTGATATGGAAAATTCAATTCTTTGCAAAAGGCAATTGTTACATATTTTATCACTTTATGCCAAGCTTTTCTTTTAGTAATTGCTAAAAGTTGTTTGAACATTTTTGTAGGGTTCCTATTTTTGAGAAGCAAGTGGACAATATTGTGGTTATTGCATATGCAATGGGTATGCTAGATTATGTTAAGAAGGTCAGGAAATTTATGAAAATTTTCCACCCTCTATTAAATTTCCTTCACTTTGCTTATTGATCATATTAAGCACAATCTTGTAGTTTCCTTATTATAAATGTTGAGTTTTAAAAAGTGAGCAACTAGAGTAGAAAGTACAACTATAAGAGACATAACTCACAAATATACATTTGTGCTTGGTAATCCTTTCATTTTTAATATATATGTGATTGATGTGTTTTTAGTTTTTAATCCATTTCATGTTTTTTGAAAAGAGGCTTGGACTTTAGTGTGTGAGTTTTTTTATTCTTTTTTTAGTTCAAATTTGATATTAGGTGGTAGATGTCAATTACTTTTCACTGTTTCTCCTTATTTTATTATACAGTACATGTATAGTTGATAGTATGACGCAGTGTAAACATGTTCAAAAGCAAATCCTAGATAGTTTTAGAGAAAAGTGTATAATTTCGAATGGAAAAATAAGTTGTCTTATAAAATATGATGTCTACCTTTAATAGGCGTACAAAATTTTTTTGAAAAACCCTAAAATACTGACAAAAAAACTTCAAATACCATTTTGAGACCCTAAATAGTGTTTTTGGACCTCATGACGAGTCTGTATGTAGCGAAGGAAACATAGATTTCTGAACGAACTTTCCAAACTAGGGTCTTAATAGCAATTCTGATACCCGTAGCAAAAATTACGGCCATAACACTTTTTATAGCTTAGTGAGCGCGTTTGGGCTGGTCCGTCCGTTCTAAATTGTAATACCCGGTTAGACCCCGGCATCAGAATTCCTATTTTCCGGTGGAATCTCGGATGTCGGAAACCTCTAGAAGGGTAAAATATGTTTTTCTAAAATGTTTTAACATGTTTTTATGGTTTTATTGAAGAAAGAAATTGAGTTTTGAAAGAAAAGAAAGTTTTGAAGGGAATTGCCAGGTTCGACCGCCGAACCTCATGTTCGGCCGCCGAAAGTGGCTCCCTTTTGCTGCAGCCGAATGTCAAGTTCGGCCGCCGAACGTGGTATAGTTTTGGAAGCACCTTTGGCCTCCGAATGTGATCTGGCCAGCCACCTATAAAAGGCCCTATGTCCGAAAATGGGCGAGCTTTCTTCTCCATTTTCGGGCAGAGGTGAGTCCATGCCCTTCCATGGTTGGTTTTGATGTTTTCCTTCAAATCATTCATGTTTTGATGAGTTTTAGCTTGGTTTTGAAGATTTTGAGCAAAGATCAAAGTTTTGAAGCTTGGAGACCCCGGAGCCCGATTTCTCCCATCTCCGAGTTTGGATCACCTCTTCCCTCGATTTTCAAGAGGTAAGAGTAGATCCTACCCTTCTTTTATGTTTTTAGTAAGTTTTGAGGGGTTTGAAGGGTGTTGGATGCATGATTAGAGTAGATTTAAAGTGTTAGGGTTTATGAGGGTTATATGATGAAATGTATATTTATTGTTTGTTAAAATGTGATGTTGTTGGGGTATAGGTTAGTTTTAAGCCCCTAAATGCTTGAGGATGTGTTTTTGCATGTTTTTGCATGAGTTGGTTTGATTGGAAGGATTGGTTGGCTGAATGTGTGAGAGGAGCTTGAGTTCTGCCATTCTGGAAGAACTCAGGTTCGGCAGCCGAAACATGTTCGGCCGCCGAACCTGCCTGAGGAGGCAGTTTTGGCTGCCGAACCCTGCCCCCGAAAGTTTGGACTTTCAGCTCTGGAGGGGACTTTCGGCCATCGAACCTGCCGCCGAAAGTGGCTGAGTTTCGGCTCTAGAGGGACTTTCGGCCGCCGAGCATGCTGCCGAAAGTGCCTTGTTCAGCCTTCCTTTGCATGCCTTCTATGATTGTTTTATGATGTTTTAGGGGGTTTTTGGGGAGATGTTTAGAGTCATGTTAGTGTATGTTTGGTCCCTCATTTTGAGTCCACCTGTGTAGGTTCGGACCCGAGGAATCGAGGACCCCAGCAGTGAGATAGTCCGTTCAGAGTCAGCCTGAAGTGAGTAGAATGGATTTTAATGTTTTAAAGCAAATAAATTTCAAGCATCTTCGTGCATCACGAATGCCATGATATATATATACTAGGTTGTTTGCATTAAAACTCACGAATATGTTGCATTGCATATTATGATATTGATGTGGATGGATGTTGGATGACTCAGTAGTCCTCGATATGATATGATGACGATGATACGGTATGAAAGTCCAGTGAGGCCCATTCTACACCCCTGGCACAGAGTAAGAGAAAGACTAGTGAGGCCCATTCTACGCCCCTGACATATTGGAATGTTATGTTATGTTAAGAGAAAGACCAGTGAGGCCCATTCTATGCCCCTGGCATCATTGGAATGTGTAGAGGGCTATTGGTGACAAGTCCATCCTTGATGTGGATTGTTTGTGATGTGATGCATTCCATGAAAGCATGTATTTAAATATATTGTTTTACTATTCTGCTCACTGGGCTCTAGTAGCTCACCCCTTTCCCTTAACCCCCAGGTTTGTAGGTTAGGGATAGATCAGAAGGTCAGCAAGAGTAAAGGTGTCATGCTTGTAATAGTTAGATGTGGACATGAGAAAATAATGAAAGATAATGTAATGTAATGTATTGTAAAATATTGTATAAAAATGTTATGAGGTTTAGTATTGTGCTTGGCCCTAATGTTATGATAATCTCCTTTTGTACATGATTATTATAAAATGTTTTAATGTTAAGAAATGTCAGACCAAGCTTGATGTATGATATGATGTCCCACTAGAGCATTTGATGAGGGCTCTTGTGTGGAGTTTTTATGTTATGGTTGTGATGCATGCACAGGTTAGGCTTGGTGAATGAAAAAATTTAAAGTTTTTATGTAAATGTTTGATCATGTATGGGATTATCAGGTATGACAGGTTGTATGTTAGGCTTGCTACGGGTCCCGGCGACCTTAAGTCGATCTAGATCCTAGCGCCGGTAGCGGTCCGATTTCGGGTCGTTACATAAATATTGCGGCCTATATCATCTGCATCAGTCTCCTCCACTGAGAAAGAACTCGAGCTTGATTGAAGCACGGGATTTGGATACAAAGGAATATTAGAGTCATGGTATCTAGATATGTCCGCCACATTAAATGTCTTGGAAATACCATGGTGTCTGGAAGATCTATCACATAAGCATTATCATTAATGTGCCTGAGTACTGAATAGGGCCTATACTTCTTGGGCTGCAACTTGCTATATGTACCAACCGGGAACCTCTCCCTGCACAGGAATACCATCACTGAATCTCCAACTTGGAAGACTTCTTGTCGCCTATGCTTATCTACAGTTTACTTGTACTTTGAGTTTGCTTGCTCCAACTTCTGCTTGACTTTCTTCTGTACATCCACAATCTGCTCAACCATGTGCTTTTCTGTAACACTAGCATCTGTACCTTTTGGCAGCTTGATTAAATCTAACGCATGTTGTGGCACCTTGGTGTAGACAACAGAAAAAGGTGAGCGGCCAAGGGCACTAACAAAATGGAATGAATTAGATATATTAGGAACTGTATGAAGGTATTTATATAATTGAGATATGATTTATCACCCTAAATTAAATTAGAAAATGTCTCATTTATTCTCTGTTAACATTGATCATGAAATCCTTACGCAAGATGGAATGAAATTAGCAAATTGAATTTGGAATTTTATTCTATAAGTTAATGGCTAATAAATAAGAACTAATATAATTTAATATTACAGATACGTTCCATGTATTAAATATTAAATTGGAATATTTGTGATGAAGGGATATTAATTAAACTGATAAACTATACACTGAAAGATTAAGTCAAACTATTTTTGACATTCCAAATATTTGGGTAGTCTTATCATATTGTAAGACAATATTATTGATTTTCAAATTAATTAATTAATTAATTATATTTGTTGCTAATATATTTGAAATTTAATAGGTTACAAATATAAAATATTTTATAAGAAAATAAAATGAAAAGTTAAATCAAGTATGACTTGATTGTATATAAAGTGATATTAGAATAAAATTGTAATTTGAAAAAATTATGATTTTGATCTTATTAATTAAGTAGATATTTAATTAATATTGTCTGAAATTTATATGGCATCATTATTAAAATTTTGAATTATAATTATAATTTATTTATTTAATTAATTGAATAAATAAATAAATATTATTATACTCAAATTTTAGGATTTTAATATAAAAAGCATCTTATGAGAACATGTACTTTTCTATAAAAAAATATTTTTGAGACTAGACATTTAAACGATTTGTGGTTCGTAATAATCCAATCAAAATAAATCACCTTTTATTTTTATAATAAATAAAATGAGAAATATTTATTTTTTTTAATATTATTTTTTAGGAAAAATTACTTTTTAGTCCCTGAGGTTTAACGTAATTAACACTTCTGTCCCTCTATTTTGGCGACCCAACACTTAAGTCCCTCACTTTCTCTTCTGTCCAAATTCATAGTCCTTCCGTCCATTTAAACCGTTTGGTCAAAGAGTCAAAGGTGAGATGATAATTTTTTCTAAAAATATCATTCTCTCAATATGAAATCCCTATTTTGTTTCTCTTTCAAGTTTTCTCCAGTTGCAGAAAGGGTAGGAAGAAGAAGAAGAAGTAAAAGAAGAAAGAAGTTGGAGAAAGGGTAAGAAGAAGAAGAAGAAAGAAGTTGCAGAAGAAGAAGTTGCAGAAAAGGTAAGAAGAAGAAGAAGAAGAAGAGGCATTTGGGTTTGGATTTAGTGAGGGTTAATTTTGTCAATTCACGTGTCCCAAACGGCTATTTTGGACGGAAGGACTACGAATTTGGACAGAAAATAAAGTGAGGGACTTAAGTGTTGGGTCGCCAAGATAGAGAGATAGAAGTGTTAATTACGTTAAACTTCAGGGACTAAAAAGTAATTTTCTCTTTTTTTAATTTAAATGTAATCCATAATTATGAAAATTTTATTTTTTTAATTTCTTACACTGCATCTAATCGATTGAAATCCAAAAATAGTATTAAAGTTTCATTTAAACGATTAAAGTGTAATCATTGATTATGTTTATTATTGAATTAATTGAATTAATTTTTGTGTGCTAATAAAATACGGTATTCTTAAAAAATCTTTTCAGATTTATTGTTGTGATATTGTTTTTTATCTAGAGATTAAAATAATTACATTTTTTATTAAATTAATTTTAAATAAATAAGGAAAAAAAAGGGGATATCGATTTTTTGATTTTCTGGAAATCGTTTTGGTTGAAGAACAGAGATTCAGCAATCGACAGAACATCGACCACGGTATGGCACGCTGTCGCCAACGTCCCTCGCGTGTTATGCGCAGCTGCATCATCTATGGCTGCTGAAGATCATTTTTGAGCATCTTGATCGCGGGATCTCTTGCATCGTCGTCGACCTCCTACGCACCAGCAGTGGAGATGAGAGACTGGCAAAGCGAAAGTGTTCGCTGTTGCCGACGATCTGGGCTGATGACGGGATCGGGTCTGGTTTGGTTGGATGGTGGCGGCGGCTAAGTCTTCTCAGGGTGGAAGATAAGTCGTTAGCCAAATTACATTTTGGTCCCTATAAATTTTAAAAATTTTCAAAGTAGTCCTTTTGGGCAGAAAAGAAACTTAAAAATATATTTTCATTCTATAAATTAAATGGTTATTTAATTTAAATATTTTATTAATTTGGTCCATTTAAATATTTTGAAAGTAATTAAAAATTAATTTTTATGTAATTTTTAATTTGATTATATACTTGAATAAAATTATTTTATTCATGAAATTAATTTAATTTAAAAATTACTGTAAAATTAGTTTTCTAATATGATTAGAGGTTTGAATAAAATTATTTTATTCATGAATTATTTTTTTGTTGAAACTGAAATTAAAATATTAAATTGCTTCATTTTAATTTTAACACATAAAATTAATAATAACTATAAAATAAATTAATGGTTAATTTATATGCATTTAATATATGATTCATTTGCATGATGGATAATTATGGATAAATTTTGAAAAGCTCAATGTGTATGCATGAATGATTGGATATTTTGATAATTTTTAAATAGAGTCTGCGTGTATTGTTTTTCCTTATTATTCTGTATTGTAAAATTCTCATCTAATTTCCCTTCAATGTAACTCAAGATTTCTTATTTAAATTATGTAATAATTATATAATTAGAATATGTAGATAAGAATATTTTTTTGTAACTCAATAAGAAAAGGATACATCAAAAAATTACATAGAGCATTGGACATGATGCATTAGAGGAGCCTTTTTGACTTCAGAAAATCAAAGAAGCTACCACCTATGTTTTTAAACTATCAAGTTCCTTTTATACCTCTAGGGAATTATTTTTAATAATGTCCATAATTATCCAATTAGAGTGACATGTTAGGGGCGTATGTTTATGTATGTAAGTACATGTTAGGGGCGTATGTTTATGTATGTATGTAAGTACAACAATAATGCTTATGCATGAGATCTCAATAGAAATCTTATGATTAAAATCTCTAATTAAAATTTTAAGTACATGTTAAGAACATGATGGCTTACCACCCATTGTTACAGCATAAAATTAGAGGTTAGTTTTTATTAACTTGTTGGATAAACCTAAGGTAAATTTCACCTGAATATATTTAGTGCTATGAAATATTTAATATTTCTAAATAATGGTTCTACTTAACTAAATTACTTGATTTGGATAGGTAAACCCATGACCATGTAAGTTAGGATAAGAGTTAGGTATAATATATATGATATAGGAGTCACATAGAAATGTGATTGATAAATTATATTATCTACCTGATCTAATTTATAATAGTTTGTTGAGCAAACCCAAAGTTATTTAAATTAAATGGAATCCTAGCCTATTAAGAGTTTTACTGGTGGATTTTTCGAATTAATAGATAGGGCTATTAATTTGAATAAAATAGTGAAAGAGTAATTAAAAATTAAAGATTTTATCTAATAATTAAGAAAATAAATGAGAATAATAATTATTATTTTTGTATTTGTAGATCTTTTTCCACCATGAGTAATAACCTATCCTTGCGTAGCATACTTGATGGTAACAAATTAACTAGATCGAACTTCTTAGACTGGTATCACAATTTGATAATTATTCTCAAGCAAGAAAAGAGATTGTATATTCTCGATCAAGGCATACATGATGTTCCTGATGAGGATGCTAATGATGATGTTAAGGATAAGTGTGATCGTTATATTGATGATGATGTGCAAGCTACATGTGTGATGTTAGCTAGCATGACTCTTGAGCTTCGAAAGCAGCATGAGAACATGGACGCTAGTAATATTATCTTTCACCTCAAAGAGTTGTTTAGCTCTTAGAGGAGGACAGAGAGGTATAAGATCTCAAAAGAATTATTCAGCTATAAGATGACAGAAGGTTCTTCAGTCCATGCCCATGGTTTAAAGATGATTGGTTACATAGAGAAATTGGCCCGATTACGTTTTTTCATGGACCAAGAGTTAAGTGTTGACTTGGTCTTGCAATCACTGCTACCTATCTATCCTCAATTTATTATGAATTTTAATATGCATAAGCTAGAAGCTGAACTACCTGAGCTGGTGAGTATACTTATAATTGCTGAGAAATCCCTTAAGAAGGAAAAAGTATGAGTTCTTCTGGTTCAATCTTCTAAGACTAAGAAAAAGCAGAATAAGAAGAAAGCAAATACAACATTGAAGCCCGCTAGAGGTGTCAAGAAATATAAAGGTATCTACCATCATTGTGGAAAATAAGGACATTGGAAAAGAAACTGCAAGGAGTATCTTGCTACTGTGAAGGCAAGAAAGCTTGGTGAAGCTTCTACTTCAGGTATATTTATGATTGAGATTAATTTTTTATACATTTATTTCATGTACTTTGAGTATTTGATACCATATGTACTTTTCACATTTGCAATAATATGCAGGAACTAAAGAGTAGTAGAAAGTTGAAGAAAGGAGAGATGGACATATGAGTGGCAAGTGGAGCAAGAGTTGTTACATTAGTTGTACGAACTTATTATCTACCTTTATCTTCAGGCTTAGTATTAGAATTAAATAATTGTTATGTTGTTTCAGTACTTTGTAAAAATATTATTTCAGTTTGATACTTAGCTTTGAATAATGGATTCAAATTTATTATTAAGAATAATACTTATTCTTTTTATAATAAAGACATTTATTATGAAACTTGAGTTTATATAGATGGTCTATGATGAGATTAGCTAAAAATGGGAATGAGGGAAAATGGAATTGAAATGAATGTTTTTATTGATTGGAGATTTGTCTATATATACACATTTGGAGAAACTGAAATCTAACTAACTGAGTTCTCTCTGGGTTGTACTGGAACCTTCTGGTATCTCCTGGAGTGTATTACATGGAACGAAGCTGTTTTGATTCTTTTCTTTACGGTGTCGTTTTGCTTCTGGAATTTGGACCCATCATTTGCTCTCTTATATTGCGACGTCGTTTGGTGACTCTGGTAGATAATATCTCTTCAGCCCTCCCACAAGATGGAGATGCCCTAATTTTTGGGTAAACCCATCTTGGACAGGAGAGTGTGAAACTGCGCTGCTCCCAGGGATTTGGTGAACAGATCTGCGATCTGTTGTCGAGAAGGTACATGCACCGTTGAGATGAAGCCTCTGGAGAGTTGTTCGACGACGATGTGGCAATCGATGTCCAGATGCTTCGTTCGTTCGTGGAAGACAGGGTTAGCCGCGATGTGTTGGGCTGCTTGGTTGTCACAGTGAAGAGGAATGAGGAGTTGTGGTTCTTGGTGGAACTCTTTCATCAGATAAGTTATCCACTTGAGCTCGCACACCGTGAGAGCCATGCTCCTATACTCAGCTTCTGCTGAGGATCTACTAACTGTGTTCTGTTTTTTTGTTTTCCAGGATATCAGGGATGGACCAAGGAAGATGTAGTAGCCAGTAAGTGATTTTCGAGTCATCGGACAGGAGGCCCAGTCAGCATCAAAGAAAGCTCGGATCTTGAGGTCATTCTAAGCTTGGAAGAATAACCCTCGTGTTGGATAGCTTTTCAAGTAGCGAAGCACATGAAGTGCTGCATTCCAGTGTGGCTGACGCGGCTGCTGCATGAATTGGCTGAGATGCTGCGTCACGTAGGAAATATCTGGTCTTCTGACTCCAAGGTAAAGTAGTTTTCCTATTAGCTTCCGATATTTGTCTAGGTCAGTCAAAATTGATCCTGTTGTGTTGTCAAGTTTGAGTCCTTGTGGTAGAGGAGAGTCAGAGATTTTGGCTTGCATGCATCCTGTTTCTTGAAGGATATCTAATACGTATTTCTTTTGGTGAAGAAAAAGACCAGTCTCAGAGCGTGCAACTTGTAAGCCCAGAAAATATTTGACATAACCCAGATCCTTGATTGTGAATAGTTTATCAAGGTGAGATTTGATTTCTGCTATATCCTCTTCTGATTGACCTGTTATAAGAATGTCATCAACGTAAACAAGCAAAGTTAAAAATCTGTCTTTTTTTGTTTTTGTGAACAGGCAGTGATCAAAAGGAGATTGGTTAAAACCGAATTGGGTTAAGCATTGGGTAAGCTCTTTGTTCCACATTCTTCCTGCCTGTTTTAATCCGTAGATGCTTTTGATAAGTTTGCATACTTGTCCTGGTTGTGCTTTACCATAGCCTTCCGGGGGTAGCATATATAGGTCTTCTTCTATATGACCATGTAGGTATGCGTTGTTAACATCGAGTTGGTATATAGGCCAGTTCTTGGTAGTAGCTATTGCCATGAACATTTTTACAGTAACCAATTTGGCTACTGGAGAAAAATTGTCAGTGTAGTCAACTCCAAGTAGTTGATTGAATCCCTTGGCCACCAACCTGGCCTTGAACCTGTCAACAGAGCCATCTGGCTTGTATTTGATTCTAAAAATCCATTTGGAGGCAATGGCTCTTTTGCCTTTGGGTAGAGTCATTAGGTACCAAGTGTTATTTGTATCTAGGGCATTTAGTTCATCTTGCATGGCTTGCACCCAGTTGCTGTCCTCCTTAGCTTGTAAATAGGACTTAGGTTCATAGGTCATAGAGACATTTACCACAAAGCTCAAGTAATGAGGGGTGAAGGTGGGTTCAGAAGTAAAACAAGGATAGGTGTTGGAAGAATTACCTGTGGTAGTGTTGGAGAACACACCAGGATTAACAAGATATATAGAGGTTGCCACAAAATCATTTAGCCATCTTGGTCTTGTGGAGAGCCTTGTGCTTCTTCTTGTTTGTGCTGAAATCCCTTCTTCTAAATGTTCTGGGGTTGATTCAGAAGTAACAGGTGCTTCTCCTTCTTCTTCAGTTATAAATGTGTCAATATATGGTTCAGTCTCTTCTGTTGATCTTAAAGATTCATGGGGAGGACTAGGATCGGCATTCAGTGGTATTGAGATTGTAGGAATTGAGTCAGGTTCGGGTACTGTGTTTGGTAACATTGTTTTGTAGAGGTTATAAGAATCTTGTTGGGATCTGAATGGGAATATGTCTTCATGGAAGATGACATCTCTGGAAATTATGGTCTTGTTTAGGTTTAGTGATAGATTTTGTAGGCTTTCATTCCTGGGACATATCCAAGGAATACTCCCTTAAAGGCTCTTTCTGCAAATTTTGTTTTGTGGGGTAAGGTATTGGTTGCAAAGCATAGGCAACCAAAGGTTTTGAGTGGGTCAAGATTGGGGTCTTCCTTATGTAAGCGAGCATAAGGTGTCTCCCAATTCAGTGCTGAGGTTGGTAATCTGTTGATAATATAGGTGGCTATGAGTATGGATTCTCTCCAGAATCTTTTTAGTAAATTTGACTGAAACATTAGGGCTCTTGCAACTTGTAGTAAGTGCTTGTGCTTTCTTTCAACTACTCCGTTCTGTTGTGGAGTGTATGGGCATGATTTCTGGTGAATAATGCCTTTTTCCTTTAACCACTTGCTGCAATCTTAATTCACAAACTCAGTCCCATTATCTGATCTCAAGTTCTTTATTGACTTGTGAAATTGGTTGTTAATCATGGCAATGAACTCTTTTAACACAACAAACACAGATTGTTTGAGCTGTAGTAAATATGTCCATGTTGCTCTAGTGTAATCATCAACTATGGTTAATACATATCTTGCATTTGAGACTGAAACCACTGAATATGGGCACCAAAGGTCCACATGAATTAGCTCAAATGGTGTTGTGGAAGTGATCTTGCTTTTATTGAAACTCAATCGTTGTTGTTTTGCAATGGGACAAATGGTGCATACATGGGAATCACAGTCACTAGCTTTTATTATATTTAGGTGCAGTAATTTATTTTTTGATGCATGACCTAATCTTCTGTGCCATATTTCATATATGCCTTAAAGCTGTTAAGATACCAGTGCTGTGCCAATTGTCTTTAATCTACTTCCTTGATGGCTAAATGATTCTTTATTTAGTCTATATAATCCTTGGTGCATTCTCCCAACAGCTAGTAGGTGTTTAATCACTAGGTCCTGTAAGATACACTGGTTATGAAGGAATTGCACATATATTTTGTTCGATGTGTGATCTGGCTAACAGACAGTAAATTGTATTTAAAGGCAGGCACATATAGCACATCTAACAATTGCATATTCTGGTTTAAAGATAATGTTCCAATTTTAGTGATGTTTTTCATGCTGCCATCGGGTAGGGTCACAACACTTGGTTTAGTTAGAATTATGTAGTTTGAAAAAAGGGATAGGTCATTATACATGTTAGCTGTGGCACCTGTGTCTATAATCCACTCTCCTATAGTTCTAATTTTATTGGCCTTAGAGTAGCAAAAGGATGTCATACCTGCAAATCCAGTGTAATTCACACAATTGGCATCATTGCTGCCAGTAGTACCTTAGCCATGACTCTTCATGTACTTCATCATTTCTTGTATTAGTGACTCCATATTCCAATCAGCTTTGCCTTGAATGTAGCTGTCATCACAGTTTAGAGGCGTTTCAAACACATGAGCTGCAACATTTTCTTTCCCTTTGTTCTTTTTCAGTTTGAGTTCATTGAACTAGTCTGGATATCCATTGAGCTTGAAGCAGGTTTCCTTTACATGACCTGTGGCTTTGCAGTAAGAACCTGTGGCTTTGCAGTAAGAACACGTTCTGTCATTCCTATTTTTTAATTGAGTCTTCCATGTTCTGCCTCTGTTAATCTCAGAAGTTTTTGCTGTCATTGCATTATTCCCAGCTTCCTCACTCTGTACTTCCCTCTGCTTCTCAATCCTCAGGATCATGGAATATGCTTTATTTACACTAGGCAGTGGCTCCATAATAAGAATCTGATTCCTTACATGGTCATAAGACTCGTTTAGGCCCATTAAGAATTGCATTAACTTGTGTTTGCCCTCTATATCAGCGAATAATTTTGCTGCGCCACAATCACATACTGGAATTGGTTCTAAACATGCATATTCGTCCCATAATTTTTTTAATTTCGTGTAATACATCATGAGATTATTGTTTGCTTGATTAGCATTACTGATTTCCTTCATTAATTGGTACATCAGGGGGCCATTACTGTCCCCAAATCTTTCTTTTAATTCTTCCCATAATTCATAGGCATTTGTAGCATAGAGAAAAACTTCAGCCAATTCTTTTGATAGAGCATTCAAGATCCAGGACATTACCATTTTATCTTCCTTCTACCATTCCTCGTGGTTTTTGTCATCTTGATCTGGCATCTTGCATTTGCCATTTATGAATTCTAGCTTATCTTTTGCTTTCAACGCAATGACCATTGATCTGCTCCAAGTCAGGTAGTTATTGCCGTTTAGAGGAGAACTAACGAGGATCATGCTGGGAGAGTCAGAGTTCAACAGCCTCATCATCTTGTCGTCTTTCTCTGCCTTCCCTGGTGTATTTTCTTCAATAATTTCTGCCATTGCATTCATTAATTGAGGTGTGTAGACTGGGAAATTAAGGGTGATTTCTTTTCAGATCTGGATTTGAGTTTGGTGGGGTGGTTTACATAGGGTATGCTCTGATACCATGATGAGATTAGCTAAAAATGGGAATGAGGGAAAATGGAATTGAAATGAATGTTTTTATTGATTGGAGATTTGTCTATATATATGTAAGGAGGGGGAAGCCTTATAAGGGCAAGCCCCAAGAGACCCCAGTGGACGCGTTTTGGGAAGAAAGGGTATCAAATCCCTTGACCCAAGAACAAAACCGTGAGGGAAGAAAGGGTTTCAATCCCTTGACCCAAAGCGGACAATATTCACTGGTGTGGGGCCAGAGGATGTTACAATAAAAACATACCAAGAACCCTAATCATGCAACTCTACCCTCCATATCTCCATGCTAGGATCGTTCATCTTCTTTTTTTCAAGAGGTAAGTGAAGATCCTGAACTTCTTTTTATGATTTGTGGAGGTTTTATAGAGTTTATGGGTAGAGTTGCATGATTAGGGTTCTTGGTATGTTTTTGGTGTTTTGTTGATGAAAGCATGTATATATGTTGTGTTCTGTTGTTTGTTGGGGTTATAAGGTAGTTTTTGACCCCTTTGAGCATATACTTGGATATATGTGTGTTGAGGATTTGTGGCTTCGGTTGCCTAAGCTTGCCCCAGAGAGTTTGGACTTTCGGCTCTGGAGGGGGGTTTCGGCCGCCGAAGGTTGTGGACTTTCGGCTCTGGAGTGCCTTGCAGCCCCCGAACCTTGCCCCCGAAAGGGTTCGGCTGTCGAAAGTAAAAGTTCGGTCACCGAAGGTGCATGAGTTTCAGCTCTAGAGAGGACATTCGGCCGCCGAACCTGCCGCCGAATGTGCTCTGTCCAGTCTTCCTTTGCATGATTTACATGGTTGTTTTAGGGTGTCTAAGGGGATGTTTGGGGAGTTTTATAGAGTTGTTCTTGAGCTAGTTTGGTCCCTCATTTGAGTCCATCTGTGTAGGCACAGACCAGAGGAACCAGAGAGTTCAGCAGTGAGTACTGCTTCAGAGTTTGCAGAGTCTGTTCAGAGATAGCCAGAGGTGAGTGGAACTAAACTTAATTCTTTTACTTGAGAAATTGAATGCTTTGAGCATATTTCATGCACCATAACTATGCAATAGGTTGATTGCATTAGAAATCACGAATATGTTGCATTGCATTCTATCATTGTGATGTGTGGGTGAAAGTGGATGATCCAATAGTCTCTGAGTAAGACCAGGTGCCCATTCTACGCCCTGGCACGGTAGAAAGACCAGGTGCCCAGTCTGCGCCTTGGCACAGATATGGTAAGTATCAGATGTTGTGTACAGGAAGACCAGGTGCCCATTCTACGCCCTGGCACGAGGATAGGATGTCGGGACTATTTGGGGACATGATCACCCGAGTTGATGTGACTTACTTGTGTTGTGAAGCATTCCATGAAAGCATGTTTAATAACTGATTTTATTGTTCTACTCACTGGGCTATAGTAGCTCATCCCACTCCCTTAACCCCAGTGTTGCAGGTTCAGTGTACAGGGAACGTTCAGAAGAGTTCAGGAAGAGCTGTAACAACCCAAAAATCGGACCGTCACCGGCGCTAGGATTCAGGTCGACTTAAGGTCGCCGGAACCCGTAGCTAGCTTGCTATACTCTCTGTGTACCTGTAAAATCCCATACATGATCATATATTTTCTGTGACAATACAAACTCTTCTCTAATCCAAGACTCAACCTGTGCATGCACTCTCTCTGTGCACAGACCCCTTACTGGGTCTACACAATATCTGTTAAACCTGGTTTTTCACATACTCATAAAACAATTACATAAACAGATCATGTATACAAAAGGATTACAAACCAAATAAGTCAAGCACCATTCTAACTTTATACACAACTATTACATCTCTTTATAATATTACATGTCCACACTATACTATTACAAAACTCTTTTCTCTTCCTGAACTCTTCTGAACTTTCCCTGTACACTAAACCTGCAACACTGGGGTTAAGGGAGTGGGATGAGCTACTATAGCCCAGTGAGTAGAACAATAAAATCAGTTATTAAACATGCTTTCATGGAATGCATCACAACACAAGTAAGTCACATCAACTCGGGTGATCATGTCCCCAAATAGTCCCGACATCCTATCCTCGTACCAGGGCGTAGAATGGGCACCTGGCTTCCTGTACACAACATCTGATACTTACCATATACCGTGCCAGGGCGTAGACTGGGCACCTGGTCTTTCTACCGTGCCAGGGCATAGAATGGGCACCTGGTCTTACTCAGAGACTATTGGATCATCCACTTTCACCCACACATCACAATGATAGAATGCAATGCAACATATTCGTGATTTCTAATGCAATCAACCTATTGCATAGTTATGGTGCATGAAATATGCTCAAAGCATTCAATTTCTCAAGTAAAAGAATTAAGTTTAGTTCCACTCACCTCTGGCTATCTCTGAACAGACTCTGCAAACTCTGAAGCAGTACTCACTGCTGAACTCTCTGGTTCCTTTGGTCTGTGCCTACACAGATGGACTCAAATGAGGGACCAAACTAGCTCAATAACAACTCTATAAAACTCCCCAAACATCCCCTTAGACACCCTAAAACAACCATGTAAATCATGCAAAGGAAGGCTGGACAGAGCACATTCGGCGGCAGGTTCGGCGGCCGAATGTCCTCTCCAGAGCCGAAACTCATGCACCTTCGGCGGCCGAACTTTTACTTTCGGCAGCTGAACCCTTTCGGGGGCAAGGTTCGGGGGCTGCAAGGCACTCCAGAGCCGAAAGTCCACAACTTTCGGCGGCACCTTCGGCGGCCGAAACTCCCCTCCAGAGCCGAAAGTCCAAACTCTCGGGGGCAAGCTTAGGCAACCGAAGCCACCTCCTCAGCATGTTCGGCGGCCGATCCTTCCTTCGGCAGCCGAAGCTGGGTTCTTTGGCAAGGCAGAACCTTGCTCTGCCTCACGCCAAACTTCTCCAATCTTACCCAAACTCAAACACCACAAATCCTCAACACACATATACCCAAGTATATGCTTAAAGGGGTCAAAAACTACCTTATAACCCCAACAAACAACAAAACACAACATATATACATGCTTTCATCAACAAAACACCAAAAACATACCAAGAACCCTAATCATGCAACTCTACCCATAAACTCTATAAAACCTCCACAAATCATAAAAAGAAGTTCAGGATCTTCACTTACCTCTTGAAAAACAAGAAGATGAACGATCCTAGCGTGGAGATATGGAGAAACTCTCCCTCAAACTCTCCAAACTTCAAATCTTGGGTTTTTAGCTCAACACCTTCAAAACAACATCAAAACCTATCAAAACTTTGCAAGATTTGATGAAAACATGAAGAACACCCAAGGAAGACATGGTCTCACCTCTGTTTGTGAAAGGAAAAGCAAATCTTATCCTTTAACCGACTGAGAGCCTTTTATAGGTAGCTGGCCAGACCACCTTCGGCGGCCTAACGTGAAATCAAAAGCCATGTATGTTCGGCGGCCGAACATCACCTTCGGCGGCCGAACCTGGCTTTTCTTCCTTGGTGCTTTTCTTTCAAAAACTCATTTCCTTTTCACTTTAAAACTATATATCCTACGCAAATACTTTAGAAAAACATAAAGCTTACCCGTCGAGAGGATTTCGACATCCTGGATCCCACCGGCTCGAGTCCGGCATTGGAATTCTACTTTCCGGTGGGATCCAGGATGTCGAAATCCTCTTGACGGGTAAGCTTTATGTTTTTCTAAAGTATTTGCGTAGGATATATAGTTTTAAAGTGAAAAGGAAATGAGTTTTTGAAAGAAAAGTACCAAGGAAGAAAAGTACCAAGGAAGAAAAGCCAGGTTCGGCCGCCAAAGGTGATGTTCGGCCGCCGAACATGCATGGCTTTTGGTTTCACGTTAGGCCGCCGAAGGTGGTCTGGCCAGCCACCTATAAAAGGCCCTCAGTCGGTTAAAGGATAAGATTTGCTTTTCCTTTCACAAACAGAGGTGAGACCATGTCTTCCTTGGGTGTTCTTCATGTTTTCATCAAATCTTGCAAAGTTTTGATAGGTTTTGATGTTGTTTTGAAGGTGTTGAGCTAAAAACCCAAGATTTGAAGTTTGGAGAGTTTGAGGGAGAGTTTCTCCATATCTCCACACTAGGATCGTTCATCTTCTTGTTTTTCATGTTTTTATTGATTGGAGATTTGTCTATATATACACATTTGTAGAAACTGAAATCTAATTAACTGAGTTCTCTCTAGGTTATACTGGAACCTTCTGGTATCTCCTGAAGTGTATTACATGGAACGACGAGATAGTTTTGGATTAGAAAATTCATTTTTGAACTTGGTGTGGTTTCTAGCATTGTTAATCCAGTTACATTGAACTGTGATAACAATGGAGCCATTGCATAAGTAAAGGAACCCAAGTCTCATTAAAGATCCAATTATGCATTTAGGTGATTTCAAATGTTTAGAGAGATTATTGAAAGGAAAGATGTGGAGATAAAGCGAGTTTCACTAACGAGAAAATCTTAAAAATTCTCTTATTAAGACATTGTTCTAGTAAAAACATAATTACCGTATATTATACTTATGTGATAAGTCATATGGGTGATTAGTTTTAGTGCAAGTGTGAGATTATTAGTAATATGCCCTACAGCCAATCTGTTGATTATACTTTGATATTATTTTTTATGTGTTTTAAATATTTAAATACATTGTACAAAGGCTGTTATTTATCTTTAATGTCAATTTAGTTGAATCTCGAGTAAAGATAAAGTCTATGAGACTATATTACTGTGTAAAGAAAATTATAATGTGGTTATAATTGTGAGATTCCTATTATATTTAAGTAATGTCTCCAAATGTTCCTGATTGATGTTCTTATCATGATTGGACAATGATTAGAGCTGTTGAGATTGATACATATTATGTTCTTTCCTTTTAGAGCAAACAAGTGATCTCGTAGATTGAAATATGTGAGATATCTAGAACTAATATGTAAGTACTTATTTTATAAATAAGTGCATTGAACTGACCTCCTAAGAAATCCATATGGAAAATAACTTGTGTCTATGGACTATTCAAATGATGGTTGTGTAGGTAATCCTTTAACTTTAAATCAATAAATAATCTTATATAGGGACTTTTATATTTTGATTCATCTTACACATTACTTAGTTCATAAGTAACAAATAGGGATGAACTGGATATATTAGAAACTCTATGAAGGTGTTTACGTGATTAAGATATGATTCATCACCCTAAATTAAATTAGAAAATGTTCCATTTGTTCTCTGCTAGTATTGATCATGAAATCCTTAGGTAAGGTGGAATAAGATTAGCAAATTGAATTTGAAATTTCATTTAATAGGCCATAGCTAATAAATAAGAAATAATATGATTTAATATTGCATATATGTTCCATATATTAAATGTTAAATCAGGACATTTGTAATGAAGGAATATTAATTACAATAATAAATCATGCACTAAAAGGTTAAGTTAAACCATTTTTGATATTTCGAATATTTAGATAGTTTTGATATGTTGCTAGACAATATTCTTGACTTTCAAATTAATTAATTAGTTAATTATATTTGTTGTCAATATATTTAGAACTTAGTGGGTTATGCATATAAAGAATCACATTAGAAAATATAACGAGAAGTTAAATCAAGTACAACTTGATTGCATATAAATTGACATTGAAATAAAATTGTAATTTGAAAAAATTATGATTTTGATTTAATTATTAAGTTGAGACTTAATTAATATTGTCTAAAATTTATATGACCTGTTTATTAAAATTTTGATTCATAGTTATAATTTATTTATTTAATTAGTTAAATAAATAAATACTATTATACTGAAACTTTAAAATTTTAGTATGAAAGGTATTTTGTGAGAGCATGTACCTCTATGTAGAAAACACTTTTGAGAGCCTCCAAAATTTATAGGAAAGGTAGAGAGTTAACACTCAAAATCTCTCTCCTTCTTAAACCCTTAAAGCGGTTCTAAAGTTTTTCGATCGTAATTTTGAGTGGATATCGCTAGAGACCAGATATTTAGACAATTTGTAATAACATATTCAAAATGAATGATTTGATGTATTTACCGCAAAGAAAATAAGAAGTATTTATTTTCTTTTTAATATCATTGTCTTATTCATTTACACTTAATTAATGTTGATGAAAAATTTATTTTTCTAGTTCTTCCACCGTGTTCAATCCGATTGAAACCAATATAATCCCTTCAGAAATAGATCCTATGTTTCATCATTTGTTGCTCGTTGAATTTTTTTATTTATTTATCTGTTGAGTGCTACTGAACAACAAAATAATTTGTTCTATTTCAATTTTTGTAAATTGTGCTCCCTATCCGTGTAAAATTACAAGTTTTATTTTGTGATTTTTTCTAATGTATTATATGATTTTTTCAATTTATTTTTTACTTAGCATGCATTTGCTTAGAAAAGGTGTGTGGAGGTTTATTTCAAGTTTACGTAGCAATATTTGCTAAGTTTTCCTGAATTTGGAAAATTAATAAAAGAAAAGACTTGCTAATTAAAAAAAAAATCTAATTACCGAATTTGGGACATGCATCCTCCAATCCTCCAACCATATGAGCATTTAATTTCCTAGTATTTGGCCATTACTACAGCTGGGTGGCTGGTGCAACGTTACAAGCAGCCCACATGAGAGAACACGTTGAACACAAAGGCGGTAGAGTTGACTCACCACGGGCAACACCGTCCTATCTTGAAAAACATGGAAATGATAGAGATTGATCGCTGAAGTCTCAACTACACTTGCACACTTAAGCTGGATACTTCATTTATTTTTGTTTTTAATATTATCTTTTTCTTATCTATATAAGTGGGTGCCAAGAGCTCCCTCTTCAGCCCTTTCTTCGAGAGAGAAGAGAAGAAAAGGAAAGGAAAGAAAAAACTTGCAGACTCAAGTTCAAAACTTTCCTCTTTCTCTTTCTTCGTAAGGTGGTACTTGCGTTTCCCCTTGAGCTTCTCCAAATCTAGTTTGCTACTTAACTTCTACTCTTTAGATTCTAGAATTACTGCATTTCCCCGCTTTATTTTGACAAGAGAAAAATCACAGAAGCTTAAAACCCCAACAAGAAAGAACAAATCCTAGGAGAAGATGGCTGCTCCATTGTCAGTTTGGCCTTGGGAGAAGCTGGGAATTTTCAAGGTAAACAAAATTTTCCTCACGTAAAATTGATCAAGTAATGTGATTAAGTGCTGATTTGGTCATGTTTCATCTCTTTTTTTTTTTTCTGTGTAGTATCTGTTTTATGGACCACTGGTTGCAAAAGCCATATATTCACAGATTCATCAGGAGGGTAACTTCATGATTGATTGGTGTCTCCATATTCTCATTATCTGTGCTCTTCGAGGATTAGTTCATATTTTCTGGAGCTCTTTCGTTAACATGCTTTTCCTCACAAGTAATCGCCGGATAAACCAGCAAGGCTATGATTTCAAGCAGATAGACAATGAATGGAACTGGTAATCATTAATTTCTCAATCATATTGTTATTTAATTTCTCTCTTTGTGTATATAGTTGCTATATATTATATAAATATATATCTATTTCCTGTCAACTTTGCAGGGACAATTTCATACTTCTTCAAGCGATAATTGCATCCATTGCATGCTATATCTTCCCAACGTTCATTGAAAATGTTCCTGTGTGGAACACAAAAGGATTCATTACCATTTTGATACTCCATGTCGGAATGTCAGAGCCTCTATACTACTGGGTACACAGATGCTTCCATGAAAGTTATCCTTTTACCCATTACCATTCACTTCATCATTCGTCGCATGTGCTCCATCCCTTTACAGGTAAGAAGTACATTTCGAATAAGTAATTGAATTAACAGTCGACGGATCATCCAAGAAAAGGAGTTCTATAAAAACTTTTCTCATATTTCAGCAAAAAGGATTAAGTAAACTAGCAAACCCCGTCTATTTTTCTAACCTTTGAATCACGATATGAAATAAATCTAACTATTGTGCAGATATATTTTAGGCTTGAGCTTTTATATTTATATTTTTACATTTGTGTGCAGGTGCAACTGCAACATTTTTAGAGCATCTTGTACTAACCATGATCATTGGAATTCCAATAACTGGGTCTTATATGATGGGATATGGATCAAGAGCTGTGGTTTATGGTTATATTTTGGCATTTGATTTCCTTAGATGCTTGGGACACTCCAATGTCGAAATTGTTTCTCATCGATTGTTTGAGATTTTCCCTTTCTTTAGATATCTCCTCTATACACCATCGTAAGTAAAAATTTCAATCTCCTCCCTTCTCATCATAAGCTCTATCATCTCTTATGAGAGATTTTTCCTTACAAAATTATAGATTTTATCAACTTTATTATTTTTTGCGAAATTTATATTCTTAATTAATGAGTATGAGGAGCAAAAGAAGTGATGATATTATGGCTCTAGTATCCCGAAAAGTCTCTGCACAAGAAATGTACTTTTGAATTTAAGCTGCAATTTTGGTGGAGATAGCTTGAGCGTGACCATAGGGTGGTAGTTGGGAGAGTAATTGCGTTTGTTGAATTTGTTGAAACCAACTAGAGTACTTGCCTATGTATCTTAAAACTCTAAAGGGAATTATAATTATATGCTGTATTTATGGAGATTGAATTGACTTGATTTTGGGTGGTTACAGATACCATAGCCTGCACCACTCGGAGATGGGCACCAATTTCTGCCTTTTTATGCCTGTATTTGATGCGATATGGAACACCCTAAACGCCAATTCTTGGGAACTCCACAACCAAATAAGTTCACATGCAGGTAAATCTCTTAAAAGCAATCACAATTCTCTTTCCTATATTTTAGGACTTATGTATAACTGGTAATAATTTAAAATTATTATGAAAATATTTAATTTTTTATTATATATATAATAATATATTTTAATAAATAAATTATTTATATTTAATAAAATTATAATTTTCACTATTTTTTATCCACCAAAAAATTAAATAAACCGTTAGGTCTATTTTCTAGTTTTAGTAGTATATATATATATATATTATAGTTTAAGTATTATTTAGGGTGATATTCAATCGATTCGGTTTAAAATTGAATCGAATTAAATAAACTGAAAATTGAAATTTTAGTATTTATACAAATTGAATCGATTTTGATCAAAAATCAAATCAAATCAAATCAATCTGATTCGGTTCGATTCGATTCGATTTGATCAGTTTAAATTTTAATTTTTTTATTTTTACTCTTTATTTTTATTTTTAATATTTTAAAATTTAATTAGAATATTTTAATTTTAATATGATCTAATCTCTTTATATTATTGAAAATAATATATTATTTTCATTAATCGGTTCGATTTAATTTTTTTCTGATTAAAATTGAACTAAATCAAAATAATTAAAATTTTTAAAATTAAAAATCGAAACAAATTGAAATATATAAAAAATTAAATCAAAATTTTAAATTAATTCAGTCTGATCAATTTTTTCGATTTAAATTGAATACTGTTTATTTTTAATTTAATTTTATAATAATAATAAAAAAATACAGTTATTTTTAGACTATCACTGTTAATTTATAATTACAATTTAAATATATAATCCATATAAACCATAATTAGTATCATTGGTGCTGTTGTTCTGCATCAGACTGCAACCACTACCAAAAGTTAAATACAATCTTCCACGAAAATTTCCAAAGCAGGAAACCGCACAAGTACAACTTTTTAGCCTCTATATACAGTAGTATACGCATCTTGACAGCGACCGTGATGCTCCATTTTACCTGTCTTCATAAATATTTCAACCCATGTTTACTTTGAAATAAAATTACCATTCAGTTAAGTGGTTTAAATTGAAAAAATTAATTAAATTAAATTAATTTAAAAATTTTAATTTTATTTTATTTAATTTAATTTAATTTTTAATTTTAAAAGTTTTAATTATTATAATTCAGTTTATTTTTAATAAAAAAAATTAAAAAATCGAATTGAATCGATTAATAATAATAGTATATTATTTTTAGTAATATAGAGATTAGATCATAATTAAAATTAAAATATTTTAATTAAATTTTAAAAAAATTTAAAAATTAAAAAATCCAATCGAATCAAATCAAATTAGATCAATTTATTTTGATTGAATTCTATTCAAAATCGATTTTATTTAATTTTTATAAATATTAAAATTTTAAATTTTAAATTTATTTAATTCAATTCGATTTTAAACAGAATCACATTTATTTATTTTCATACATGTTAAAATATGAAAATTTATAAAATATTTTAATAAAATAATTAAAAGGGTGAATTTATAAAATATAAAAATATTTTATTCGAGTGATTTTAAAATAAAAATGAATTAATAAATTTTTTAAAAATTTAAGAATTTAATAGTATTTTATTCAAAATAATTTTAATTTTTATAATATTTTTCCACTAAATTATCGAACATCTATATTGATGAATTTGATGTTTTAGACGAAATTATCTTAATCAATCTTCACTTATTTTATCTCTAATGTGCTGCATACATCTTCTGACAAATGTCGACATCTTTAATCTCAATCACCGGAAAATTAAAAGCCACGTGTACTTTGATTTTCTACCTAATTGCAGGGAAAAAAGAGAGAGTGCCTGATTTTGTGTTCTTAGCTCATGCGGTGGATGTTTCATCTTCAATGCATGCACCGTTTGTTAACAGGGCGATTGCCTCATTCCCCTACACGGCCGTGTCTGTAATGCTCCCATTCTGGCCGGTTTCATTTATGGTGCTGCTAGCCATGTGGGCTAAGGCTAAGACCTTCATGCTATCCTTCTACAATCTAAAAGGCAGATTGCACGCAACATGGGTCGTGCCTAGGACTGGCTTTCAGGCATGTTTACAAACTCAACTGGGTTAATATTCACATTTTGAAAAATTCCTAGTTTATAAACTCGAATGCATATGCGAATTTTCCTTCAAATTCGCTTCAGCTATGCTGGAGTTATAATAAATATAAGCTAGAGTGATTTGTATGCAGTATTTCCTGCCGTTTGCTCAAGAGGGCATTAACAAGCACATAGAAGAAGCAATTCTAAGAGCTGATAGAGATGGGGTCAAGGTCATTAGTCTTGCTGCATTAAACAAGGTTAGTACATTACCTAGTTTTTTTTTTCTTTAATCAATAAAATATTTTTCATTGAATATTTTTCTTGAAAGTCCCAAATATCAAAAAAATTAAAAAATATTTTTCTCAAAAAATATTTTCAATGGATGCTAAATTTAAGAAAAAATGTCAAAGTGAACAAATCTTTTTTTTTTTTTCCAGAATGAAGCACTGAATGGTGGTGGAACGCTATTTGTGAACAAGCACCCAAAGCTTAGAGTTCGAGTGGTGCATGGAAACACCTTAACAGCTGCTGTTATTCTCAATGAAATCCACAAGGATGTTAAAGAAGTGTTTCTAACTGGAGCTACTTCTAAACTTGGAAGAGCCATTGCCCTCTATCTTTGCCAAAGGAGAGTAAGGGTGCTTGTAAGTTTTTTGCCCCACTCCCATTTCTTCTTTATTATATCTCCTTTTGACTTTCTTTTATATATATTTAAATTATTTATGTATATTTAAATAATTTTTTTTTAAAAATAAAAAATAAATTTAAATATTATAAAAAATATTTCTATTTTATTAAATATTTGAAATTCAAATTTTAAGGAACGAGTATTCTGCCGTTTTTATTAGATTTATTTGAAAACGAGCATTCTGTCGTTTTTATTAGATTTATTTGATACGAATTTAAATTTATCATAGGTATTTGAAATCGGTGATTTAAATAAAAATAAATAAATTTAAATACTTAATTTCAGTTTAATTAATTGTAACATGTAAATAATATCATAGGAGGCGATATTGCAAGGTCCTATTTTTTTTCCTATTTACTATATATTATATTCTATAATAACACATTGGGATTTGTGAATTTAAATTTCAAATATTAAATTTAAAATTTATAAATTTAATATTTGAATTTAAAATGATGGTTAGCGTCTAACAAAAAAAATTATTAGATTTTATTTGAATTGTGTAATTATTATTATTTCAAATCCTTGATTTTTTTAGCCTTTATTCTTATTTTGGATTTGATTAAAATTGGAATTCATATGTTTCTTACACATCTTAAGAAAGATGTTAATTTTTTTTAAGGTCTTAAATAAGGTATTTGATGCAATGGTAATTATTGTCTAAATCACATATATAAATTATTCAAAACATAAATTTATTGATTTACCTTTTCGTTTAAATTCAAAAAATTGATCGAATTAAATTAATTTAAAAATTTAGTTTGATTTTTATTAATTTCAGTTCAATTTAGTTTTTAATTTTAAAAATTTTAGTTATTTCGATTTTAATTAAAAAAAAATCGAATCGAACTGATTAATGATAATAGTATTTTTTTTTACTATAGAAATATTATATCATAATTAAGATTGAAATATTTTAATTAAATTTTAAAATACTAAAAATAAGATGTAAAAAATTAAAAATCTATTAAAAAATATAACCGATTAAATCGAACTGAATCAAACAGAATTAGCGTTTGATTTTATAAAATATATTAATGTTTTAATTAACTGATTTTAATTTGAAATAGAAATGAATTATTAAATTTTCTACAAATTCAAGAATTTGATAATAATTCTTTCTATTAATAATGTCGCATGAGTATAATGGGGCAGAAATTTCCCAAGAGGAAAGGGAAAAATGATGGAGATTTTTTTTAAAAAAAAAAGGCCACAACACCGAGGATTTTCCTTGGGAAAATGGGTCTCCCTTCACCCAGTAGCATATGCTGCCTATTGCCAACAGTCATTAATGAGTAGACTATATATGGTTGGCTGGTAAAGGTAGACTTGATGGTATGATTGAACAATAATGCAGATGTTGACTCTTTCAACCGAAAGATTCCAAAATGTTCAAAAGGAAGCTCCCTTGGATTGCCAAAGCTACCTAGTACAAGTCACCAAGTATCAGGCAGCCAGAAATTGCAAGGTATCAATCATCTATGAACATTATCCCAACCACTAACTGTGAAAAGAAAATTAGTGGATACTGAAATCGATTGATTTGTTATTTGTGGAAATTGCAGAATTGGATCGTTGGCAAATGGATCACACCTAGAGAGCAAAGCTGGGCTCCAAAAGGAACACATTTCCATCAATTTGTAGTCCCACCAATACTGTCGTTTAGAAGAGACTGCACTTACGGGGATCTTGCAGCCATGAGACTGCCGGAGGACGTTCAGGGGCTCGGATGCTGTGAGGTGAGCAAATTTTCGAGTAATTTGCACAAATCTTCATAACAATCTGGTTTTGGTTGATCATATAGCTGTTATTTAGATTGACATTGAAACCCTTTTGGGGAATGTTTTAATTGCACAGTATACAATGGAGAGAGGAGTGGTTCATGCATGCCATGCAGGTGGTGTGGTTCATCTGCTAGAAGGTTGGACTCACCATGAAGTCGGTGCCATAGATGTGGACAGGATTGATCTGGTTTGGAATGCTGCTTTGAAGCATGGATTAAAGCCTGTATCAAGTGTCAACAAACAAAAATCAATGTGAAATGAAGTTTGTTGTAACCAAAAAGGCTCTTTATTTTGTTGCTAATTTATATAAGATGGAACAAGAATGAAATGTTTAATTAAGTTGCATATTAATATAGTTTATCATATTTAGTTTCTGCTCTAAATTATTTGTTATTCAAAATCTACTTTTCCGATAATTCAGATTCATGCTAAACAAATCCACTAAGCAGGCAAAGTACTATCTTCCAAATTTTATAGGTACTGGGTATATAAAATTCAAATTCGAGACTATTAATTAAGACACAAGAAATCCCTACCATTCTATATCATCTCTTTGGAGTTCATATCTAATTTTTTATATCATTTAAATTCAATTTTAATTACACTGAATGATATGCTATTTGATGTCGTCTGTCTGAAGTCTTTTGACTCTTTTGACCATATGATGATCTATAAATGAGAAACTGTGAGGTATTTGGTATCTGATTAGCAAATATTTTAACGCTCAAATCAATAAATAATAATACGGGTGAGTGTAAGGTTTGAATAAAAAGTAGTTTCAATATTTAGAAATTGCATATCTTGACCTTTGTATTCTAATTACTTTTATACTGAAAGATAATAAGATTGGTTATCTATTTTTTCCTTTGTTACAGGCTATATAAGAAGTAAATATTTTAATATATGAAATAAATATTGATAGATGGGTTAGTTACTTAATCTCAGGGATTGTATAATTATAGGCTTGATTTACCTTTTTGTTTAGATACCGTCTTTTATGTATAAATAGGTTGTAATCTCTACTGTAAAATATAACAAAATATTATATTACTATATGGTATCAGAGCCATTCTTGTAGAGATTTAATTTTTTTTCTCTCTTGTCAAGTTTTAAAATTTTTGGAGACTTAGAACTCCTGTTCTTTTGTGTTTCCCATCTAGGGTAATATTTGTCTCTCATCGTCCACCTAGAGAGGATGCCGAAGTTGTCTTGCAACCAGCTCGTTAGATTTGTGGTTCGTTGCTGTTTGGGTGTTGGGTAGAGGCATTTTTTTTAATATTGTTCACTGGGTTAGATTTTGTTATCTTCCTTTCATTCGTTTGAAGGTAAAAGAGTATAGAGTTTTAGTTGAAATGCTTTTTGACAGTAAGACTCATATTATTAAAATTATCCCAATGTCTTCAATAGCGGCTGAAACAGGTAAAACATGTCTTATTTGCTCTTTACATAAATGGATCATTAATTCTGGTGCCACGGATCACAGATAATCCTCATATTTTTACTAGCTTTCAATCTCATAAAGCACCTTCTCCTGTTATTATAGCCGATGGGTCAACCTATAATGTTGAGGATTATGGGACTATTAAACATACTTCTTCTATTATCCTATCATCTGTACTAAATTTACCTAATCTTGCCTTTAATTTAATCTCTGTGAGTAAACTTACCAAAGACCTAAATTGTTGTGTTTCTTTTTTTTCCTGATTATTGTCTCATTCAGGATCTTGTGACGAAATAGATTATTGGTAAAGGACATGTATCTGGGGGTCTCTACATTTTGGATGCATGGGTACCTCAATCTGTTGCTTGCTTTAGTGTCGTGTCTCCGTTTGAAGCACATTGTCGGTTGGGACACCCTTCTTTACTGGTTTTGAAGAAGTTATGCCTTCAATTTCATGAAGTATCTTCACTAATTTCATGAAGTATCTTCACTAGAATGTGAGTCATGTCATTTTGCAAAACATCATCGAAACTCTTTAAGTCCTAGAATCAATAAACGAGCTGAGTCTGCTTTTGAATTAGTTCATTTAGATGTTTGGGGCCCATGTCCGGTTGGATCTAAGACTGGATTCAGATATTTTATCACTTTTGTGGATGATTACTCTAGAATGACTTGGATTTATTTTATGAAGCATCGTTCAGAAGTGTTTTCTCATTTTTCTGCCTTTTGTGCTTAAATCAAGACTCAATTTAATGTTTCTGTGAAAATTTTGCGGAGCGACAATGCTAAAGAATATATGTCAGAATCATTCCAAGCTTATATGACTCAACATGGTATTCTTCACCAATCGTCATGTGTTGATACACCCGCTCAAAACGGGATAGCTGAAAGGAAGAATCGACATCTTCTTGAGACTGCTAGAGCTCTATTGTCTCAAATGCAAGTTCCTAAGCAATTTTGGGTTGATGCTGTCTCTACTGCATGCTTTCTCATTAATCGCATGCCCTCCGCAGTACTAAACGATAATACTCCTTATAATGTCCTCTTTCCTAAGAAACTATTATTTTCTCTCAAACCACGACTGTTTGACAGTACTTACTATGTTCGGAATGTTAGACCTCATGTGACTAAACTTGATCCTAAAGCTTTGAAGTGTGTTTTCTTGGGATATTCTTGCCTTCAGAAGGGGTATCGGTGTTACTCTCCAGACCTCAACAAGTATCTGGTCTCAACAGATGTAGTCTTTTTCGAGAAACTTCCTTTTTATCCTATTGCACAAATCTCTCATGATCAAGAGGATGATGATGAGTGGCTCATCTACAGAATTATATTTGATGGTGGGACCTCTTCGAGTATGCATTCTGCTGCACAATCTGATGGTAACATTCTTCCTAATATTCAGCCTCTTGTCAACCCGTCAATTGTTCAAGTTTACTCTCGGATACTAGTACCTGATGATACATGTCCTATACAAGAATCTTCTTCGCCATCAGATCCACTACCGAGTGACCTTGACCTCCCCATTAGTCTTCGTAAAAGTAAACGACAGTGTAAATCTATCTATTCTATTGCTAATTTTATGTCTTATGATCACTTGTCTCTTTCTTCTACCTCCTTAATTGTCTCTCTAGATTTCATTTCTTTGTCTAAGATAGTTAAAGAGGCTCTGGCTCATTCTGGATGGCGTGATGCAATGTTTGAGGAAATTAAGACTCTAGATGAAAATCATACTTGGAAACTAGTTGATTTACCTTTTGGCAAGAAGGTTGTGGGCTATAAATGGGTTTTTGCTATCAAAATCAATCTAGATGGCTCCATACCGAGGCTTCGCCAAAGGTTATGCCCAAACCTATGGCGTTGACTATTCTGACAATTTTTCTCCTGTCACAAAAATAACCTTAGTTCGCTTGTTCATTTCTCTAGCTGCTTTTCAGCATTGGCCTTTACACCAATTAGATATCAAGAATGCATTTTTACATGGTGACCTCTGATCAAACATAATTTAGCCACATTTTTATTATCTTTATTACTGTTTAATTACACATTTTCCAACTTAATTTATGGTTTTTATCATGTTTTTGCAGAAAATGAAGAAAATGGAAAGTTAGAGAAAAAGTGCAAAAAAAGCTGAAAAAGTGATTGAGTTGAAGTGATTTGGCCAAATCACTCACAAGGAGCTAAAGCAGAAAATTGGGACTGACTTGCGCGAGCGATTGGGGCAAGTGATTTGGGCAAATCAACTGCCCAAATCAAACTGAAGTAGAGGCGGACAGCAGCGCGGGTAAGATGCAAATTTTAAATTTCAAAAGTATTGAAGTCCTATCCTACTTCAAACACTTCAAGATCAATCCTAGGACATCTCCAAGAGTCACTCCCAAGAAAGACTTTCTCAAGAAGAAGAATTCATTCATAATTAAATACAAAAGCAAAGAAGGAATAAAAGACTATAAAAGACCAAGTCAAATTAGGATTCCAAATCCTAATTGGACTAGGACTCTTCACCTATAAAAGGAGGCAACCCCAAATCAGCAAAAAACCATCAGTTCTTCTGTAGAATCTCATCGGCAACACTGTAGAGTTCCAGCAGCCTCTCTTCTTCTACTTTTCTCTTTTCTTTTTGTGTATTTTGTCCACCATGAGTGGCTAAACACTTTTCTTTTCTAGTTGAAGTTGGAAAAATTCAGTTTGTGATGAATTGGGAGATTTAAATCTCCATTATTAAACTCTTCTTTATTTTCAATATTTATGCAACTTGATCTTTCTATTATTATTACTTTGCCTTTAGAATCAATTAAGGCCTATTGCTTTTAATTGCTTGAGTAATATATTGTTTGAATGATTTAGGTCCGTAATTGCTTAGATTGTTTAAACTCAAGTATAATCGGTTGCATAATCTAAACTTGACCACGCAGTTGGCAATGATAGAATCAGGTTTCTCTAAGTCTTAAGGCAGTTAACAGTTGAAAAGTAAAAATCTCCAAGGACGTTCATTGGCAACTTGTTAACTAGTGTTTGATTAGCGAACGTTTCCTAATCAAACTAGAACTAAGGAGAAATTTAGATTGTGAGAAGCATCTTCCACATCCTAAACTAATTTATTGAAATAAATAGGAGTATCAAAAAGTCAATGATCAATTCTAAACAACTGAAATAGATCCATACTTCAACTAGAATTCTTCTCCCATTGAAATTCTCATCTTTTTAAATTATTGATTTCTCTTACTATTTAGTTTTAATTCATCAAATCAAACCCCCTTTTTTTAATTTATTTGTTTACCTTAGTCATTATTAGAAAAATCCGTAGTGTCAAATCCCTGTGGTTCGACCCTATTGCCACTATCTATAAATTATTTGTTGATTGATAATAGGTTTATTTTTTACGGCTTCGACAATCGCTATCAAAAATTGGCGCCGCTGCCGGGGATTTGATTTAAACTAACGTATTTTCTCTTTATGACCAGGGCTGGTCGTAAAGAAACTCTTCTTTACGATCCGGAGATTGAACGCACCGCCAAGAGCTTAAGAAAGCAAGCAAACTTGAGGAACCAAGCCTCAAAACTATCTTCATCAGCAACAGCAACGAATCTGGAGTCTACCATCCGATCTGCCACTGCACCATCAGCCAGAACTGCTACCTCCCCTGCTGCAGAATTTATTGCACCAGCAGATTCGCCTACTGCCGCACCCGCCACTGCTGAAATTGCACCAAAAACAGAATTCCAAGTTGCTGCAGAAAATCCAGCAATGGCAGAACCACCTGCTGCATATGCAGAAGCTGAAGCCGAAGTTGGAAACCTGCCTGTCCAAGCACCACAGCCACGAGGGAGAACACTACGAGAGCTAGCCATTCCAGCAGAAGATCAGGCACCATTATGCATTACCTATCCCCAATTGGCAGCACCCTTTGAATTGAAGACAGGTCTGATCCATCTCCTTCCCAAATTTAGAGGCCTAGAAAATGAGAATCCCCACAAGCATTTGAAGGAATTCCACATTGTGTGTTCAACCATGAGACCTCAAGGTATTTCAGAAGATCATGTTAAACTTAGAGCTTTTCCTTTCTCTCTTGAGGATTATGCCAAGGATTGGCTATTCTACTTGCCACCTGGATTCATCACATCATGGGCTGGTATGGTGAGAGCATTCTTGAGCAAATTCTTTCCTACCTCAAAAGCCATTGGCATCCGTCATGAAATAAGTGGCATAAGGCAAAAGCATTCTGAAGGCTTATATGAGTACTGGGAGAGGTTCAAAAGGTTGTGCACAAGCTGCCCTCAGCATGATATTTCTAACAAATCCCTCATCGAATATTTCTATGGAGGTTTACTACCCGCGGAAAGGAAGTTTATTGATGCAGCATGTGGAGGATTAATTCAAGACAAAACACCTCAAGCAATGAGGAACTTAATTTCTACTATGGCAGCAGCCTCACAGCAATTTGGAGACCAAGAACAGCCACCAAAAAGGGTGAATGAGGTGAGTACATCCACTTTAGCATCCCAAATTTCTGATCTCACCAATGATGTCCGTAGTCTTGTTGTGGGTCAAGCCCAACAAGTCCAGCTGATTCGGCAGCCCAAACCATGTGGACTATATGCAAACTTGAGCCACCCTAATGACCTATGTCCCTCCCTTCAAGAAGAGGACCAGCAAGTAGGAGGATTTAATGGGCAAAGGAGGTATGATCCCTATTCTAACACCTACAACCCAGGTTGGAGGGACCATCCGAACTTCAGTTATGCAAGGGCCAACCAATATCCAAGCTATCAGCAAAGAAACCAAGCCCACGCAGCACCTCAAAAGTCCAACACACCTCTTGAAGAGATTTTAGCAAATTCAGTGCAAAACCTTAAGCAGCAAATGAGTCAAAAGGCCACTTCAATGAGTAAGCTTAAATCACAAGGAAAGTTACCCTCCCAAACTGAAATCAATCCAAGGTAGAATGTTAGTGCCATTACACTAAGGAGTGGGAAAGAGCTTCAAGATAGCAAGGGTGAGCAGCGATCTGCCCAAATACAGAAACAGGTTGTTGAGGATAAACTGCCGAAAAGTGATCAGGGGCATCGATTTGCCCAAATCACAGACCCAATCGATAGGCAGACTGAACAGCCCGGCAGAGGCGATCTGCCCAAATCACTAGTGTAATACCCGGCTAGACCCCGGCACCGGAATTCCTACCTTCCGGCGGAATCTCCATTGGAATCCGGAATTTCTCAGATGTTGGAGCCTTCTAGAAGGGTAAAATAAAGGTTTTCTAAAATGTTTTCACATGTTTTATGGTTTTAATAAAGAAAGAAATTGAGTTTTGAAAGAAAAAGACCAAGGAAGCAGACCCAGGTTCGGCCGCCGAACATGGGGAGTTTGCGGAAGCACCTTTGGCCCCCGAAGGTGGTCTGGCCAGCCACCTATAAAAGGCCCCTTGTTCGAAAATGGGAGAGTTTTCTCTCTCTATTTTCGGGCATAGGTAAGATTTTGCCCTTCCATGGTCGATTTTTGTTTTCCTTCAATCCCTTCAAGTTTTAATGAGTTTTTACTTGGTTTTGAAGATTTTTGAGCTCAAGATCAAGTTTTGCAGCTTGGAGACCCCCGGAGCTCGTTCCTCCACATCTCCAAGTTTGGGATCACATCTCCTCTCGATCTTCAAGAGGTAAGTGTAGATCATTCTCTTCTTTTATGTTTTAAGTAAGTTTTAAGAAGGGATTAAGGGTTTTGATGCATGCTTTAGAGTAGATGTAAATGTTAGGGTTTATGTTAGTTTTATGCTCAAATGTATGCTATGTTGATGTTTGTTGGGGTTTAGGCTAGTTTTATGTCCCTATATGCTTGAAAATATGTTTATGCATGCTTTTGTGTGTGTTGGTGTGAGTTGGGAGGTTTTGGGGTGGCTGGATGTGCTTGTGAGGCTTGGGTTCTGCCCTTTGAAAGAGCCCAAGTTCGGCCGCCGAACCTGCCTGGAGGCAGCTTTAGGCCGCCTAAACTCGCTCCCGAAAGTTTGGACTTTCGGCTCTGGAGGGGAGTTTCGGCCGCCGAACTTGCCCTCGAAAGTGCCTGAGTTTCGGCTCTGGAAGGACTTTCGGCCGCCGAACCCTGCCCCCGAAAGTGCATGACTTTCGGCTCTAAAGGGACCTTCGGCCGCCGAACCTACCGCCGAAAGTCCCCTGTCCAGCCTTCCTTTGCCTGTTTTGCATGCATGTTTTATGATGTTTTAGGGGGATTTTTGAGGAGATGTTTAGAGTTATGCTAGAGTATGTTTGGTCCCTCATTTGAGTCCACCTGTGTAGGATCGGACCTGAGGAACCGAGGTGATCAGCAGTGAGATAGCTGCTTCAGAGTTAGTCCAGAGTAAGCCAGAGGTGAGTGGAACTAACTTAATCCTTTATTTCATGAAAGCAAATGTTTTAAGCACGTTCATGCATCATGATATGTAATAGGTTGTTGGCATTAGAATTCACGAATATGACGCATTGCATTATTCATTGTGGGTGTGGATGGACAACAGGACGACCCATTAGCCCTTTAGATTTTATGCTATGTAACAAAAGTCCTGAAGAGCCCCATTGAGGGCCGGGCACAGAGCTTATGTGTGTAACAGAAGTCCTGAGGAGCTCCACCGAGGGCCGGGCACAGAGTAGAGGGATATTTGGGTTAGTCCATCCGTGATGTGATTTACTTGTGATGTGACGCATTTCATGATGGCATGTGTTTATTTGTAATACCCGGCTAGACTCCGGTATCGGAATTCCTACCGTCCGGTGGAATCTCGGATGTCGGAAGCCTCTAGTAGGGTAGAAACATGTTTTCATAAAATGTTTTGATGTATTTCATGGTTTTAAGTAAAAAGGAAATGAGTTTTTGCATGAAAACAACCTTGGAGGAAAACTCAGGTTCGGCCGCAGAATATGCATGCGTTTTGGGTGTGCCTTAGGCCCCCGAAAGCATAAGTGAGGGAAACCAGGTTCGGCCGCCGAACCTTATGTTCAGCCGCCAAACATGGCATGCATGCGGAGGCACTTTCGGCTCCCGAACGTGGCCTGGCCAACCACCTATAAAGGGGTCCCTTAGCCGAAAACGGGCGAGCTTTTCTCCCCATTTTCGGCCAAGGTGAGCTCTCTGCTATCCCTCGCCGGTTTTGAGTTCCTTCCTTTAAATCTTTCTCGATTTTCATTAGTTTTACCCTTGTTTTGAAGATTTTGAGCATTTGAGCAAGTTTTGGAGCTTGGAGGTTCAAGGAACTCTCTCTCTCTCCCATTTTCCGAGCTAGGGTTGTTCTCCTCTCGATCTTCAAGAGGTAAGGGCCGATCTTGAGCTTATGGCATGTTTTAAGTAAGTTTTAAGTAGATCTATGGGGTAGAATGCATGTTTAGCTCATGGTTAGGGTTATGGGTTTATGTTATGTTTTTGGACAATGTGGATGTTTGATGTGTTGTAGATGGGGTTTAAGATAGTTTGATGCCCCTAGGAACTTGTATGTTTGAGTATGTATGTTGCAGATTAGGAGAAATGCATGTTTGGATGGTTTTGGGAGGCAAATGTGCTTGAGGAACCAAGTTTCTGCCCTTTGGCAGAAACCAGGTTCGGCAGCCGAAGGACTTTCGGCAGCCGAACCTGCCTGGGAGGCAAGCCTTTCGGCTGCCGAAGCCTGCCCCCGAAAGAGGACTTTTGTCTCTGGAGGGCAGTTTTGGCCACCGAAAGTGCCGCCGAACATGCATGAGTTTCGTCTCTGTCTGGGAGTTTCGGCCGCCGAAGGTGCCGCCAAACCTGCCTGACTTTCGGCTCTGGAGGGACTTTCGGCCGCCGAACCTGCCGCCGAAAGTGCCCTGTCCAGCCCTCCTTTGCATGTTTTTCTATGGTTGTTTCATGATGTTCTAAGGGGTTTTTGGGGAGTAGTTTAAAGTTATGTTCATGTATGTTTGGTCCCTCATTTGAGTCCACCTGTGTAGGTTCGGACCCGAGGAACCAAGGACCACAGCAGTGAGTCAGTTGCCCCAGTGTCTGGTCAGAGTTAGTTGAGGTGAGTAGAATAAACCTTTACATTTTAAAGCAAATCAATTATAAAGTTTTGAGCATGATTCATGCATCATGAATGCCATGTGATGATTTAGGTTGTTGCATTAAAATTCACAAATATGTTGCATTGCTTATTTTAATGTTGATGTGGATGAACGTTGGATGATCCATAGCCCTCGACCTATGATGTGACGATACGATATGTACGGTATGGAATGTAAGACCAGTGGGACCCATTCTACGTTCGCTGGCACTATGTAAGAGAAAGACCAGGACCCATTCTACGTTCTGGCACATTGGAATGTTATGTTATGCTATGTAAGAGAAAGACCAGGACCCATTCTACGTTCTGGCACTATTGGATATGTAGAGGGTTATTGGTGACAAGTTCATCCTTGATGTGATTAGCTGTGAAGTGATGCATTCCATGTTATCATATGTTTTAAATGTTTTATTATTCTGCTCACTGGGCTCTAGTAGCTCACCCCTCTCCCTAATCCCCCAGGTTTGCAGGTACAGGGTAGACCAGGAGGTCAGCAAGAGTATTGAAGTCTTGTCTATGTAATAGATAGTGTGGACATGATAAATTTGTAATGATGTAAAGTTATGAATAGTTATGTAATGAAGTGATATTGAGGATTAGAGGTTGTGCTTGACCCAATGTGTAAGGTATTCGTTTTTATACATGTTCTTAGATGTTTTATGATGTTTATGTAAACCAGCTCAACATATGTTACATCGCCCATTGGGGCATTGATGAGATCCCACAGAGGGGTCATTGCTTATGATTACGACTATGTTCAGTGCATGCACAGGTTGAGTTTGGTGTATGAGAGAATGTATGAAAGAAAAGTTTTAAATTTCTATGTATATTCTTGATCATGTATGGGATTAAACAGGTTTACAGGTTGTATGTCAGGCTTGCTACGGGTCCCGGCGGCCTTAAGCCGACCTGGATCCTAGCGCCGGTAGCGGTCCGATTTTCGGATCGTTACAGAATGGTATCAGAGCCCTAGGTTCATAGGATCGGACCTAGAGTGTCGGTCTCATAGATGTTCTAGAAGGTCAAGCACAATAGGAAGATCATGTCCACTAGGATAGGATGTTGAGTCCTGTCTTGTATGATGATGTGAAGTGCCATGATTATATACATGTGCATTGATGCTATGATATGAATGATATATATGTGATGCTAGTTCATGTGTTTCCACATGAACCATATGATGCTAATGTTTGTGTGATGTGTACTGTTTTTCAGAAAACAGGATGAGAGGAACCCGTCGATCTGCAAGATTGACTGGAGTACCACCTGAGGATAAGGGCACGAGCGCCCGTCCTCCTGCATTGCCTAGGGCAATGTCATGTAGATCAAGCAGAGAAAGAGTGTCAAGGGACCCTAGAAGGTCTTTTGATGCTAGCAGAAGGGGGACAGATAGAGGAGGAAGTTCTTCAGATGTGAGGGAGGTTATGGAAGAGGATCAGAGGAGGGATGGAAATCTGGATGTCAGCATATCGGAAGAAGGGACAGGGAAGTCACAGGGAGGCGCTCAGGCCTCGGGGTTTGGTTTTCCACCCCATTATCCACCCTTACCATAGGGTTCAGGGTATCCGATGGGAGGCACATCGGATTATTCCAGCTTTAACCCCTACCCTACCTACATGCCTTATCCACCTTTTTATCCACCTTACACACAGTACCCAACTTATCCACCCTCACCCTTCTATCCTAACCCGGCAAACCCCACCTCGGGGAATGCTGCACCCCCACGTCCACCACCTACAGAACCAACAGCCCCAGTTACTCAACCTCCTAGACCTAGCTCAGCCGGTGGGAGCGAGGTGAAGATGACAGATTACCTTAAGCTGGATGCTCCCAAATACAAGTCAGGGGATGATCCCTTTGAGTACTTGAGAGTGGTGAAGACGATAACTGATGAGCTAGGGGCAGATGACAGCAGGGCCATTCAGATGGCAGGGTTCACCTTAAAGTGCAAAAAGGCACGGGAATGGTTCAAGTGTTATGTGGACCCAAGACTAGACGGCATGACATGGGAGGAATTTGCAAATGAGTTCGCTGAATGGGCTTTTCCAGACAGTTCCAGAGAACTGAAGATGATTGAGTTTGAGCAGCTGAGGCAGACAGAACACATGAGTATAGAGGAGTACACGGATAAATTCTTGGAGCTATTGCCTTTTTCAGGGCAAGCTCTAGATACAGATTTGAAGAAAGCCAAGAGATATGTTATGAAACTGCATTCTAGGTACTCCTCTTTGATTCAGTCAGTTGAGAGAGAAAGTTTCCACACTGTAGTGGATATGGCGCGAAGGATGGAGGCTAGTGCTATAGTTGAGGGGTCAGTGAAGCAGTCAGTGACCCAGTCTTCAGGGGTTAAGACCCCAGGCAGAGGAGGGCCAGGTCTCTCTTCTCAGAGCTCAGGTAGCAAGAGGTGGAGTAACACCACCAAGAAGCCGAAGAAGAACAAGTTCTGGATTAAGTTGAAATCTGGTCTGGGATTAGGTGGTGGCTCGAGCTCAGGCTCAGATGGTACAGAATGCTTAAGGTATGGGAAGCCACACAAGGGAGTGTGTCGGGCTGGGACTAATGCATGTTTCAGATGTGGACAGGAGGGACACAAGGCTCGGGAGAGTTGATAGAGCATAATTTAGTCCATTTTATACTAATATTATTGATGAATATTTACATGATTTCTGCTTAATTTATTGCTTTTAATATTATTTTGCAGAAAATGGTGTAAAATGACATTTTGGAGAAAATCCCCCTAAAACTGTCTTATTTGGAGCAAAAGAGAGTAAGCCTGCCAAGTTGGATTCAAGTCAAGCTAAATAAAAGGAAAATATTTTGAGGCTTAAAAATTCAAGCACTTGGGCCAAGAACGTGGACCAAACACTTCAAGCATATGGGCCCTGCCAAAGCCCACGCACAATCACAAGCCATGGACCCGCCAAGCACTTCACACTTATGGACCATTAACGGCCCACTCTCACGCACAATTACACTTCACCTTGGGCCCGCTTGTGGACACCCGTTCATGTGGCCAGCACTTCAATTCCACCGCACGCTCACGCACGTGGACCGAGCTATTCATCACTCACGCACGTGGATCAACACTCACGCACGCACAAGCTCAATGGACAGCACTTCACATGGACCAAGCGGACCCACCAAACTCTCCTTCACGTGGATCAAGCCAAGTTCCCGCACGTGGGCCCACAAATGCATGCTTCCAACGATTCACGTGGACGTGGCCCGCCTCACCAAATCACGCACACATGGCCCACGATTGAGAACTAGGTCACGCACTCATCTCTGCACCTATTTAAAGAGCTCTTCAGCGAACAATTAAACAAACAATTTCAATTCGGCAATTTCCGCCGAGCTTCGGCGAGGCAGAAGGGCAGAATTCAATTTCGGTTCTTTTCTTTTTCTTTTATTTTTTATGTTTTTAATTTAGCTAATGAATAGCTAATTTCTTAATTCTAGTTGAGGATTGGTTGAAACTAAGGTTGTTTAATGGGTTGTGAGATCTGAACATAAATTATTGTCTTTGGTTTTGTTCAATATTTATGCAATTGATGCTTTAATTACATGATTACTTTGTTGTTTTGATCAAATTGGCCACTTGATTTTAATTGCAAAGTTAATTAATTGTTAGTTGGGATTATTTTTAGTCCGTAATTGCTAGAAATATTCTGACCTTAGAACACTTGGGATAAAACCCAAGGGAATTGCATGATCTAGCGTTATCTCCATACGTTTGGGTAGCTAGGATTGGATCTCTCTATTTCTTTATGCAATTGACAATTGTTTGATGCCTAGGGCCCAAGGACGTTCCTTGACAATTTGTTAATTAGTAATTAATTAGAGGACGTTCCCTAATTAATTTAATCATAAGGAGAGACATGGTGGCGAGAAGCGTCTTCCACCCCCATAACTAATCTATTGAACCAATCAAGATAATTTAAGTTTCAATGATCAACCCATACAACCAAAGTGGATCCATATCTTCAACTAGGCTTTTCTCATATTGATTTACTCTTTTATTTTAATTATTTGCTTTCTATTATTACTCTCATTATTAGTTATTACAATCAATCTCAAACCCCCCATTTTACTTTTATTGCAATTTATTTTTATTCTGTTCCCAGTTTATCTCATTTGATCCCACTTTCAGTCTTTTATCTCATTTTTAATTTATTATTGTTTCAGTTCATTTTATTGGTCTTGTTGAGAAAAATAAATAAGTAATCAATTCTCTGTGGATTCGATCCTTTCACCACTATCTGCAGTTGTAAAATTGTTGATAACCAGGAAGGTTATTTTTGACCGGCTTCGACAACCGCGAGTCAAAAATTGGCGCCGTTGCCGGGGAGTTGATTTAACTTATTTGTTTTTCTTTCAGGTCCAAAAAAAAAAAAAAAAAAAAAAAAAAAAAAAAAAGAGCACTCTACACAGAACCATCTTCTGAAACATCTCAATTGCACATCTGAATCATGGATGAGGTAAGTAGATCTGATTTTTCTTTTCTGACATCTTTTATGAAAGACCTTGCCAGAGACATAGCGCAACAGGTTCAAGCATCTCGGCTACCAACACCATGTGGGAATTATGCATACATAGGATATCCAACTAATCAATGTTCTACACGTTATGAGTATGACCAGCCTAGACATACATTTGGAGGATACTATGAACAGCCAAGGCATAATCCCTACCATGACACATACAATTCAAATTGGGGAGACCATCCAAACTTCAGTTATGCAAAGGCTAGCAACTACCAGGATTATCAAGCCCAACCAGAACCTCAAAGTTCCAATCATGATGAGATTATGAAGACTATGCACATGATGCAACAACAAATGGATCAAATGGCCATCTCATTGAATGCACTCATGTTAAGAAGAGAGCAAGAACTTCAAGATGTGGAGGATGATGAGGAAAGTTGGCAAGTACAAGAACAAGCCTCTGAAGAAACACAACAAGAATATTGTTTGTCCAAACAAACTGATCAAACAGAACCAGTTGTTGATTTAGATATCATTGGTTATTTGAGCAAAGATATTTTTTATACAAATCAAGATGATATACTAAACAATGATCCTTGCAGGGAAGAGAGCCAAAAAGAGCCAGAATTGAAAGAAACTAACTATTACATCCAACAGGTGGACTGCAAACATGCACAAAACAAAGGAGAGCCAATCACACCTCTTCAGATCAATCTTGCGCAGTTAGAAGGAACTCCTACTGAACCACCTCAGCTTGGACCGCAAGACAGTCTTGCAACTATTCTAGTTGCACCTCCTCAGCTTCCATCGCATGAAAATCCTTTCATTCTCCCATTGCAAATCAATCTTGCGCAAGAAGGAGTACCTGAAATACTCTCAGGCGCGTCCTTTCAGCTTCCAACACAAATCAGTCTTCCACCTCAGTTAGGTCCTATGCAGAAGGAGGAAACTGAAACTCCTTTCATCCTTCCAATGCAAACAGTCCATGCCCAGGAGGAACAAATGGTAGTCCAATGGCCCAAACCAAAGGAGCATGCAGATCAATGCCTGCCCAAACCTCCAGATAAGGTAGAATTTGTTTTGCCTGAACTTAATGCTAAATTGCAGCCACCCATGGAGAAATATCAATTGAAGTGGGAAGTGCTAAAAAATGCAAACATAAGGGCTAGAGGCACACCTCATCTGAAAGAGGAGAAGCTAATCATGTTACTTCATGAGTACATGGAAAAAGTAGGATGGGCCATGACCAAATCAAAAAGAGTGCTACACTTTTTGCTCAATGCAGTTGGGACTCTTTTTCCTTCTCCAATTACTTGAGTCTTGATCAAGTGGATCGCCATGCACACCACACCCAGGGGAGTACTCAGTTTCCTTTGTTCTTTTATGTTTATTATACATTGAGGACAATGCATGATTTAGGTGTGGGGGTGCATATCTCTGAATTTTTACTTTTAAGTTTATTTTTGCTTTAATCTTTAGTTTGCTTGCATTAGGAAAAATTTTTCATTTTTGTTATTTTTATGCTTTCAATAAAACACACACAACCACAACCATTTTCTTATTTTTGTTTTGCTCTACTCAAACTGATGAACTATGTTGGATGAGCTTTTCTTTCCATGACCCCATTGATGTGATGACTCTTTAAACTTATATTGAATCAATTGCAGTGGGTTATATTCATGTTTGAGAATTGCCTTTTGAATTGAATCTTTGAGTTTGCCATGGTGAAAAATATATTGATGACCCTCAATTGATGAGAATAAGTTGAAAATTGTGTGAATGAACTTAATGTGACTTGATTTAGCAATTGGTGTTGATTTGCCCAAATCATTGAGAGAAAGAAAATTCAGCAAAGGCAAAGACCTCAAAAGCACAAATCTAAGATTGTTCCAATGGTCGAAAGACTATGAACAGAGCTAGTGGCCACTTGGATAGGTAACCAACTGAAATATCAAAAAGTGTTACATCAAAAATAGGTTGGTGACCTTTCCAAGATCTAAAGTGCAAAAGCCTGAATAAAGTACTTCAAGGTAAGGGAAAGTCACACCAAAAGCTGAAAAAAGTCTTAACAAATAATGTGCATGTATGGTCTCTCTTGAGGAAAACAAATCCTAGCCATGGTAAGCAAAGAGAAACGAGGAAATGAGGTGAGTAATCTTCATGCATATATTCTTCACTGCAATGCTTCAAAATAGGTATCTAGAGTAAGAGCTTAAGTGGAAATAAGGATCTAGAGTGAGAAAGCTTATTTGACTATGTTTATTTGCTTGAGGACAAGCAAAAGGCTAAGTGTGGGGGTATTTGATAGAGCATAATTTAGTCCATTTTATACTAATATTATTGATGAATATTTACATGATTTCTGCTTAATTTATTGCTTTTAATATTATTTTGCAGAAAATGGTGTAAAATGACATTTTGGAGAAAATCCCCCTAAAACTGTCTTATTTGGAGCAAAAGAGAGTAAGCCTGCCAAGTTGGATTCAAGTCAAGCTAAATAAAAGGAAAATATTTTGAGGCTTAAAAATTCAAGCACTTGGGCCAAGAACGTGGACCAAACACTTCAAGCATATGGGCCCTGCCAAAGCCCACGCACAATCACAAGCCATGGACCCGCCAAGCACTTCACACTTATGGACCATTAACGGCCCACTCTCACGCACAATTACACTTCACCTTGGGCCCGCTTGTGGACACCCGTTCATGTGGCCAGCACTTCAATTCCACCGCACGCTCACGCACGTGGACCGAGCTATTCATCACTCACGCACGTGGATCAACACTCACGCACGCACAAGCTCAATGGACAGCACTTCACATGGACCAAGCGGACCCACCAAACTCTCCTTCACGTGGATCAAGCCAAGTTCCCGCACGTGGGCCCACAAATGCATGCTTCCAACGATTCACGTGGACGTGGCCCGCCTCACCAAATCACGCACACATGGCCCACGATTGAGAACTAGGTCACGCACTCATCTCTGCACCTATTTAAAGAGCTCTTCAGCGAACAATTAAACAAACAATTTCAATTCGGCAATTTCCGCCGAGCTTCGGCGAGGCAGAAGGGCAGAATTCAATTTCGGTTCTTTTCTTTTTCTTTTATTTTTTATGTTTTTAATTTAGCTAATGAATAGCTAATTTCTTAATTCTAGTTGAGGATTGGTTGAAACTAAGGTTGTTTAATGGGTTGTGAGATCTGAACATAAATTATTGTCTTTGGTTTTGTTCAATATTTATGCAATTGATGCTTTAATTACATGATTACTTTGTTGTTTTGATCAAATTGGCCACTTGATTTTAATTGCAAAGTTAATTAATTGTTAGTTGGGATTATTTTTAGTCCGTAATTGCTAGAAATATTCTGACCTTAGAACACTTGGGATAAAACCCAAGGGAATTGCATGATCTAGCGTTATCTCCATACGTTTGGGTAGCTAGGATTGGATCTCTCTATTTCTTTATGCAATTGACAATTGTTTGATGCCTAGGGCCCAAGGACGTTCCTTGACAATTTGTTAATTAGTAATTAATTAGAGGACGTTCCCTAATTAATTTAATCATAAGGAGAGACATGGTGGCGAGAAGCGTCTTCCACCCCCATAACTAATCTATTGAACCAATCAAGATAATTTAAGTTTCAATGATCAACCCATACAACCAAAGTGGATCCATATCTTCAACTAGGCTTTTCTCATATTGATTTACTCTTTTATTTTAATTATTTGCTTTCTATTATTACTCTCATTATTAGTTATTACAATCAATCTCAAACCCCCCATTTTACTTTTATTGCAATTTATTTTTATTCTGTTCCCAGTTTATCTCATTTGATCCCACTTTCAGTCTTTTATCTCATCTTTAATTTATTATTGTTTCAGTTCATTTTATTGGTCTTGTTGAGAAAAATAAATAAGTAATCAATTCTCTGTGGATTCGATCCTTTCACCACTATCTGCAGTTGTAAAATTGTTGATAACCAGGAAGGTTATTTTTGACCGGCTTCGACAACCGCGAGTCAAGAGTCCTAGAGCACCTTTTATGGGCCAGCCCCAGCCGACAGCTTCTGGTGGTGTGGCACAGCCAGCAGCTCCAGCCACAACTCAGGGCAGTGGCAGAGGTAGAGGGAGGGGGGCAGCCTCTTCTTCTGGTTCCCGAGGTGAAGGTCCATCAGCTCCAGCCAGGATCTTCACCATGACTCAGCAGGAGGCTAACACATCCAACACCGTGGTGTCAGGTAATCTCATCATTGGGTGTTCTGATGTGTATGCATTAATGGACCCGGGTGCATCTCATTCTTTTATTGCTCTGAGAGCCATTGAGAGGTTGGGTCTGATAGTCTCTGGGTTGGAGTGTCCCCTATGGGTCAGTGGACCCAAGTGTGACCCGTCAGTGGCAGAGTCAGTCTGCCAGTACAGTCCAGTTTTTGTTGAGGGAAGATGCCTCTCCGCCGACCTGGTGGTTCTAGATTTGACAGACTTTGACGTCATTCTATGGATGGATTGGCTATCTACCCATGGTGCTACCTTGGACTGCAGAGACAAGGTAGTCAGGTTCAGAGATTAGAACGGGTCAGAGGTCGTCTTCAGAGGAGACAAGAGGGGTACACCTAGAGGTCTGATATCGGCTCTTCAGGCTCGTAGGTTGCTTAGGAAGGGATGTCAGGGGTATTTGGCTCATGTGAGAGAGCTTAGCAGTCAGGTTAGGGAGCCAGCCTCAGTGCCAGTTGCCAGAGAGTTTCAGGATGTTTTTCCAGACGAGCTTCCAGGTTTACCACCTGCTAGGGAGATAGAGTTCGAGATAGAGTTGATGCTTGGAACTAGACCGATCTCTATCCCTCCCTACAGGATGGCCCCAGCCGAGTTGAAGGAGTTGAAAGAGCAGTTACAAGAGCTGGTAGAAAAGGGCTTCATCCGACCGAGTACCTCACCTTGGGGTGCTCCAGTCTTGTTTGTGAAAAAGAAGGATGGATCCCTTAGACTTTGTATCGACTACAGGCAGTTGAACAAAGTCACTACCAAGAACAGGTACCCTCTGCCAAGGATCGACGATCTATTCGACCAGCTAGCAGGAGCGGGTTGTTTCTCCAAAATAGATCTGAGATCGGGGTACCATCAGCTAAGAATAAGGGAGGAAGATGTGCCAAAGACAGCTTTCAGGACCAGATATGGGCATTATGAGTTCCTTGTGATGCCGTTCGGGTTAACCAACGCCCCTGCAGCATTCATGGATCTCATGAACAGAGTGTTTAGTCAATACCTGGATCACATTGTTATTGTCTTCATAGATGATATCTTGGTGTATTCCAGGAACGCAGAGGAGCATGCCCATCATCTGAGGTTGGTCCTGCAGACCTTGAGGGAACATGGCTTGTATGCCAAGTTCTCTAAGTGTGAGTTCTGGCTGAGGAGCATTTCATTCTTGGGGCATGTAGTGTTAGAAGATGGGATAGAGGTGGACCCCAAGAAGGTAGAGGATGTGGCTAACTGGCCTAGACCCACTTCAGTGACAGAAATCAGGAGTTTCTTGGGTTTGGCCGGTTACTACAGGAGGTTCGTTCAGGACTTCTCTAAGATTGCAGCTCCTCTGACCAAATTGACCAGGAAGAATCAGAGGTTTGTGTGGACCGACCAGTGTGAAGAGAGCTTTGAGGAGCTCAAGAAGAGGTTGACTTCAACACCAGTGTTAGCCCTGCCATCTAGTAATGAAGACTTCTCAGTGTATTGTGATGCGTCCCGTGTGGGATTGGGTTGTGTGCTAATGCAGAATGAAAGGGTGATTGCTTATGCTTTTAGACAGCTGAAGAAGCATGAGTTGAATTACCCCACACATGACCTGGAGATGGCAGCAGTAATCTTTGTACTCAAGATGTGGAGGCACTACCTCTATGGGGTTAAATGTGAGATCTTCACGGATCATAAGAGCCTACAGTACATCCTGAGTCAAAGAGATTTGAACTTGAGACAGAGAAGATGGGTGGAGCTACTGAGTGACTATGATTGCAAGATTCAGTACCATCCGGGTAAGGCGAATGATGTGGCAGATGCCTTAAGCCGGAAATCACTCGGCAGTTTATCTCACATATCGGCAGAGAGGAGGCCAGTGGTGAAGGAGTTTTACAAGCTCGTTGATGAAGGTCTTCAATTGGAGTTGTCTGGTACAGGTGCTTTAGTTGCCCAGATGAGAGTGGCACCTGTGTTTCTGGAGCAGGTGGCTCAGAAACAGCATGAGGACCCAGAGTTAGTGAAGATTGCCAGGACTGTTCAGTCAGGCAAGGATAGTGAGTTCAGATTCGACAACAAGGGGATCCTCCGCTATGGGAGTCGGTTGTGTGTACCAGATGACATAAGGCTAAAGGGAGACATTCTGAGAGCTCATAATGCAAGATACAGCGTTCACCCCGGAGCCACCAAAATGTACCAAGATTTGAAGAAAGTTTATTGGTGGCCAGCTATGAAGAAAGAAGTGGCACAGTTTGTGTCAGCCTGCGAAGTGTGTCAGAGGGTGAAGCTGGAACATCAGAAGCCGGCTGGAATTCTTAACCCGCTACCTATTCCAGAATGGAAATGGGAGAATATAGCTATGGACTTCGTAGTGGGGTTACCGGTGATGTCCAACAGATTGGACTCCATATGGGTGATTGTTGACAGACTCACCAAATCTGCTCACTTCATCCCTGTCAGGAGTGGCTATTCTGTGGACAAGTTAGCGCAGGTGTATGTTGATGAGATCGTCAGGCTGCATGGGGTTCCTGTTTCAATAGTGTCCGATAGAGGACCCCAGTTCACCTCCAGGTTTTGGCGGAGTCTGCAGAACGCCATGGGTACCAGGTTGGATTTCAGCACTGCTTTCCATCCACAGACGGACGGACAATCAGAGAGGACCATCCAGACGATAGAGGATATGCTTAGAATGTGTGTGCTGGATTTTGGCGGTTCTTGGAGGCAGCATCTACCCTTGGTGGAGTTTGCCTACAATAACAGCCATCATGCTAGCATCGGGATTGCTCTATATGAAGCTTTATATGGGAGGAAGTGCAGGTCGCCTGTTTGCTGGGAGGAAGTTGGAGAGAAGGCCTTGGCAGGGCCTGAACTAGTAGAGATCACCAGCAGGGTGGTACCCATAATCAGAGAAAGGATCAAGACTGCTGCAAGCAGACAGAAGAGTTATGCAGATATCCGCAGAAGACAAGTAGAGTTTCAGGAGGGGGATCTAGTATTGCTCAAGGTGTCTCCTATGAAAGGAGTGGTTCGCTTTGGGAAGAAAGGTAAACTAGCCCCACGATACATCGGACCCTTTGAAATCTTGCAAAAGATTGGGAATGTGTCGTACAAGCTGGATTTATCTGCTTCAATGGAAAGAATCCATCCGGTTTTCCATGTTTCAATGTTGAGGAAGTTTGTGTCAAATCCGGGCAAGGTTCTTAGTGAGCCTGATGTGGAGGTCCAAGAGGATCTCACCTATGTTGAACAGCCAGTACGGATCATAGACACCCAGATCAGAAAGCTAAGGAACAAGGAAATCCCGATGGTGAAAGTCCTTTGGAACCACCACAATATGGAAGAATGCACCTGGGAGACACGGGAGTCTATGCTCCAGCAGTACCCTCATCTCTTTTAAGGTTAGTCTCTTATGTGTTTTATGTGTATGTTATGTTGTATGCTTTGCATGTGTTAGTTGAGGAACATTCGGGGACGAATGTTCTTAAGGGGGGAGAATGTAATACCCGGCTAGACTCCGGTATCGGAATTCCTACCATCCGGTGGAATCTCGGATGTCGGAAGCCTCTAGTAGGGTAGAAACATGTTTTCATAAAATGTTTTGATGTATTTCATGGTTTTAAGTAAAAAGGAAATGAGTTTTTGCATGAAACCAACCTTGGAGGAAAACTCAGGTTCGGCCGCCGAACCTCAAGTTCGGCCGCCGAACATGCATGCATTTCAGGTGTGCCTTAGGCCCCCGAAAGCATAAGTGAGGGAAACCAGGTTCGGCCGCCGAACCTTATGTTCGGCCGCCAAACATGGCATGAATGCGGAGGCATTTTCGGCTCCCGAACGTGGCCTGGCCAGCCACCTATAAAGGGGTCCCTTAGCCGAAAACGGGCGAGCTTTTCTCCCCATTTTCGGCCAAGGTGAGCTCTCCGCTATCCCTCGCCGGTTTTGAGTTCCTTCCTTCAAATCTTTCTCGATTTTCATTAGTTTTACCCTTGTTTTGAAGATTTTGAGCATTTGAGCAAGTTTTGGAGCTTGGAGGTTCAAGGAACTCTCTCTCTCCCATTTTTCGAGCTAGGGTCGTTCTCCTCTCGATCTTCAAGAGGTAAGAGCCGATCTTGAGCTTATGGCATGTTTTAAGTAAGTTTTAAGTAGATCTATGGGGTAGAATGCATGTTTAGCTCATGGTTAGGGTTATGGGTTTATGTTATGTTTTTGGACAATGTGGATGTTTGATGTGTTGTAGATGGGGTTTAAGATAGTTTGATGCCCCTAGGAACTTGTATGTTTGAGTATGTATGTTGTAGATTAGGAGAAATGCATGTTTGGATGGTTTTGGGAGGCAAATGTGCTTAAGGAACCAAGTTTTTGCCCTTTGGCAGAAACCAGGTTCGGCAGCCGAAGGACTTTCGGCCGCCGAACCTGCTTGGGAGGGAAGCCTTTCGGCTGCCGAAGCCTGCCCCCGAAAGAGGACTTTCGTCTCTGGAGGGCAGTTTCGGCCGCCGAAAGTGCCGCCGAACATGCATAAGTTTCGTCTCTGTCTGGGAGTTTTGGCCGCCGAAGGTGCCGCCGAACCTGCCTGACTTTCGGCTCTGGAGGGACTTTCGGCTGTCGAACCTGCCGCCGAAAGTGCCCTGTCCAGCCCTCCTTTGCATGTTTTTATATGGTTGTTTCATGATGTTCTAAGGGGTTTTTGGGGAGTAGTTTAGAGTTATGTTCATGTATGTTTGGTCCCTCATTTGAGTCCACCTGTGTAGGTTCGGACCCGAGGAACTAAGGACCACAGCAGTGAGTCAGTTGCCCCAGTGTCTGGTCAGAGCTAGTTGAGGTGAGTAGAATAAACCTTTACGTTTTAAAGCAAATCAATTATAAAGTTTTGAGCATGATTCATGCATCATGAATGCCATGTGATGATTTAGGTTGTTGCATTAGAATTCACGAATATGTTGCATTGCATATTTTAATGTTGATGTGGATGAACGTTGGATGATCCATAGCCCTCGACCTATGATGTGACAATACGATATGTACGGTATGGAATGTAAGACCAGTGGGACCCATTCTACGTTCGCTGGCACTATGTAAGAGAAAGACCAGGACCCATTCTACGTTCTGGCACATTGGAATGTTATGTTATGCTATGTAAGAGAAAGACCAGGACCCATTCTACGTTCTGGCACTATTGGATATGTAGAGGGTTATTGGTGACAAGTTCATCCTTGATGTGATTAGTTGTGATGTGATGCATTCCATGTTATCATATGTTTTAAATGTTTTATTATTCTACTCACTGGGCTCTAGTAGCTCACCCCTCTCCCTAATCCCCCAGGTTTGCAGGTACAGGGTAGACCAGGAGGTCAGCAAGAGTATTGAAGTCTTGTCTATGTAATAGATAGTGTGGACATGATAAATTTGTAATGATGTAAAGTTATGAATAGTTATGTAATGAAGTGATATTGAGGATTAGAGGTTGTGCTTGACCCAATGTGTAAGGTATCCCTTTTTATACATGTTCTTAGATGTTTTATGATGTTTATGTAAACCAGCTCAACATATGTTACATCGCCCATTGGGGCATTGATGAGATCCCACAGAGGGGTCAATGCTTATGATTACGACTATGTTCAGTGCATGCACAGGTTGAGTTTGGTGTATGAGAGAATGTATGAAAGAAAAGTTTTAAATTTCTATGTATATTCTTGATCATGTATGGGATTAAACAGGTTTACAGGTTGTATGTCTCCCGGCGGCCTTAAGCCGACCTGGATCCTAGCGCCGGTAGCTGTCCGATTTTCGGGTCGTTACATTATTTAAATGTTTTTATAGTTCTGCTCACTGGACTGTTGTAGCTCACCTCTCTCCCCTAACCCCCAGGTTTGCAGGAGCACAGGTAGCTATAGGAAAGTCAGCAGGATATTGGTATAGTATATGTAATAGTCTAGTAGTGGACATGTAATGTAAGAATGATGTAATGTAATGTAAAGAATTGTTTTGAGGATTAGTATTGTGCTTGGCCCTAGTGTTTATGGTTAATCTCTTTTTGTACATGATATATATGAAATGTTTTAATGATAAGAAATGTTGAACCAAGCTTGATGTATGATATGTTGACCTACTAGAGCATTTGATGAGGGCTCTAGTATGGGGTTTTATGTTTACAGTATGGTGCATGCTCAGGTCAAGCTTGGTACATGTGAAAGTTTAAAGTTTTTATGAAAATGTATGATCATGTATGGGATTTTATCAGGTGTACAGCATGTATAGTAGGCTTGCTATGGGTCCTGGCGATCTTAAGTCGATCTGGATCCTAGCGCCGGTAGCGGTCCTATTTTCGGGTCGTTACAGAGTGGTATCAGAGCCCTAGGTTCATATGGTCGGACCTAGAGAGTGTCGGACTCATAGATGTTATAGAAGGGCAAGCACAATAGGAAAAATCATGTCCACTAGGATAGGATGTAGAGTCCTGTCTTGATAATGATGTGAAATGACATGAATATATGCATGTGCATTAATGATATGTGATGTATGTGATGCGGGTTCATGTGTTTCCACATGAACCATATGATGTTAATGTTTATGTCTATGTGTTGTTTTTCAGAAATCAGAATACGAGGCACTCGTCGATCTGCACGATTGACTGGAGGCCCACCAGAGAATGAGGGCATGGATGCCCGTCCCCCTGCTTTGCCGAGGGCAATGTCTAGTAGATCTAGCAGGGAAGGGACATCGAGAGGCCCTAGAAGGTCTTTTGATGTGAACAGGAGGAGGACAAATCCGGGTAGAATGTCGGCTGATATGAGGGAGGTAGAGGAGGATGATCAGAGAAGAGATGGTAGTCTGGGCCTGAGTATGTCTGATGAGGGTATGGAAGAGTCTCAAGGAGGCACTCAGGCCTCGGGGTACGCTCACCCACCTTAGTATCAACCCTTTCCTCAGGGCCCAAGGTATCCGATGGGGGGGACATCGGATTACTCCGGTTATAATCCATATCCTACCTTCATGCTCTATCCTCCCTTTTACCCATCTTATCCACAGTACCCCATGTATCCATCCTCACCCTTCTACCCAATGTAACGACCCGAAGACCGGACCGCTACCGGCGCTAGGATCCAGATCGACTTAAGGTCGCCGGGACCCGTAGCAAACCTAACATGCAACCTGTATACCTGATAAAATCCCATACATGATCATACATTTACATAAAAATTTTAAACTTTTCCATATACCAAGCCTATCTCGCATACATTATACCTTACACATATAAACCCCATACTAGAACCCTCATCAAATACTCTAGTTGGGTCAACATCTCATAAGACAAGCTTAGTTCAACACCAATCATCATTAAAACATTAACAAAAATAAATCATGTATAAAAGGGATTACAACAAATCATAGGGCCAAGCACAATACTAATACTCATATCTTTACATTACATTAAACTTTATAACATTTTACAAATCATGTCCACACTAAACTATTACATAAACAACATTTAGCCTTGAAGACTCCCCGGTCTATCCTGAACCTGCAAGCCTGGGGGTTAAGGGAGGGGGGTAAGCTAAAAAGCCCAGTGAGCAGAACAATAAAACATTAATATAAAACATGCTTTCATGAAATGCATCACAACACAATTAATTCACATCACGTATGGACTGACCCAAAATTCCCTCTACTCTGTGCCCGGCCCTCGAAGGAGCTCCTCAGGACTTTTGTTACACACAATAAGCTTTGTGTCCGGCCCTCGGTGGGGCTCCTCAGGACTTCTGTTACATACAATGAAAATCTAGAGGACTAGTGAGTCGTCCTGTTGTCCATCCACACCCACAATGAATAATGCAATGTGTCATATTCGTGAGTTCTAATGCAATCAACCTATTAATATCATGATGCATGAACCATGCTTAAAACATTTAATTTCTTGAAATAAGAGATTAGTTAGTTCTACTCACCTCTGGCTGACTCTGAACTGACTGAAAAGCAGCTATCTCACTGCTGGGGTCATCGATTCCTCGGGTCCGAACCTACACAGGTGGACTCAAATGAGGGACCAAACATACACTAACATAACTCTAAATAACTCCCCAAAAACCCCCTAAAACATCACAAACATTCATAGAAAACATGCAAAGGAAGGCTGAACAGGGCACTTTCGGCGGCAGGTTCGGCGGCCGAAAGTCCCTCCAGAGCCGAAAGCCATGCACCTTCGGCGGCACCTTCGGCGGCCGAAGGTTCCTTCTAGATCCGAAACTCATGCATGTTCAACGGCACCTTCAACGGCCGAAACTGCCCTCTAGAGCCGAAAGTCCAAACTTTCGGGGGCAAGCTTAGGCGGCCAAAAGTGCCACCACAGGCGGGTTCGGCGGCCGAAAGTGCCTTCGGCTGCCGAACCTGAGTTCTTCCAGAAATGGCAGAACTCAGCCCTTATGCACATTTAAGCCTCCCTAACCTTCCAAACATGCATTTGGCTATTCTACAACATGCATAAACACATTCTCAAGCATATAGGGGCATAAAACTAACCTAAACCCCAACAAACATCAACATAGCAACTCATTTTAGCATACATTTATCCTTAAGCTAACATTTTTACAACTAACCTAAACATGCATTTCTACCCCATAAACCTTCATAAAACTTACTTAAGACATCGAAGGAGGCGAGGATTGACGCTTACCTCTTGAAGATCGAGAGAAGACGTGACCCAACTTGGAGATTTGGGGAAAACGGGTTCCGAAGCTCTCCAAGCTTCCAAATTTCGATCTTTGCTTAAAAACTTCAAAACCAAGCTAAAACTTGTTAAAAAACTTGTAGGATTTGAGGAGAAAACACAAAATCATCAAAGGGGTGGCAGAGACTCACCTTGCCCGAAAATAGAGAGAGAAAACTCGCCCATTTTTGGACAGGGGGCCTTTTATAGGTGGCTGGCCAGACCACCTTCGGAAGCCAAAAGTGCCTCCGCAACTCCACCAAGTTCGGCGGCCGAACATGAGGTTCGGCGGCCGAACCTGGATTTTTCTCCTTTGTCCTTTTTCTTTCAAAACTCAATTCTTTCTTACTTAAAACCTTAAAAACATGTAAAAACATTTATAAAAACATGATTTTTCTCTTCTAGAGGTTTTCGACATCCGAGATTCCACCGAAAAATAGGAATTCCGATGTCAGGGTCTAGCCGGATATTACACCCAAGTCCAGCAAACCCTAACCCAGAGAATGCTGCACCTCCTCCACCACCAGTAGCGCCTGTAGCCCCTGAAATCCAAACACCTAGACCTAGCTCATCTGTGGGGAGCAAGGTAAAGATGACAGATTACTTAAAGCTGGATGCTCCCAAGTTTAAGAAAGGTGATGATCCATTTGAGTATCTCAAAACGGTAAAGATGATTACAGATTAGTTGGGGGCAGATGATAGTAGAGCCATTCAGATGACGGGGTTCACTTTGAAGTGCAAGAATGTACAAAAGTGGTTTAAGAACTATGTGGACCCGAGATTGGGAAGCTTATCCTGGGGTAGCCTCTTCTTTAGCAGGTTCCCGGGGTGAAGGTCCATCAGCTCCAACTTGGATCTTCACTATGACACAGCAGGAGGCGAACACATCCAACACCGTAGTGTCAGGTAATCTCATCATTGGTTGTTCAGATGTATATGCTTTAATGGACCCTGGTGCATCTCATTCTTTTGTTGCTCCGAGAGCCATAGAGAGGGTGGGTTTGATAGTCTCTGGGTTAGAGTGTTCCATTTGAGTCAGTGGACCCAAGTGTGATCCATCAGTGGCAGAGTCAGTCTGCCGATATAGTCTAGTGTTTGTTGAGGGTAGATGCCTTCCAGCCAACCTTGTGGTTCTAGACTTGACGGATTTTGATGTCATTCTAGGGATGGATTGGCTATCTGCTCATGGTGCTACCTTGGACTGCAGAGACAAGGGAGTCAGGTTCAGAGGTCAGGATGGGTCAGAGGTTGTCTTCAGAGGAGACATGAGGGGTACACCTAGAGGTCTGATATCAGCCCTACAGGCTCGTAGGTTGCTCAGGAGAGGTTGTCAGGGGTTTCTAACTCATGTGAGAGAGCTTGATAGTCAGGTTAGGGAGCCTGCGTCAGTGCCCGTGGTCAGAGAGTTTCCAAATGTCTTCCCAGACGAGGTTCCAGGACTACTACCTGCTAGGGAGATAGAGTTTGAAATAGAAGTGATGCCAATAGAATATGTGACTTCTAATATTTGATTATTGATTCTTGACTTAAATTATTTGAAAATTAAGAAAAATAATCATTGAGCTTCATTTTTAACATAATTACTAACCAATTCATCAATTTCTCCAAAATAAGTAATGACATAAAACCAATCATAATTAATTTCAGTGTAAACAAAGGTGTAAATATCAGACTATCTAATTTATTGATAATGTATAAGCTATATACTGTTACCATTTTCAGACACTTCCTTAAAATCCAAACTAAAAAAAAAAAAAGAAATAGAACTTAAGAAATATAACAATGATCAAAACATTTGCAGTAGGACATCAAGAATCGATAACCACCTACCACCTAGGTGAAAACTTTACAAAAATGATTTTTCTCACTCTCAAGTCCAGTGATTAATGCCTTCAAATAGAATTCACTTTCTATAATCACTTTAGAGTTTTCCATAGATGATAAATAGCAATTGGTTGTGAGATTCCAACTCTGTCTTAGAATATTTATATTTGTCTTTTAATATTTCAAACGATAAGCCATCTTATCTCCGTGGTTGAGCCTATGGCTTTAAATCATGTGGTCATGCTTTGATCCCACAGATTACTAAGAAACTTGTATTAATTTTTAATTAATTTATTAAAATTAAATTTTCTTATTCCAAATAAGAAATAAGAAAATTTTAATTTTAATGATGACTAAGAAACTTGTATTAATTTTTAATTAATTTATTAAAATTAAAATTTCTTATTCCAAATGAGAAATAAACAATTCCAAATAAGAAATAAATAAATTTTGATTTTTAATTAAAATTAAAATTTTCTTATTCCAAATAAGAAATAAATAAATTTTTAGATTTTCACCACGTGTTTGGCATTTCTTTTAAACTACTTGTATTGATTTTTAATTAAAATTAAAATTTTCTTATTCCAAATAAGAAATAAATAAATTTTTAGTTTTGCATTACTTGTTTCAATTTTTGTTCAATTTTTGGCATTTCTTTTAACTACTTGTATTGATTTTTAATTAAAATTAAAATTTTCTTATTCCAAATAAGGAATAAATAAATTTTTAGATTTGCACTACTTATTTCAGTTTTTTTTCAATCCATGAGAAATTGAGTGTTTTAAATTAATTTTTTCGTTTAATTAAGAAATAAATCAATTTGCTTTAAAAATTAATAAATTGTGCTTTTTATTTTACCTAACTAAAAAATAAAGTAATTTAGCTGAATATAAAAAATTGATTTTTTCTATGTTAAATTGAGCTTAAATTATAACTTTCAAATTTCTCATGTCCAGATGGTATTTCGGTATGGTTCAACTCTTCATTCCAGCTACACTCCTCTCTTCTTAAAAGTTTTTATTAATGGATAGAATTATATGATATTCTTTCCCCTTGTCTTTCTTCTTTGGCAAATATAGAAGGATAAGAATGATTTTACTTTCAACTAGAATTCCAAGTTTGCCATGAAAATTATTAACTTAGCGATAAAATTGAAACAGGAATTCTAGGAGTTTTATTATTTAGGCATATCTCCAAGCTCTTAAGAACCAATATAATGCAAAATCTCCTCATTCAGCTCCTTGGCTCCTACTTCCACTCGATTTCTACAAACTAAATTTTAATGTTTCTACAAATGGAAGTTTCAACATAAGAATTATCCGTCTTATTGTTTGTGATCATCATGCGAGTATTCTGGATTAGTGCTATCATTCATGGATTTCAATCACAAGAATAGAAATATCGTTTGAATCAGTGCTAATCAATTTATCAGCTTGCAAATATGAGAATTCTAAATATTTCTTTCAAATTAATAATATTCATTACTTCTTACTGATATTCAACCAATAAGCCATCTTAGCTCAGTGGTAGAGCGCATGGCTTTTAACCATGTGGTCGTGGGTTCGGTCCCCACAGATGGCGTCTAAGCATTTCTTTGATTTTTAATTTATAGATCCCCACATGGCGTGCTCGCAGTTCTTTTCACTACTTCTATTGATTTTTAATTAAAAATAATTTTTTATTTTAAATAAAAAATAATAAGTTTTTATATTTGCACTACTTGTTTCAATTTTTTTCAATCAATAAGAAATTAAGTGTTTTAAATTAATTTTTTAGTTTAAATAAATAAATTTGCTCTAAAAATTAATAAATTGTGCTTTTTATTTTACCTAACTAAAAAATAAAGTAATTTAGCTGAAAATTAAAAATTGATTTTTTCTATGTTAAATTGAGCTTAAATTATAACTTTTAAACTTCTCGTGTATACTCCACTCTTCTTAGAAGTTCAAATAAGAAGGAAAAATGTATAGAATTATATGATATTCTTTCTCAAGCACCAGATTGAGCCACTTGATCCAATTCCTTGTCTTTCTTTCTTCTTTGACAAATATAGAAGGATAAGAATGATTTTAGTTTCAACTAAAGTCCAAGTCTGCTATGGAAATTATTGACTTAGTATAAAATTGAAACAGGAATTCCAGGAGTTTTATTCTTTAGACACATCTCCTTTACCCCAAACTCTTAAGAGCAAATATAATGCAAAATCTCCTCCTTTAGCTCGTTGCCAGCTACCTCTGCTCAGTTTCTACAAACTTAATTTTGATATTTCTACAAATTATTATTTGTGATCATGATCCGAATTCATGGGTTTCAATCATGGACTCTTATAGTTATAAAGTATTACTTGTCGAAAAACTCTGCTCTTAAAAAAAAATAGAGATTTGTCTAGAATTTTGATAGAGAGTGACTCTTCTATTTCGATTGAAGCTTGTAAAGGAGCTCATCCCTATTGAGCATTTAGAATATCATAATATACTCTGGACATTTGTAAATCTTGCTAAGCTGTTATTTTCTCTTAGGTGCGCCAAGACCTTAACCAAGTTGCTTATCTTTTATGTAAAAATTTCATTCAAGCTGGCTAGTTCAGATGTAATCATTTGTTCATATCATATTAGTTTTTTTTTTTAAAAAAGCATTTTGATTTCTTTTCCCTGCAATTGTATGATATTTATCAAGAGAAACCATAGTTTTATGTAATTATTGCTTTGAATAGGTTTACATGGGTCAACATGGCATCAGGTTAAGTTCTCAATTATTTTTTTTTAAATGGAAATTCTCAATTATTTTATCTGTAAAATAACACATAACTAATCATATTCTATCCTATTATTATTTTGCACCATTGCGTCGCATTTGGTCAGTTTGATTTAAAATCAAACCGAATTGAGTAAACCAAAAATTAAAATTTTAGTATTTATAAAAATTGAATCGAACTGATTTTTATCAAAAATCAAATCAAATCTAATCAATCTAATTCGGTTTGATTTGATCGATTTGAATTTTAATAATTTTTTATTTTTTATACTTTATTTTTAGTATTTAAAAATTTAGTTGGAATATTTTAACCTTAATATGATCTATCTCTCTATGTTATTGAAAATAATATATTATTATCACTAATCGATTTGGTTCGGTTTTTTCAATTTTTCTTTAATCAAAATCAAACTGAACCGAAATAACTGAAATTTTTGAAATTAAAAATCAAACCGAACCGAAATGAATAAAAAACCGAACCGAATTTTCTGTCAGTTGATTTTTTTTATTTGAACCGAATATTACTCGCCCCTAATCACATCCAAGATGATTTATAAAAGAAAAAAATATGAGAAACAAAAAAAATGCATTTAATTAGTACAGATGTAATTTAAGAATGTTCATAAGGTCTGAATGTAACTAAGGCTATTCAAATGAAATGGTATCTTTATGATGATTCAAATCAAATGGTATCTTTTTATGGTCATAGTAGTAAATTTTGACTTTAAAAAGTAAAAAAAAAAATGTATTTAATTAGAAAATGGAGGCATTGTGATTTTTTTATTTTTTGCAATTGCATGAAATTTATTAAGTTAAAGAATGTCTTTTATGTAATTATTGCTCTAAATGGGTTTACATAACATAAGTTTAAATTTTTAATTTGTTGAACTGCAACATAATCCCCGGGTTCATAGGCTTTTTTATTGTAATTATGTAAATTAATGTGAAAAATATTTATTATATTTGATATGTGCACAACGAGTATTATCTTTCCTTAATCTTAAGACCACAGGAGATTCGACATTCTTCAAGAGTATTATGTCACAGGGCGCACTTAAGCACTGCGCCTGTGCGGCACTTGGACATGCCCCAACAAGGTTACAGCCTGCCAAGTTCAGCCTATCAAGGAGTTTGGCCATGCTGACTAGTTTCGCCCTGCCTTAGGCTCATCAGGAGAGCGGCTCCAGCCCCCGACCAGGGTGTGCAGGTATGGTGATCTCACACACAACGGCCCTTCGAGCAACTCCCCACCCAATCTTTACGGCAACATCTTCCCCAGCATGGTGTCACGGCATTCCCAAGAATTATGCACGTGACAATTAGCTTCAAAATTTGAAATCAATTTTTGAATTATTTAAATTATTTTGGGTGGAATCAAGATCTATGAGATGAAAATAATATTTGAAAAGTATGACAGTAATTATGAAAACATATCTGTAGCAATATTCAATAAAAGGTATCAAAATTACTTGGGTCTGGCATGAACCCTTTTTTTTTATGTTAACTCGTATTTTCTATTGTGATGATTTCAAATTTTAAATTATTTTAAATAAACTTTAAGAGAGAAAATTTAGCATATATTTCCATATTAAAAAAAAATAGCTTAGATTTTCTACACCTCTAATTAGAAGTTTTTTGATGGTCTAATTTAATTAAAATGTCTTTTTATTAGTCGAATTAGATTTTTTTTTCTTGTTCAAATATGATTATCTAATATTTTCCTATTTTAATTAGTATTTATTGTATTTTCTTATTTCAATTATAATTTTTTTTTCTATTTCAACTAGAATTAGGAGATTATTGGCTATAAATAATCTTTATTTTACACAAAAGTAGAATAAGTTAAAGAGTTGATATTTTTCTCAATATTGAAATTTTTATAAATGAGCATATATTTTTCTTCTATCCTTTTTGCAAAAATAATATTTTTGTATTTCTCCATACTTAATTAATTTATCAAGAATTTTTTATGGTGTTTTTTAGTTGAAATTATCGTTTGATTATTTATGTCTCTAGTCATATTGGTTAATTAGAGATGTAATAGAATAACCTTTGAAAGATATTATTGGGGTGTTTTATCATCAAGTTATGTGATGAAGTTTTTGATCACAAGTTAATCCTGAGTTTTGCATCAATTTGATATTAGAGATCAGTAATAGATAAATTCATATTTATCTATATTTATTTATTTCATAAGTTTTAAATTTTTATTTTTAGTTATCTCGTTATTTTATTATTTTAGGTTATTTCATAATTTCTCTTTCAAAAAAAAAAAAGAAAAAGAATTCAATTATATTTCTATAAAAAAAAATTAATGTGACATATGCAAGAAGATCCAAGGAATTCCATCAAATAGATCAGTCAGCTATCTCGAATCCTTAAGTGAAGGTTTGTGACTTTATACAAGTGCATATTAAGGAATTCCAAGAACAAGTAAAAATCTTAGAGAAGCATCTACTGCAACAACAGGATAGCAATCTCAGTTATCACCATAACAATCAAATCATGATGAAGAACACGTCCTACTTAAGGAGAATTCTTCTGAAAAAAATATCATAAAGATCAATTGGGAAAGGATTGAGCTTTAATATGATGAGTATGACGATGTTGATGGTGATGAAAAACAATCTGCACATGATCTTGACATTGATTCTGAAGTTGTTGGTTTGAAAGAGTACTGTATTAAAGAAGTTACTATGATGATGGACTGTTCAAGCAATAGTCTCTAAGTTGCTAGAAAAACTTTTGCAAAAGAGTGTAAGTGTGTGGATTCTTACATATATGTTACCTCTGTTTTTGCTAATACAGTGGCCAATTCGAAGACGAATTTCTTGAGAACGCAGGATATGATATATGCAGAAAGGGAGCATAAATTTTTCCACAATCTAAAGTGCATTGGAGATTCAATATTCTTCAAGAACATTCGCTTTGAAACTCGAAACCAACTTCTAGATTTATATTGAAAAAATATATATTTTAGGTAGAAGCAAGGTTTATTATATGAGAATTATATTTGCAAAGTATGACAATCAATCATAGAAAGATATCTACAGCAATATTCAACAAAAGGCATCAAAATCACTTGGGTCAGCTAATGGCATAAATCCATGTTTTCTTATGCTAACCCATATTTTCTATTGAGGTGATTTCAAATTTTGAATTATTTTAGAAACATTCAATACAAACAGTTCATTATTACAATATCCCTTACCTACAAACACATTATTTTTAGTTATAACTACTTGGTCAGATTCAAATGCAACTTTCACTCCATTTTTACCAAGCAGAGCAACATATATCAGATTAGTTCGAATTTCAGGGACATGTAACACCTCATTCAGTTTCAAAAATTTGCCAGATGTGAGACGAATAAGCACTTTGCCTTTTCCAAGAACTTGTGTAGTCCTTGAGTCACCAAGAAATACAGAATCTTCTCCTGCACTAGCTTGAGTGTAGGATGAAAAAGCACTTCTATTTGCATAAATGTGCCTCGTAGCACCTGAGTCTATGACCCATTCATTCACATTAGCCACAAGATTGGCTTGAGAAATGACCGCAGCAATTATGTCATCTGCTTCCACCAAATTTGCCTTTGGTTTAGCAGGATTGTCATTTCTCCCCATTCTTTTCCTGCATTGAGGTGCATGATGGCCTGACTTGCCACATACAAAACAACTATCTTTTTTCTTAAAAGTAGGATTATTAATTTTTAGTTTATAATCATATTTCTTTTCATACCTTTTGTTTTGGTAGTGTGGCTTGTCTTGGATTAAGTTGGCGTTGGCAACGATCTCTTTTCCTTTAGCTTTCTTGATCTCTTTCTTGTTTGTATCTTCTATGATGATATGAGTGATAAGCTCAGAAAGGGACAACTGCTTATGTTTATGCTTGAGTTGCTGCTTGTAGTCGCTCCACGAAGTTGGTAATTTTTCAATTAGCAAACCAGCAACAAGCTCCTCTTGAAGTGTTATATTTTATGATTTCAGGTCCTCAATCAATTTGTGGTATTCATTGATTTGTGCCTTTACATCTTTATCATCCACCATCTCCCATTTGTAAAATTTGCCAATAGTAAATTTCTATTTCCCAACATCCTCAACAGTATATTTGGCAATTATGGACTCCCATATTTATTTTGCTTCTTTATAAGAGTAATAAACATCAAAGAGATCGTTAGATAATGTACTAATAAAAGTGTACCTACATACCTTATCAGCATGAACCCATAATTTCCATTGTTTGTTGGAAGTTTCTGCAGGTTTCGCATCAGTGAGAGCAAAAGCAACTCCATGCATATCAAGAACTGAAAATACACGTTCCTGTCAGCGTTTGAAATTGTCACCATTGAACTGTTCAATTTTGGAGACATCTGGGAATGGCTTGGACATTGTCATGGCAGGTTGCATCATAGCAGTAGGAATACCACTTGGAATGCCAGTGGCAGAAGGATCAACAGGTCCAGTAATGGAAGTATTGTTAAGAGAAGTAATTTCAGCCATTATCTTTAAGATTGTTGGAAATTGGTAGAAAAAGATATAGAAAATAAATGAAAGATGAGCAAAATATTGCTTGAGGCGTGATAATAATCACTGTCCTTAAGGATAATTCACCTAGGGTTGCGTATCCTCCAGGATTCAACAAGCCTTCTGAATTACAAGTAACCCAGGAGCAAGAACAGCAGCAATTAATTAATTAACCAAAAATAGAGAAGAAGCAGTAGAGAGAAAATAGAAGTATTTATTTTTTTTGTGTACCCCATAACACGTAAATGCACTGCTATTTATAGTGTTTATCATTATTCAAATCTACAATATCAGATAAAAATATTATTCAGTTAAGATAAATATTTAAGATATCCACAATATCAGCTAAAAAATCTGGTTTAGTTAGGATAAAGATTAAGATAATTTAAAGTGGAAAAAATCTTTTTAACAAACTTAAAATCTGTAACTTATTTCAAAATATTTTAAATTATTTATGATTCTTTTGAAATAATTTGTTAAATATCCAACATTTCAAGCACTGTTATATGAATTACTTAGTCTTAGTCCAATATAGGAAATATCAGGGTATTGGGTTTTTTATGATTTAGGGATTGGAGTTAGGGTTTTACAATATGTTTAGAATTTTTTATGATTTAAGGATTAGAGATGGGTTTTATGATTTATGGTTTGTCATTAATGTTATTTTTTGTTAATTGACAAAAATGTTGGCTTCTTTGTATACATTGGTCTTGCATTTTAAGAAGGAGGTCATCAATGTGCCAAATGTTAGCCCAAATATTGTCAATATTTTATTAATGCTTCTGCCTTTAGGAATACTTTGTGATATTATGCCATTGAGGGAGGTTATACTATTACAAGGAAAAAAATGATTTGAAAAGGGTTATAGCTATATGTGCGACCATTGGTTTTCCATGGAGAGTACATGCATCAGTGATACTAGATGGTAAAACCTTTATGATTAAAATAATGGCAAGTGATCATACACGTATTAGGTCAATGCGTAATAGAAATGCAAATGCAAATTCTAAGTGGGTTGCAGATAAAGTAATGGATGTCCTATCAGTAGATAATGATATCTCTTATAATGCATCATGAACTTGTAAAAGTATGGGGAGTTGAGTTGAGTGAATGAATTTTATACAAAGCTAAAGCAAGAGTTAAATTGTAAAATGAAGACAATTATAGTGATAGTTATAAGATTTCAGAACAATATGTCAAAGAGCTACAAAGACATAATCCCGAAAATTTTATCAAATTTTAGTATGGAGATAGGCTTTCAGATAATGATCCGAAAGTATTTAAGAGGATGTTTTTGTCTTTTAAACCAACTATAAATGGCTTTAAAGCTGGATGTAGACCATTTATAGGTATTGATGGCTGCTACTTGAAAGGTCTATTTGGAGGTGTTTTGCTATCAGCTATATTACTTGTTATTCCTTTAACTATTGCAATTATGGAGATTATATGTGGTGCAAGTTGGAATTTTTTCTTTGATTACTTGAAAACCTACATTAGTTTAGATGATGATGAAATACCTTTGACATTCATGAGTGACAGACAAAATGTATGATTAAGCGCATGGTTTATACTTTTATTATCAGTTAACAAAATAATTTGATTTATACCTCTTGTTTTTATAGGGACTTATTGAAGCTATCAATAATTGATTTTCTAAGGCATTCTATAGGTTTTGTGCCAAACTTATATTCAACAACTTTAAGAAGCAATATCCTAAACTTGGTTTGAAACAAGATTTCTGGAATGCTGTTAGAGCCACAAATGGATATGAGTTTTCAGAGACAATAAAAAGGATTAAGAAAGTTAAGTATGGAGAGCCATTTAACTGGTTATTGAAGGTAGCCATGAGCCAATGGAGTAGACATATTTTGGCCAGAAGCAAAATCAAAGCACTTGACTAATAACATGACAGAATCATTTAAGGCATGAATTGGAAAGATTATAGGGTTGCCAATTGTGAAACTGTTAGATGCATTTAGGAAAAAATACATGGTAAGACTTCATAACAGATATGCCAAATGGACTTTATAGGAAGGCAAGATCACCCATAAGGCTCCTAAGACAATTAATTCAATGATGAATTTGAGGTTATTGAGGGTAAGCTAAAGTTTGCTGTAAAGCTTGAGAAAAAAAAAGCTCTTGTAAATAGTGTGACATAAGTGGATTACCTTGCAAACATGCGGTCTTATATATTAGATACAAGCGTTAAGATATTAATATTGCCATTATTATTACCATGTTTCAATATATTTAAAGGTTTATGAAGAGATTATTCACCCAATACTACAAGCCTATTATTATATATAAAATGAGTTTCGGTGTATTATGCCACCAACTTTGAAAATTTTATTTGGGAGGCCTAGAAAATAAGGAAAATGGAAGAAGATGAAGCTGCTCTATCAAAGGCAATAACCAAATCAAAGACAACAAAATATGCCACATATAAGCAACTTCGGGATAATAAGAGGACTTGCCAAAGGGCACCAGTTAAGGAGATGGTCAGCATAAATTAACTATATTTTTTTAGATTATTTAGTGAACAAATTAATTTAATATCAGTTTTGTTTTATGACAAAGAAATGGCAGTGCACCTAATATACCTAGGAGAGCTATTTGAGATGCTTTACCATAGTTAGTTAATTATATGATTTTGGCAAGTCAAAATTTTTATTGTGCCTTGATAAATTTATGGGTATAGGTTTATTTCAATTAAATGTAATGTTGAGTTTATTATTGTTATGGAGATGCCACCATTAATTGAAAATTTTGGAAGCTAGTTAAACTCAACAATGCATTTTCAATGGTCAACATTCATGTTATAATTTTGTATTTATGGGTATAAATAGTCCTAGTAAATAAGTGAAATTTTTTGGGGAATATAGGTATTATGGTTATTGGAAGCTAGTTAAACTCAACATTGCATTTTCAATGGATAACCTTTATTTTGTATTTCTATATTTATAGGTACAGACAGTCTCGGTAGATAGATGAGATTTTTTGAAATATGTAAATATTATGGCTTTTGGAAACTAATGATATTTTTTAGATATGCAGATTTTGGTCGTTGATAAGATCTTTGTACTTGGGCATTATGTAGTCAAACTTTGATAATGTAATGGCTAAATACATTTATATGATTTTTATTTTGGATAACTCATTTATGAGTCAATTATATCAGTAATTTATTAACAATTTGGTAGCAATTTATTCAACCAATTTAATTACTAATAATTTAATCATGAATTAAGTCTCCTGATCAATAATTTTACCAACAATTAATTTAGTCCCTTTATTTTCAATTTTAATATACCTTTAGTCCTTATGTTTTTATTTTTCATAGTAACTTAGTCCCTCAGTTTTTTAAAATCAATACATATTAATTTCTATATTAATAAATTATACAACAATTTAGTCCCTCAAGCATTCCAGATTTTACTATTGCCAATAATTTTATATCTAAATATTTATATTCAATCAATTTATACAAACACATGAAAACTAAGAATGTATAAAATATTGGTCATCATTCAATAACTTACATTGCAATAATACAAAATATCAAATTTTATTAACCCATCTACTACAAAATATTAACTCACTACCTACAAAAAATCATATTTCACTAACCCACACCCAACTACTTCAATAACCTACCCTTTTTCATCTATTTACTTACATCCAAAATAACCTCAACAAGTAAATACCACAAAACCCATTAGACAGAGCTTATTCTCCCCCCAACCAGAACGAGAATCAGAAGAAAAATAAACACTATTAACACCAATACAATAACCAAGATAGTCTTTGTATAACCTATCATATTCTCCATATCTTTCATCTTCATTATCAACTTTTGATTCTCATATTGCACAATAAGCATATATTCTTTTATATCAGCTAACTCTCACCCAAGATTTCTTTGCCTCGGCTTGACTTCAATTGTCTCTGCACTTGCTGGAAACCTCGATGCTGATATGTACCATTCCAATAACGAGCCATAAACGTTGTCATGATAAGCATAGCACAAGCCCTAGTGCCACACTTGCAATTCTTATTTAGATAACTTCCCTCCCATTTGATAGTATTGGGTGAGCAACTGGTAACCTACATACTTGATTAATTTACCTCTGCAATGGGTTTTCCTCATGCAATTTTAAATAGTCCTTTCTGTAATTGGAGAGAAAAAAATATCTATCTCTCACTAGTTAAGAGGCAATCTAGAAGTTTTCTATTTAAATTTCCATTGATCAATTTAAAAATTCAAGACTAATGGTGAGTTAACTAAAAATCTAACGAGAGTGACTAATAGCATAGTTTTTACAAATCACAATGACTAAATTGATAATTTTTTAAAATAGAGAGATGAAATGTTATATTTAACTAAATTAGAGAAATTAACCTGCAGTTTGCCTTTAATTTTTTTAAAAAATTTTAATAAAATAAATAATAAAGTATAAAGTAAAATTATTTTATTATTAAAATATTAATTAAATAATGTGTTGGCTTAGTTTTATAAATACTTGTGCTTTGAGAAGTAATTTGACTAGTTTTTATATAAGATAGTAATAATTTATTTATTAGTGTTGAATCCAACAAAAATGAATCCTGCTCTTTCCTATAATTATGAAATACATATATGGTAAGATCCAATCCACAGAGAATGGATTAACTATTATATATATATATATATATATATATATTTTTTTTTTGTGAGAACGGATGTAGACGAATACGAATGATGACTGACATCCTGACAACTTGATAACCAACCTGTTTTCACATCAGATCGACGATCTGACAACCTAATGACTGAATTGACAACTTTATGATAGACTGACCGACTGACCTGATGATCGAATTGATGACCTTATGACCTAACGACCGACTAACTGATGACTTAATGACCTTGTGACCGACTGACCTGACGATTTGATGACCGAACTTGTAACGACCCGAAAATCGGACCGCTACCGGCGCTAGGATCCAGATCGGCTTAAGGCCGCCGGGACCCGTAGCAACCTTGACATATAACCTGTAAACCTGTATAATCCCATACATAATCCACAACATACATAAAAATTAAAACTTTTCTTTACATGAACATCAACCAAACTCAACCTGTGCATAAACATTAACATAATATTGATCCCTCTGTGGGATCTCATTAGTGCCCCCAAGGGGTGACATAACATACGTTGAGTTGGTTTACATAAACATCGTAAAAAAAAATCTCTAAGATCATGTATTAGAAGGGATACAACAATCTATGGTCAAGCACACACTAACATCCATAAACCTCATTACATAACTATACTGTACTTTTACGTTACAATTTGATCATGTCCATTGCTAGCTATTACATAAGCATGACTTCTTTACTCTATCCGGACTCCTGCTCTATACTGTACCTGCAAGCCTGGGGGTAAAGGGAGAGGGGTGAGCTAAAAGCCCAGTGAGCTGAACTATAAAACATTTTAGCACTATGCTTTAATGAAATGCATCATAACACAGACAATTCACATAAGGGTTGGGTGAACTTGTCACCAATTAGTCCAAGCTAACATGGTGCCAGGCTGTAGCATGGGGTCCTGGTCTTCCTGTCATACATACATTACTTACCATTATTCCAGGGCCTCCTCTGGGCTCCTGGTCTTCGAGTCCACAATCGTGCCAGGCCGTAGAATGGGGTCCTGGTCTTTCATTTCCGTGCCAGGCCGTAGAATGGGGTCCTGGTCTTCCTGTCATGGACTAATTGGGTCATCCAACATTCACCCACATCAACAACAATCGATGCAATGCGGCATATTCGTGAAGCTAATGCAATCATCCTATAGCATAATCATGATGCATGAAACATGATAAAACATTTAATTTAAAAGATTAAGTTTAGTTCCACTCACCTCTGGCTGACTCTGACAACACCGAAGCAGCTGACCTCACTGCTGGGGTCCTCGGTTCCTCGGGTCCGAACCTACACAGGTGGACTCAAATGAGGGACCAAACATACTTGAACATAACTCTAAAATACTCCCCAAAAACCCCCTAAAACATCCTGAAAACATCACATAAAAACATGCAAGAAATGGCTGAACAGGGCGCTTTCGGCGGCAGGTTCGGCGGCCGAAAGTCCCTCCAGAGCCGAAAGTCAGGCAGGTTCGGCGGCACCTTCGGCGGCCGAACCTCCCAGACAGATCCGAAAGTCTTCTTTCGGGGGCAAGCTTCGGCAGCCGAATGCTGCCTCCACAAGGGGGTTCGACGGCCGAAACTCCCTTCGGCGGCCGAACCTGGTTTCTGCCAGAAGGGCAGAAACTTGGTTCACATGAACCCCTTGCCTCCCAAAACCTCAAATCATGCATAAATCTCAACCAAAACATGCATACAAGTTCCTAGGGGTCTCAAACAGTCATATACCCCAACTACAACACTTCAAACACACACAATCAACACACATTGTTCAAAACATCAATATTAACCCATAACTCAACATATAACCTAACATGCATTTCTACCCATAGATCTTGCATAAAACATATTTAAAAACACATAAGGAGCTTAAGATCGGCTCTTACCTCTTGAAGATCGAGAGGGAGACGACCTAAACTTGGAGATCCACGAAAATGAGCTCCTGAGTTCCCAAAGCTCCAAAACTTGGTTTAAATGCTCAAAACTTGCAATGTGAGTTTAAAACTCAAGAAAAATGGAAGAGATTTGGAGGAAGAACACAAGAGTTGCAAAGGGAAGGTCGGAAGCTTGCTGTGGCCGAGAATGGGAGAAAACTCGCCCATTTCGGCTAAGTGCCCCTTTTATAGGTGGCTGGCCAGGCCACGTTCGGGGGCCGAATGTGCCTCCGCATCCATGCAATGTTCGGCGGCCGAACTTGACTTTCGGCGGCCGAACCTGGGTTTTCCTCCAAGGACTTTTTATGCAAAAACTCATTTAATTTCATACTTAAAATCATAAAACACATTAAAACATTTTTATAAAACATGATTCTACCCTTCTAGAGGTCTCCGGCATCTGAGATTCCACCGGACGGTAGGAATTCCGATACCAGAGTCTAGCCGGGTATTACAGAACTGATGACTGTCGACCCAACGATCGACCGACCGAGTGACTGATTGATGACCTGAATATTAACTTGACGACCTACCGACTCATGACCTGATGACCTTGTGACTGACTGACCTGATGACTTGATGACCGATTGATGACCTGACGATCTAATGACTGTCCTAACGACCTATCGACTTGATGACCGATTGATAACTGATGACTTAATGACTATCCTGATGGCCTGTCCACCTGATGATCGACCCGACGACCTTATGACTGACTAAACTAAACTATAAATATATAAAAAAAAAAGAGGGGTTGGATTGAAGAGATTTGACTGGATGCAAAAGTAAACTAATTAAGAAGCAAATAATTAAAGAGATTAATCAAACCAAGAAAATATCTATCTTTGGGAATATTTTTGTGTTAATTCTCGGAATTGATCATAGATGTAAGGATGTCCAAAATAATTTTCGATTAGCTAATTATACCTGTTGACATGCTCTAACAATCTAATTTTCTCTTAAATAATAGACTAAAAAGGATCAACTCACTAATTAGCCCCTAATCAATAAATACACCATATAATCAACTTAATGTGATTTAATTTGATAACAACATTAAAAATTAGAAAAACCTGACTCTAACCAAGAAGCTACACAAGCGCAGGTATGAAATCAGAATATGTTATTCCACAATAAAATATTATTTGTCATATGTATCAAACTCACAAGTGATTACAGATTTAATGAATCTGAATGGCTATATGTTATTTAGCCAATTGAATAATTGACCAGATTGCATTAACTAAACAAATAATAATCTCAAGAATAAAAGGAATAACATAGAAACCAAAAATAAAAAAGAGAATTAAAATTAATTTGATCTCACAATTCTTCTGAATTACACTTCGAAGGTTCCCTAACTAGATAAAGAAGACTAGCTGTAGGAACTCACGTTGCTTTATATAAGATTCAAAAACTCCAAAAATTAAAACTATCAAACTCAAAGAATCTTTCCTTTTTAAAAAAGGGAATCCTAAATTAATGAGGAATAAAAAAAATCCTTAAAAAATAACAATCCAAAATTTCTTATTCTTTTTAAAATCGTTTCTTTCTAAATTGGTTTCTTCTATTTAATTGAGAATCAGGTCTGGAATTTTCGCAATATTGCATAACCGGTGCCAAAAGTCTATATATGCATTGTCCAAAGTTCACTCTACGGCTTACTTAGTTCGCAGTGAATCTTGTTTGCGATCTCGAGAACAATCATGTCCAAGGCTTGCTTCGTAACTAAGGATGTAAACGGGTAGGGTACATGCGAAAATTAAACTACCCGAACCCGAACTCGATTTATATTAGTAATATCCGAACCCGTTCCAAACCCGATTAAAAATTTATTTAAACTATTCGAATCCGTCCCAAACCCGATTATTATTATCCGAATAAAACTCGAACTCGTTTAATCTTATATATTTTAATTAATAATTTATATAAAAAATATTTTTCACTAATAATTTTCATTTAAAAAATCTAATATTTCTAAAGAATATTTAAATTTAAATTTTTAAATAAAAATATATAAAAAAAATTATAAATATTATTGTAAAATATATTTTTTATATTAAATTAATTATTTATATAATCGGATTCGGATAGTGGGTATCCTGTACATAAAACTCGAATCCGATTCAAATCCGCAACAAATATTATTTTTAAAATCCAAATTCATCCCAAACCCGATTATAACTATCTAAATCCGTTCTATTAGGGTTCGATCGGATCGGATACCCAAAAATACTTGATCCGTTGCCATCCCTATTAGTAACTCATCTCTATTTTCTATTTAAAACTTTCAATTTAGAGGTTTTTTTTTGTCAAAGAGTAAATCTGTTAATATTACCAGTATCCGCGATTCACCGTAATCAACTCTAATTCCATAATAAATAATGTATACTAAATAGGCAAATTTACACCTATCATCATTTACCCATTGATCACCGAATCAATGGTTTACATTGCGTGTCCACTAGCATTCCCCAAACAGAAGTTGGCTCGAGCCATAACTCTTCGCCTATAAAACCACCCCAAAATCCCACCAACGATATTCATCACTCACTGTCTCTCTCTCTGTTGATCAACCAAGAGGTATGAAAGTTGATACCTGGCTTTTCTTTTTCCTTGATGTGCTTAAACAATGAAATGCCTAGTTTTTTATAAAGAGTGGGAGAGTAGAATCGACTCATTTTACCTATACAACACATAAACTATTCGAGTGATTTAGTTTTTCTTTGTCATTGCTTTGGATTCGAGGGTTGTTAACATGGCATTTTTGTTTATATTTTAGTATCTTGATTTTCGTTGTCTAGGGTTTTGTTAAGTCTCCGTCTCCTTTTTAAAGGCATAACATATGGGTGTTAGATCTATTTCCAGTGATCAGCTTAATGATATACAAGTTGCTTTGTCGTGAAATGCATGAATCTGTTAGTGGGTAGTTTTCTTTATTGATTGGGAATAATTAATTTACCATTAAAATTATTAGTTTCTTTACTTGTATGATCCTTTCATGTGGTACCGAGTACTTTTTGTTGCTTGTGATTCAATTTTTCCTACTCGAGCATCGGTGATTAAGAATATGAAACCTATTTTTCCTTTAGTTATTTTCCTTTCTTTGCTGATTTTTTGGGTGAGCTGCCCTGATTTGTGATGGGTTCGACAGATGCTTCAGCAATGTGTTTGTGGATTTGCGTGCTTTGTTTTTGTTGCCTATGTGATCACAGGAGCAATTAATAGTTTATTAATCTTGATTTTCCTTTCATAGGATATTGTATGTATAAATTTTTTTTAACATTAGCTAGAGACTATGTTGCACAAGTGATATTGGTGAATAGTGAAGTTCTACTTTCAATGTAGTTAAGTTCCACTACTCTCATGATGAGTTGGTTTTAATTTCATAGATCAAACTAATTAAGCTTTTTTAATCATAGAAAAATGGCAGACAGTGATTACGAATACGATTCCTATGAGGGATATGATGCGGGTAACTGTTACAAGGAGTCAAATTTTGAAGGTGATTTTTCTTGCTGATTATTCAATTTTATGAAATATGAGTATTGTGATGATGTTCATCTTTCTTTAATTGTAAAGCAATGTTAGCAAAATTGCATCTTAATTTGTGATGAACCATGATTTCTGCTCTGTATATTTCCTATGGAATCTGTCCCTGTCTTCACCTTGTATAGCAACTGGGAAAGTATCAAACTACTATGGAGGGAATTCAAAAGCAATTGGTCCTAGGCAAGGAAAGCAGTCTGGTAATTACCAATGGACTTCAAGGGGCAGCATTGTGGACAAGCAGACTGGTTCTTATATGCGAGCAACAGTGAAGGAAAACCATTCAACTGGGGATGTGTTCAAGGAGAGATCCACTGGAAGGGTTGGATACAAGGATGAGACCAAGTCAACCTGCACTTTCAGGGCTGGTGACAAACATGGGTATTCTGAGTACCAGATAGAAGAGAGGTACCGTAGGGTTGATTATAGAGAGAGCAACAACACTAGTGGACAGAAGTGTCGCTCCACCAACGCCAAGTACCTGCAGTAATTTTTTTCTTCTGTGTGCAGGTCTACTGTGCCAATAGCTTAAGAAGTGGGCCATTTTGTGCCTTTTTTTTCTAAATAAGTAGTTTTTCTGAACAGCACATTTTACTTTAATGTGCTTAGTGTGACTCATTGTCTTTGAATGCTGTTGGATTTGCTTTTGGATCTTCGTAGTCCTTCTATTTGAAATGCATTTCTTGCAAGAGAAGAATTGAATTCTGTTCATTTTTATGAATTTCTTTATTCCTTTATCATGGATTTCTTGCAAGTAAATCTTGTCAAAATTGTCAAGATTTTGTAAGAAATGAAATGATTTCGGTTGAGGCTATTTGTCAAAATTACTTTAAAATTCTTTTTTTTTTCTTTTCATTTTTTATTTTTTTATTTTAACTTTAAATTTGTTTGTATTTTCTTAATTAATAACTGTTTTTTGAATTTAATTTAATATTAAGTACTAATATTTTATGAATTTATAATAAATATTTACAAATTTCTATATTATTTTATTAATTTTTAAAAAATAGTATCCATCTTAAGTTATATTTTTAATGGTAAAAAATTATATAAAGTTTAGATTTTAAATTTTGTGAAAATATTATTAATGGTGTGAAAAAATATTTTAAATATGAAAAAATGGTTGTTATTTATAAAATAAATAAATACGGACTTATAAAAAATAAGGAAAGAAATAAATTAATTTGAATTATTAATTTATTTAAAATAAATAAATTCAATTGAATTTTATTACTTTAAAATCTATTCTAAACAAAATAATTTTTTATAAATTTAAATTAAATGACTTCCATTAATAAAATATAATTCTTTTTTTTATGCATTTTAAAAAAAAAGGTTAATTTTGTTAAATATAGAAATTTTAGAAAAATTTAGTTCATTTAAATTTTTTTAAAATTTATCATTTCAAATAAGGGTTTATATTCATGGAGAATAAGTTTTGGTAATGAATCGATCTTGTTTCTCATTTATTAAATTTTTATTATGCGAATTTATTTTGTGGCACTGTGCAATTATTATTTAATATTAAATAAATTATTTTATATTTTAATGTAATTATAAAATAAAATATTATATTTATTAATACAAAAATTATTAAATTTTTTATTAATTAAAATTAGACTAAATTCAATATACGCAATAAATATAAGAACAAAGGGAGCATCAACCATAATACAAATTAATCCACATACATGATTTACATTTGTTTAAAGGTTAAAATGGGGCAAATTTAGCATTTGATTTTAAATTGACCTAACAATCTACTTGCAATCTCACTTTTTAAAAAGGAAAAAACTAAAAGATAACCAATCTTCTCGATTTCGGGGTTAATTTTCACCCACAGTTTCACCTTTAGCAGTTGATTACTCAATTTAATTTCTTTTTTCTTAAAATTCACTCAACTTCAATTTTATTATCATGAAACTTTCTATTAGATTTTCTTTTTCTTTTTCAAAAAAAAAAAAATCTTTCTTTTTATAATTTTTTTTTTCTTCCTCTCTTTAAAAAAATACTTATCAATAGTTTTAATATAAACAATTTTTAAATTAAAATATTATTTATTAAATATATTATTAATTTTATTTTTTTTAAATTGAAAAGAGTAAAATTTGATTTCTCTCAAATTTACTAAATATACTTACTATCAGATTAACCGTGTAAGTGCATATATTATTAATTTTATAAAATTATTATTACCATTATTATTAATGAAAGATTTATTTATTCTAGAAATTTCAATTTTGTCCAATTAGACCGTCAATATTATGCAACATATATATTTCAATACGTGGAATTTTTTTAATCATGTTGATCGCTAACACTTAATAAAACATGTAAATAAAACAAAAAGTAAAAAAATTAAGGTATTGAATAAATAAATTATTTTATTATTTATTATATTATTTTTATTTTTTTTAAATATCAATATTAAATAAATAGTTGAACTAGATAAAATATTTAATTATTCTTAAAAATAGTAGCTTATAGTAATTATAATATTAAATAAAAATTAAATTAATAATATTTATAGTACTATTAAAAATTTATGAATTGGTAAAATTTAATTGATATTTGAATATTTATTTATTATTTAATTTTATGAAAAAATAAATAAACAAGAAAATTAAAAAATTATAGTTCTGTTTAAAAGAATTAAAATTTACATTTAAAAATTAGAAATAGTAAAATTTAATTTTATATATTATGCTATTAGTGTAAATATATTATCATTAATTAAATATCTAAAATCTATTAAATTTTGATTAGAAAAATAAAATTATGTAAAACATAAAGAAAGAGATGTAATAGAAGGCAGGCGAGAATTTAATAATATTTAAATTAAAGTTAAAAAAATTTAAAATAAAAAATTAAAAGTAAGTCATGAAATTGAAAATATAATAAAATTAAAATACTTCGCATAAAAATTACACCTGGCACATTTTCGATTAGATTAAGTAAATGAAAGGAGAGGGGAGAGCGTATACCGGTTTGAATCGAAAAATCGAATTGAATCGATTAATTTTGATTTAATGATTCGGTTAATTAAAATATTCGGTTCAATTAGTATTTTTAAGTTTATTTAATTCGATTCGATTCGATTTTATACATATTTTTATTATGTGAAATACTGATTTTATATGTATTTTTAAATTTTATATAAATTTATATGAATTTTTTAAATATTATCATTATGCATTCAGACGATATTTATTAATAAATTTATGTGAAATGTTTATTGAATTATTTTACTGAAATTAAAAGTAAAAAATTAAAAAAAATTACAGATTTTGGTTTAAAGTAATTAAATCAAATCGAACTGATTTTTATCGATTCGGTTATATTTTTACAATTTAATTTTCGATTTTTTTAGTTTGGTTTGGTTCGGATCGATTGCCCAGCCCTACAATGAAGTCACAATGACAATGGTTTTCCACCATTGATTTTGACGGTTTACATTGCGTGTCCACTAATATCTTCCCAAACTATAGTTTGTCTTGAATTACAACTCTCTCTGCCTATAAAAGACCCAAGTAGCCCCCTCCCAGAACCCTACCAAGCTTATTCATCTTTCACTCTCGCTCAATCAAGCAGAGGTATGAAAGATGATCCTGATGATATGCTTAATTCAATTAGTACCTAATTTTAATATGCTGCATTCACTGGAATTGTTGATAATTTATCAATCTTGTTTTAGTTTTGATTGATAAACTGATTAAGCTTTTTCAATCATAGAATAATGACGGACAGTGAGTATGAATATGATTCCTATGGGGGATCTGATGTCGAGGGATATGATTCTTATGCGAGCTGCAGCACTTCTGATGATTCCTCTGGGATATCTGATGTCGAGGGATATGATTCTTATGCGAGCTGCAGCACTTCTGATGATTCCTCTGGGATATCTGATGGTGGTGATGATTACTACGTGAGCTCTGATGGTGAAGATGATTCCTACGGAAGCTCTGATGGTGAAGATGATTCCTACGGAAGCTCTGATGGTGAAGATGATTCATATGGGGGATCCGCTAGTGGATATGATGCTTATGATGGGACAGACGGTGAAAGTGACTCTTACAATGGATCAGATGGTGAAAGTGGCTCTTACAAGGGTTCAGATGGTGAGAGTGACTCGTATAAGGAGTCAAATGTTGAGAGTGATTCTTACAAGGGATCAAATGTTGGAGGTGATTTTATTTCTCATTATGCAATTTCATAAAAATATGACAATAAACTCGTTTCTAAATTAAAAATTGCATGATTTCTGCCCTGAATATTTCCTGTAGAAATTGCCTTCATAACTTCAGCAATGGAGAAGGGATTAAGTTTCAATGGTGGGAATTCAAAGACTTGGAGAGGGCAGCAGTCTGATAACTACCAGTGGGCTTCAAGGGGTAGTATTGTGGACAATCAGACTGGTTCTTATAGGCGAGCAACACTTAAAGAAAGCCTTTCAACTGGGGATGTGTTCAAGGAGAGGTCCACCGGAAGGGTTGGTTACAAGGATGAGATGAGAAGAACCTCCACTTTCAGAGCTGGTGACAAGGGTGGCTATTCTGAGTACCAAAGGGAAGAAAGGTTTCGTAAGGTTGATTACAGTGGCAGCAACTAAAGTATCAGATCGAGCAGCCGCTTCACTACCACCAAGTACCAGAAGTAATTTCTGGTTGTGCTTGAAGCCAATAGTTTATGGGGTTGGGTATTTTGTGTCTTATAGTATGTCTAAGTAGTGGTTTTTTGAACAGAAGAGTCGGTTTTTGATGTGCTTAGTTTGGCTTTCTTTTACTAGAATTTTCAAATCCAATTAGAACATAACTTTTTTGTGTTACTAAAATATATATATATATATATAAAATTATTATTAGGGAGATTTATATTAAGGTTTAAAACATTTTTAACTTTTCTCTTTCCGTCAATGAAATAGTTCTTCTCATCTTATAAGAGAGAAAATTTTTAAAATCCAATTTTGTTATTTAATGAAACAGTCATTCTCCTCCTCTGGAGAATAAAAAAAAACACGAAAAAAGAAAAAAGATGAGGAAAAGAAGAAAAAAAAAGGAAGAAGAAAAAAAAACGGAAGAAAAAAAAACAAAAGGAAGGAGAAGAAAAATCTCCTCATCCTCTTTCAAGAAGAATAAAAAGAAAAATAGAGAATAAAAAAAAAAAGAAAAAAGAAGAGGAAAAGAAATCAAAGAAAAAGAAGAAAAAAAAAAGAACCGAAGAAGAAGAGGAAAAGAAATCAAAGAAAAAGAAGAAAAAAAAAAACTGAAGAAGAAGAGGAGGAAGAATCAATGAAGAAGAAGAGAGGGAGAAGAGGGTAATTTGATCTTTTGCTATATTTTTAACGGTAAAAATAGACAGAAGGACTATTTTGTTGACTGAGAAAAAATAAGGACGTTTTAATAGGTTTCTGAAAATGTAGGGACTGACTTGTTAATAATGACAATATTCAGTGACTAAATTGTAAATCTCCCTTATTATTATTTAAAAAATTTTATATATTATTTTTTATTTTTTTAATATTATTTAATATTTAAATTTATTATTTTAGTATTTATATATAACTCAAAATTTAAATTTTTATTAATGTTGAATTAATTTAAATAATGAAATAATTATCTGCTTAATTTATCATTCACTGTAAATTCAAATTCAATTATAAAATTATCATCTACTCATAAATTTAAATATATATAAATTTTAAATTTTATTAATTTTAAATTAATTTAAATAATAAAATTATTATCTACTTAAATTTTAATTATATACTTAGATAAATGTAGATTTTACATACTATATATTTATAATTAAAATTTTTAAATGTTAAAATTTATATTAAATTCAATAAATTATTTTTATTATAATAAGTAATTTAATTCTCCTCAATTCAAAATTAATAACATTAAAAATTAATTTCATTTAGTATAATAAGCTTATAATAATTATTACTTATAGCTATATTAATATTTATATTATTTTAATTTACTTATAAAAATATTTTTTAATTTTTATTATAAATTATAGTTTATCAATATTATTATATATATAAAAATAGCCACAGTAGATAAATTATTATCACGAAATCTTAATTATAAAAAATATTTCAATTTTTCTTAAGTTAATTTCTAAGGATACATTCTTGTTGTTCTTTCAAGCAGCAGCAGCAAAAAATTCAAATTTATCTAAAACGTACAATGATATATTTTAAATTTTTTAAAATTTAATTCATACAATCCATTAATTTTAAATTTAATATTATAAAATATATTTATAATATATTTCTCAATTGTAATATAACTATATTACAAAATAAACTTGAATCTTTTTTTTTTATTTCTTTTGATTTTTGAATATTAATTTTATTTAGATACTTTTTATTTTAAATTTTATTTTATTATAAAAATTAATTTAAATAATAAGATTATTATTTATTTTAAAATTTAAATTTTAAATAATAATATTATCAAACTATAAATTAATTAAAGACTATTATAAATAAATAAAAAAATAAAAACATTATTAGTAATCTTAATATTTTAATCTCTTTTCACTTTTATATATAGTATAAAATAAATACATATAAATAAATAAATAATTATTATATTAAAAAAGATTATTTAACTAATATAATTTTCTTTTACAATAAAATAGAGTGTGTACTTACACTATATTATATTATTAAATCGTAAATTAATAATTTTTTTCAAATTATGTATCAATAAAAGTTAATTAATTATATATATAATGATTAGTTTAATTTGAATTAATTTAAAAAATAAATATTACTTAATAATAAAATTTAAATTTAAAAAAATATTAATCTAATCAATTTAAAATTTAATTTTTATTTTTTTAATTATTATCCAATCAAAATAAAGGTAAATATATTATAGTCGGATAGTTTAAAAAAATCTCTTATTCCTTTTTTTAATTATAATGTATATTTTATAATTTCATTTCATAATAATATATTAAAATTATAATATTTTTTATAAAAGAAAATAAATATAGAATTAATTCAATTAATTTTTAATTTATTATTTGTACATAATAAAAATATAATACTTTAATCTCTTTTCACTTTTATATAATAAAAATAAAAATATAATATATTATTTGTACATAATAGTAAATTTATTTTTAAATTTTTTATTTCATTAATATTTTCAATTCTCACTAATTAAATTTAACTTCATATTTTAATTTCTATTTAAAAAATATAAATTTATTATTTTAATAATTATCTAATTTTTAAACATGTAATTTTAATAATTTTAATTTCAAAATTAATTTAATTATATTTTTATTAATTTAAATAATTGTTTTAAATTTTTTTAGCAAACTCTAAAATTAATTTAAATAATAAAATTATTACATAATTTATATATTTATTTAAAAAATTTAATATCAATATATTTTATATATATCTTTTAAGATTTTTATAACTAATTATAAATTTTTTTTTAACTGAGAACTATCAATTTAGCATTTATCACCAGACTAAATCTTAAATAATAAAATTTTTAATTATAAAATAATTAAAAATTATCATAAATAAATAAAAAAAATCAGGATATTATCGAAAATTCTAATATTCCTTATCTTCCCACTTAGACGAGGATTAATCTATTGAACTAAAATAGTAATTTATTTAACACCTTTACAATAAAAATTAAAATAATTAATTAGTCATTTTTATGTTAAAGTGATCCTTAAACATGCAAAATTATATTTTTATATACAAAAATTACTTTTAGAAATTATTAATTTCTCATTTCATATGAATGATTTTATAAAAAAAGAATTTAAATAAATTTTTATAAAATTATTTATGATTTTATTTTTATACATAATAAAAATTTTTTAAGTTATAAAATTTTAAATTTTTTTATTCCAAACAATAATTTTATATGAAAAAAATTCAATTGAATTGAATTGTTATAAAATTTTTTTATTTCAAATCAGGGTAAATGAATTATTTAAATTATTAATTTCAGTTAATGCATATTTTAATGCATAAATTAGTGAGGTGCATAAATTAAAAATATTTTTAAAAAAATTAGAAAAAAAACTAAATCCTACCGTTAAAGATTTAAATTACATCACAAATAATTAAAATAAAATAAAAATAAAATCTAAATTATTATAAGGTTTTAGACCCATCAGTCTCTGGAAGGGTCTTTAAAATGCTTTTTTAACTTCCGTTCTTGATTGGTCCTCTACGCACCTAGGCTAGGTAGGTCCACCAAGATAAAATTTGCATAACGGAAAGGAAAATTTCATGGATAACTCAATAAAAATATTTTGAAAACTGAAATCCCTTCTTAACAAAACAAGTAATCTGAACAGAATGGGTTGCTCCACTTAAACATGCATAAAATATGTTTTATCCTCAAATTTTACATCAAAGATCATATAGTAGGTATCTAACACACCAAAATTAATCTAAGAAGGTACAACATGTTTATTTCATTCCGTAGATTGATTGATAATAGAAAAATTTACCTTTCAAGAGTAATGAGACGACTACATTACAAAAAGAGAAAAGATCATCTTGAATTTCTTGTGTAAAAGTTGAGAGAATTTTGAGTGGGTTGAGAGGAGAGGCGGACTGCTCAAAGATAAATTAGGTTAGAATGCTTATGTCTAGGGTTTTTGGAGAGAAAAGGAGAATTAAATAGATGAATAACCAAAAAAGGAAGCAAATCTCCTTCCCTTCACCCCTTGGCTAGCGCTACCTAGATCTATTAGGCTGATTTTTGAGCTGGTTTTTTGGTCTAAGTAATTTCTAATCAAATCACTCAAGAGCCTTCCTGAAGAGCAAAAATTATAAAAATGTCAACATATTGCAAAATTGGGTTGGTTGAATAGGCTAAGGAGTGTGGTCCATTTGGCTGCTTTTTCTAAGATCCAATTGATCCTTAAGCCCGACAGAAAATCCTTAAAAAAAAATCCTTAAAAAAAGGGGAAAGATCATTTTGCTCCTTTCTTGAATTTTATTTTTTTATATTTATATTTATTTTTTATTTTTAATATTTTCATGGAATAAAACACCCATTTAAGGTTTTAAAAAATTAATTTTAAATGCATTAGAACCATGATGTAATTCTTATTATGGAGTCCTTACTACTTTATATGTGCATGTACTTATGATATAAAATTATAAAATTAGGAGTCTAGAGGTTTCCTTCTTTGAATTTAATTTGCTTTATTTTTTTATTGTAATTTAGTTTTATTTTGCTTATGTGCTTCCTATTTTTTTTTCCTTTTTTATGGTAATTTTAGCTTTAATAATTGAGCACCAAAGGAGGAAGAATAGCAAAATCTTGCCTTATTTCCTATAATGTCTTCTCCATTTTGATTTCAGTTGCTTGCTTTGGTGAACCAATGGGTTGGTCAAGGAGCCTAAGGTAGAGTCCAATTTGTCTAATTTATTTTAGAGGCCGAAAAAAGCACCTTTAAAGGCGCTTGGCAAAGAGTTATAGGTCCAAAGATGTTATAATAGTTAAGGATTTTATTCTAATTACTTTTAATTATATTGGATGTAATTATTTATTTTTTTCCCTTTCTTTAGTTATAGGATTGGGTTATAACTCTTTTTTCCTCCCTCTTCCTTCAGATTTGCTTTTTAATTTTTGTATGTCACTTTAAATATGCATGGAATCATAATTAATAATTTAGAAAATTCACTTGATAATTTTAAAAGCAATTTTACATGGTTAGAGACATGGTTGAAATAAATAGGGATCGTTTCTCATTTTGACATAAAAATGACCAAGTAGTAATGATCTTTGGGTAAAATCATAAAAATAAGCTTAAGATGCATACTTAGAAACCTTGTAAAGTCTCTCCTTTATTATGTGCCAAATTTGAATAAGAAAGCATGCATGTTTAAGAACCCACTCTTGTGTACAAATAAACCATGGCATAAAATTAACTTAGAAATACGATGAAAAATATGGTAACCATCTCACCTGAAGTAAAGTAGATACTTTATATGCTTAAGCTTATTGGATTCATGTGCAATAAGTGCTTGTTTCACTATGAAAAAGCAGTGATTTAGCAATCAAATCTGATGTTTACCTCGCCATCAGTAATGTTAGATGCTATCCTCTGTAGTTTCTCAATATATATTCTTGTATTAGGAGAAATTATACAACTTTAGTTATTTCTATGAATATCTATATCATTTTAGAAGACTATTAAATTTCTAATTTGACATTTTAGCACTTACTTGATAAATGACGAAACTTCTTTACAATTTAGTAAGATATATAAATGAGCTGCATTTCTTTCCTCCTTTATCAATATCATTTTCTTTGATTGACTTATGGGTCTATCCGGATATTTGAATATTGATAAATTTTCTCCAATCTCCTGATCTCCCATTATACCACCATCATCATTACATGGAACCCTTGTAGAAACATGTGACTCAAAATAGTGAGCACAAAAAAAAGATGCTTCTTCTACTAAGTATGCATTACCAATTGATCCTTCAACTTTGGCTTTGTTTTTAATATTCTTCTTTAAAGTTCCATTGTACCTGTATTACAAAATAAATTAGCACAATAATTTAGCATATTAAATAATTGATACTTTGAGAATGCATCAAGGATTAATTATTATCACTCAAACCGATACATCCAACGATATTGCACAGATCCCCAATGCGAACTTCATATGCAAGATGAATTGGAAGATGTTCCATTGATTCCAAGAAACTAGGAGGAAATATTCGCTCTACTTTGCATAGTATGACCTGAACGTCCTCTTCAAGCCTTTGCATATCTTCCTTCCATAAGGCTGTATTTGTTAGTTGCTTAAAGAAAATATTTAGCTCGGTAATTGCTTTCCATACTCTCTTTGTTAACAATTCACGAAAAGCAATACACAACAACCTTCGCATGAAAACATGAGAATCGTGATGTTTTATTCCAAATAATTTATACTTGTTCATGTTGACACATCGAGCCATGTTAGACACATAACCATCAGGAAATCTTAGTCCTTCATCTATTCATAAATAATTTGTTTTGTCGTCTGTCTAATGGAGAATCAAGAACATTAACCAACAATAAACAGAAAATAAGGAGAAGAGAATATGGAGAGGAATATCTGTGATTGTATTAATCAAAATGGGACTACAGCAAGCAGGGAAAGCACAGAATGGACAAAAGATAATGAATGGTGTAAGCCAGCCCCCAGGATAAGCCCGAGTAGAGGAAATTCTGCTGATACAATGGATTCCAAAAGATGCCTTCCTCTCTCCTCATACATACTATTTATACTGACATTTTCTAACTAACTGGTGATGTGTCTTTTCTTTTTTCTTGATTCCCAAGGGTGATTCTCTTAGCAGCTTTACCTCTTCTGGTGTATACCCAATATGCCCCTGGAGTTGTAGCTGGATTCCTATCATTTCCACCTCCTTGAGAAGCAGCCTTGTCCTCAAGGCTAAAATGAGGAAATTGAGCCCGGATATCAGCTTCGTTCACCCATGTCGCATTTTCTTTTGTCTGACCTTGCCATTGGACTAGAATTTATGGAATTGATTGGTTGTTTTGTTGAAGAGTCCTCCTTTGGCATACTTTAATTGGTTCAAGTAGTGGCTCCTCTGTGATCTCCAAGGTCTCGAGAAGATGTTCCATAACAAGATGATCCCCCACTGCTTTCTTTAATTGAGAAACATGGAAAACAGGGTAGATTTTTTATGATAAAGGTAGCTTCAATTTATAGGCTACAGCTCCCACTTTACTAATTACCTCAAAAGGATCAAAGTAACGGGCTGCGAGCTTGGCATTGATGCAATTAGCTTTTGATTGCTGCCTATAGGGTTCAAGCTTGAGAAAAACCTTGTCTCCAACTACAAAGTGAATATCTCGCCGATGTTTATTAGCGTACTTCACCATCGGCTGTTGTGCCCTTAGGAGGTTATGGCAGAGCTGTCTCAAAATCTCATCTCTGTCCTGTAAATGTTGGGACAATGCCTCAACACAAGTTTCTCCCGGTAAATAATGTTGTAAAATAGGAGATGTTCTGCCATAGACAACTTTGAAAGGTGTTTTCTTGGTTGCCCCATGGAAATTGGTGTTGTACCAATACTCTGTCCAACAATTATTTTGACCAATTTCTAGGCTGCTCGGAGGAGAAACAACATAGGTAACACTCTAGGCTGCGGTTTGTGACCTCTGTTTAATCGTCAGTCTAAGGGTGATAGGACGAACTAAATGAGAGAGTGGATCCTTGTAACTTGAACAGTTCAGTCCAGAAATGGCTTAAGAAAACTGGGTCTCTATCACTGACAATAGTTTTCGGAATGCCATGTAACCTGACAACCTCTCTTGCAAATACCTTTGCCACTTTAGATGCCGTGAATGGATGTCTCAAAGCAATGAAATGGGTATACTTAGACAACCTATCCACCACTACTAATATGCAATCTGCCCCCTTTGACCTTGGTAATCCTGATATGAAATCCAATAAGATGTCTTCCCAAATATTGTGAGTGATGGGCAAAGGTTGGAGCAGCCCGCCAGGAGACTTCGCCTCATATTTATGGATTTGGTATATCAAGCAGGCAGCAACAAATTGCTTGATTGAATTCATCATTCCTAGCCAAAAAAAGTTCTCGGCAATTCGCTTATAAGTTCTAAAGGCCCTTGAGTGTCTCCCGACAGAAGTAGTATGGAATTCTGTAATAAGTTTGGATATGACCATGGACGAGGGAATAATGTGTGTGACCATGAGTTTGTGTGGACAATGCTGATATAATTCCAAATAACTGCAGGTCTTGTTCAATCTCAGCTTGAATTTCATCCCAATCCATCCATTGGGCTCTCGATATTGCCCAAACTTCCATTTCTTCATTGCATCGTGACAATGCACATCTGCTGCATTATTTATTTTACCAGCCTTGTATTTAATTATAAAATCATACCCCATAATTTTTGCAGCCCAATACTGCTGTGCAGGTGTTAAAACCTCTTGGTATAGCAGATGTTGTAAACTCCGTTGATCGGTTCGTACAGTGAACCTTCTGCCAATCAAATAGAGCCGCCAATGTTGAATGACCAGAACTGGAGCCATTAATTCATTCTCATAAGCTGATCTGGATAAAGCGAGGTCGCCGGTGGCTTTACTGAAAAAAGCCAAAGATTGATTCTGTTGCATCAGCCAAAACTGGGGATGAGGTGACTACCTTGTGCTTTTGGAGTCCACACAAAGGCCCCATGTGCTTCTTTCTTTAGTAATTTAGTCAATGATCAAGCAATTTGTCCATATTCAGTAATAAAACACCGATAGTACCCGGTTAGACCCAAGAATACTCTAACACCCTTAGCATCAGCGGGCGTAAGCTAGTTGAGAATGCTCATAACTTTGCTTGGATCCATAGAAACTCCCCCTGTAGAAATGATGTGGCCTAGATACTCAACTGAGGTGCGGCCAAAGAAGCACTTTTTACCATTGAGGTGTAATGAATGATCAGCGAGGAGCTGCAATACTGCTTTCAGGTGTTGCATGTGGGATTCCCAATCTTTGCTATAAACCAATATATCGTCAAAGAAAACAAGGACAAACTTCCGCAAGTAGGGTCGAAAGATGTCATTTATAACTGCCTGGAACGTCGCTGAAGCATTGGTGAGCCCAAACGGTATGACCAAAAACTCATAATGCCCTGAATGAGTCCGGAAGGCTATTTTCTCAATGTCAAAGTGAGCCACACGAATCTGAAAAAATCCACTCTTTAAATCAAGCTTAGAGAAGTAAGTTGCCCCATGTAGTTCATCAAGCAATTCTTGGATCACGGGGATAGGGTACTTATGGGGTATTGTGACTCGATTGAGTTGTCGATAATCGACACAGAACTGCCAGCTTCCATCTTTCTTCTTTACCAATAAGACCGGACTTGAATATGGGCTTGAGCTCAGTTGGATAACTCTTACATTGAGCATATCTTGGACAAGCTTCTCTATCTCATCTTTCTGATGGTGACCATATTTGTAAGGTTTGATAGATATAGGGCCCTGATTTGGTTGAAGAATAATACGATGATCTGCTGATCTCCGAGGGGGTAGTGTGGAGATATCTGAGAAAACTTTCTCAAACTTAGAAAGAGTATTCTGTAGCTTTTTTTGTTGGTTTCGTTCTAGCACTGGAGCAACTGGTGCTAGCATAGGATCTGCACAAATAGCCCACAACAAAGCAATAAAAATAGTATCTCTAAGTTTGAGAATAGACCTGATAGTAATATGTTGTTTCACAAGTGAAGGGTCCCTTACAAGAGTTACTTCCCCATTGGGCCGTTGGATTTTCATAGTGAGCTTTCCCCAATCAACTTTAACTTCTCCAAGAGTCTCCAGCCAAGCTACTCCGAGAATTACATCAACGCCACTAAGTGGAAAGATGTAAAATTCGCCAATGACCTCCATTGTACCCAAGTCCAACCGCATTTTTCAGCAAACACTCGAAAATTTGAGTCTATGGCCATCCCCTAGCCAAACAAAGAATGGGGAAGTATGTTCTACCACTAAACCCAATGCTTCTACAAGCTGCGTCGAAACAAAATTGTGGCTAGCACCACTATCCACCATGATTACCGTCGTATGAATCCCCAATTTGCCACAGAGTTTCATCATTTTAAGTCGCGACAGCCCTCCCACAGAGAATAATGGTAGATCAAGCTGGGCAAAATGAGCTTCATCAAGCTCTAACTCTAATGGAGTGCCTTTAATGGTTTCACAAGCCATTTCTAGAGCCTGGACTTCTTCTTCATTTAAATCCTCATCCTCACCAGCAATTATAGCACGAAGTGATTTGTTGGGGCACACATGGAGAGGGGAGTAGGGTTGTTTGCACCTGAAACACAATCCCTTAGCCCTCAGGTCTTGATAATCTTTGTGAGAGTAGTGTTTAACACCCCTATTTCTTGTGGGTTCAGTGGTGGGTTTCATTGAAGGTGCTAGAAGGGCGAGTTGTCTTGAGGGAAAACCATGTTGGCGGGTTGATGTTGGGTGGTTCGGTGCAGGTCGAGTTGATGGGTATTGGGTTAGGGTCGGTTGTTGAGTTCAGATCAGTATGTGAGTAATTGATTTTGGGCTTGGGCTGTAGTTGTGGCTTGAGTTGGCATCACTGGTGAAGGAACGACCAGAGGTTGCTTGGGAGCGGAATGAGTTATTTCCTACTCCACTTCCCTTGCAACTCTCATAGCGTGATAGAGATCAAAAGTATCAGTCGATCTTATGTGCACCCTGATTTCACGCTGGAGGCCATTCAAAAAGTATCCGATTAATTGAGGATCAGAGATGTCGGGTGTTTAGCAGCGCGCGAAATGAACTCATTAATATAGTCGGTGACTGAGCCCCATTGCTTAGTAGCAACCAAAATTTCAAATGGGTTTATTGCAATATCTCCACCATACTGGTAAAACAACTTGGTCTTCAACGCAACCCAGTCCAGGTGAGGGTTCCGGTGTCGGATAAACCGCAACCAATGGAGAGGATGACCCTGCATACAGGGGCGGAGGGACGGTACGGCAAGGGGGGGCACGTGCCGTACCGGCGACCGGAAAATGCTTTGAAGGGGGATGAAGGTGCCGCAGCGGCGCAGCCGGTGGTGCCGCAGCAGTGCAGTTGCAGCGTCCCCGGTGGTGCCGCGCAGTAATCCGACAACACATGTAAACAGATGAACAGAGGAGCTCAATTTTGGGAATAGCATAGCAACGACAATATTTACCAGAAGGGGACATTAAGATAAGCTGTTGAGGCTTAGGGATGGAATCATAGTGGACCTTGATGGTGATGCTTCCACCTGTCCCAGAGACCTATCCAAGGTTGTAGAACTGGCGGCAGAGATCAGCGATTAACACCCTCGTGTCCTTCACAGCAAACAATACTCTCCAAATAAGCTTGAGAAGTCACCTTGCCTCCTCCGTTCACCGCTGCTGGAGCTGCCGCAGTCGCAATTGCCTGCTTTTTCGAGGGAGAGCAAATTGAGAATTTCTTTTAGCTGGAAAAGTGAAATCTTTTTTCTGTTGCTGTTGTAACAGAAGACGGTGGCAGCGCATTTCATTCTGTCAAAAGAGAGAAATAATAAGGTCACTGCACGTTCACCGAATTTTGGGTTTTAATTGGGCCACGTCATGTCTCACGTGATTATGTGGTTCATTATTGACTCTGTTTAGGGATTTAATTAGTGTAATAATTAATACAAAAAATAAAGTTGTGTAAAATCAGCCTTATTAAATGGACTCCAATTTGTACGTTACAAAGATTAGGACAATATTATACATATGAATTTACTTGAAGTTATTTATATAAATAATTAATTTCATATAAAATATATATTTTATAATAATATTTATCAATTATTTTATATTTTTATTTAAAAAATAAATTTTAAATTTTTTAAAAACTAAAAATTATTAATGAAAAATGCATTTTTATGTAAATTATTAATTAAAATATATAAAATTAAATAAATTTAGTATATTCAGTTTATAATAATTGAATTTTTGACGGGTTGAATAATTTGTAATAAATTTCAATTAAATTTATAATAAATTTCAATTAAATTTAAAATGAATTCATACTATTATATTAATCAAATTCAAATAGAGTGATTTTTCTGATACTTCATGAATGTACTTATTCATATTTTAGTACTGAAAATATTCACTATTTCAATTTTTTATATATTAGACAGGGACGGAGGGAGGGTACGGCAAGGGGTATCGTGCCGTACCTACGACCGAAAAATATTTTGAAGGGGATGAAGGTGCCGCAGCGGCGCAGCCGGTGGTGCCCTACCAAAGAGAAGTTCCTGGCTCCGCCACTGCCTGCATACCAACAAAGGCTTAGGCAACTTGGTCAATGGGTGGGATTCGATGTAGCTCAAAAAATTGTTAAGCTCTTGTTGCCCATCCAACAGGATCTATACCATCAAAAATTGGCATGTCAGTTCTCTTGAGGGAGATAATGGTGTCTATTGATAGGTTGGGTTGTGTGGGTGTGGTTTGAACTTGGTTTTGGGATGAAGATTGTGATTTTTCAGGTGTATGGAAGACTAAATCTGTTTGGATTTGTGGTGTTTGGGTGGTGGTTTGTGAATCTGGTGAAGGGTCAGCTGGGTATTTTCCTTTAAGAAGAAGTTATTTAATTTCATTGAAGTTTTAGTTGATATCTGAAATGAGTTTATGAGTTTCATTAAATTGTTTCTGGATATCAAGTTTGAGGGCAGAAAGGTGTTCATCAAGACTGGCAACATTCTTCTCCATGAATTCGACTCTATTTTCCATTCTTGTTTTGGGCATTGACAGATCTGGCAAGTCGGACCAATGATGGAGAATCAAGAACATTAACCAACAATAAATAGAAATAAGGAGAAGAGAATATGGAGAGGAATATCTGTGATTATATTAATCAAAATGGGACTACAACAAGCTGGGAAAGCACATAATGGACAAAAGATAATGACTGGTGTAAGCCAGCCCCCAGGACAAGCCCGAGCAGAGGAAATTCTGCTTATACAATGGATTCCAAAAGATGTCTTCCTCTCTCCTCATACATACTATTTATATTGATATTTCCTAACTAACTGGTGATGTGTCTTTTCCTTTTTCTTGATTCCCAAGGGTGATTCTCTTGGCAACTTTACCTCTTCTGGTGTATACCCAATATGCCCCTAGAGTTGTAGTTGGATTCCTACCATTGTCCCATACATATATTGCTTTTGGATATCTACCAGTTTCTGCATTAATCTCCAACTCAGGCCAACGATATATTTTTCTCATATCTTCTCTTGTTTTTGCATTAACTTTTGTTTTACCCTCAATATTCATAATATTATTTAACAAGTTATTAAAAAAATTCTTTTCAATATGCATTATATCAAGGTTATATCTAATAACTGAGGAACTCCAATATGGTAAATCTCATAATATGTTGCATTTCTTTTATCCACATGTCTTACTAATAACAATATTAACAACATTTGAACTCGGCTCTGTCACTCTCATTAATTCAAGACTCTCTATCTCATACAAAATTTCCTCTCTAGTCTTTACTAGAGGAGCATGTTTAGTTACCACTTTATTTTTTCTAAATCATGATTTATTCTGTCGCTATTGATGGTTGTGGTTTAAAAATTTGCAATGATTATCAAACCAACATTGTTTGTCACCTCTTAGCAAAGTAAATGTATCGGTGTTATCCATACAATATAAGCATACAAGCCTTCCTGCAGTGCTCTAACCAGAAAGTATGGTAAAAGTAGAAAAGTCATTGATGGTCCATAGCAAAGTTATCCGCAATAAAAATTTTTGTTTCTTATCCACATCATATGTCTCAACCCCCACATTCCATAATTGCTTTAATTCTTTGATTAAGGGTTGCAAGAATATATCAATTTTAAACTTGGGATTATTTAGGCTCGAAACTATAATAGTGAGAAACATATATTCTGATTTCATACACAGTCATGACAGAAGATTATACGGTGTCAAAATGATGGGTCAAGATAAGTACTGTTGGCTAGATTATCTAAATAATTGGAATCTGTCAGTACACTATTAAATTTGGATCAGACCTAACTCACCCCAAAAGTTAGCTAAAGGAGGAGGATTGCCTATGGCTCATATAAGGGGCACATTATCCCTTTCTACAACCGATGTGGGATTCAACACACCCCCTTCACACTCAGAATTTTACTGGTGCGTGACATATTTATGGGAGGTCCAACATCGGATGGGGAGACTCTGATACTATGTTAAATTCGGGTCAGGCATACCTCACCCCAAAAGCTAGCTCAAGGATGAGAATTGCCTATGGCTCATATAAGGGGCACATTACCCCTTTTCCACAACCGATGTGGGATTCAACATACACAATTCAAGAATCACGTTCCTTATCTCTGAGCCAAAAAATGGATAACATGTATTGAAGTGTTTCCATGCAGGAGAATAAGATGGATAATGTATAACCACCTCCTTATATTCATATTCAGCATGCTATCTCATATGGGGGTGCTGTGACTTCTGATGCATAAAGCCATTATAACCTTAGAGTGAGAGGAAAGTAATATATATTCTTATATGGTTTCTCAACAACTTGCTTTGTCAAGCTGTTTACTATGTGTTTATATCTAGGAAGCTGACAAAACTTGCATTCATGTAACTCACTATCATCAGACCAATATATCATGCAATTATTTCTGCAACGATCAATCTTTTTCACCGGAAAACCAAAACCCTCAATTAACTTTTTTGTTTTATAAAAATTATCTAGAAGCACATTATCTTCATGTAGAATTTCTTTGACAAACTCGATAATTTGATCGAAATATTTTACAGAGAAATGATGTTTCGCTTTCATATTCATCAGATATTGCATCCTGACCATAACTTTTTTTCATTTTCTCACTTTCTTTATTTTCCAATTTTTTCTTTATTTTTATCTTATTTTCTTCCATTTTCTTATTTTTTTTTCCTATTTTATCTTTTTTATTTTTTTTATTTTCTAAAATTTTCTTCTTTTTTTTTTCATTTTCTTCCATTCTTCTTCTTTTCTCAATCATAATTTTCTTCCATTTTCTGTTTTTTTTTCCTTTATAATTATTATTGTCATAGAATTAATATAATTTATAATAATAAAATTAATATTTTAACGGAAATATATATATATATATATATATATATATATATATATATATATATATTTTGACAACGAACTGAATTTTCAATATTTTTTCATAATTTTTTATATATATTTTAATTTTTATTAAATTAATAATATATCTCATAATGCATTAATAAATTTCGTTGCTAAATACATACAAAATTACTAACCGATTACTAAATTTGTTAATATTAAATTAGTAACAAAATTTATAGTAATTGATAAAAATTTGTTAGTAGAAATATTAATAACAAATTTTCTATGGATCAATAATGAAAAATACCAAATGCCTAAAAGTTCCCAGAAAATTAGGATTTAGGTATAGGTTATGCAAATCCTATCAAACTGCACGAATCCCTTGGTGTAATAATTTGAAGTTTAGGCTAAATTTTTAAATTTGCCACTTTTGAGGTTTTTTCTTTTTTGTCACAATACTTGTAAATATTAATAAATTTGTTTTAATTCCGTATTTATATTTTTTTTACATGTAGATTTATATTTTATTTATAATTTCATTATTATTATTATTATTATTATTATTATTATTATTATTATCAAAATTCAAATATTATACTAAATCTATCCATGATCATCTCATAAAAAATGAAATAAAATTATCAGAATATATATCCTTCTAAATACTTTATTTAATATACCTAAAAAATTACACTCACAACTTTAATTTAATAGTGGTAAATACATCTGAATAAATCTGAGAGGTCTCATGTTTTAATCCATCAATCCCATTTCAAAAAAAAATACATGTAAGAAATTAAGAGACTATGATCATCATTAAGCCCAGGTGAGCATTTAATAAATACAATTAAGTATGGAGTTTGGCAGATCATAGATTTGGAAAGACACTGAGAAGGACATCAACATCATTATTCACACAATTTACAGTAACCTAATATTAGAGATTGTCCACCTTTGATCTCTTCCTCATCACCATCTTCATCTTATGACCATCACAATACACTTAAAACAACTCTCTACTTACTTTCTTTTCTTTATTTTTTCTCCATTTTTTTTTTTACATATTGTAACTCAATTCATAATCTTGAAACATCCCTTCAGTTTGAAGAGCAGAAGTAGATTCCCATGAAGTCGAGGATGCTGATTTTGTCTCAAATTCATTAGACCACCATATCAAACTGTCCTTGGAAGCATTCATTTCTTTGAAGCAATCAAATTCAGCAAACTGATCTTGCTGTGAGACAAACCCAGATGTTTTATTACTGATAAAGTTTTCAAGCTCAGGTTGGAAGGTCGAAACAGGCTGGTTTGCTGCATCAGATTGTTCCACTGCATCCACTCTCACACCCATGCTTGAGTCTGCCACATTATTACCATTGACGAAAGGTATTGAGCTGTCTGTGGATGCCAAACCTTTCAAAGAGTTCTCCAAACAATCCACCTTAGGGTTGTCAAATTTCAGATAATCCTGATCAAGAGTATCAGAACCACAGAGTTGTTCATAGATGTCAAGCTTTTGCCCATTCCCATGAGGACTATTCAGGAATTGCTGCATAAGAGTATTGGAGCTTTCATTCATAGATTGGAGGAGCATCTTTTCCTGGAAAGGATGCAACTTGGGCCACAGTGCAGGATTGTTGTAGAAAGAGAAAGGGTTCTGAAGGCTTTGAAGTTGTATGTGAAGCTGCAGCCTTTCAAGTGCAGATTGGCTTAAGGCCATTGAAGATGAACTCTCTTCAACCCTATTAGAGTCTGAAGTTTCAGATGATAAACGATTGATGTTAGATTGTTTGCGCCTTCCAAGTAGTTTCTTCTTCAACCTTGTGTTCCAGTAGTTCTTAATATCATTATCTGTTCTTCCAGGTAATTGAGCTGCAATTATGGACCACCTAAAAATAGAAGATGGAGTTTAAGCATCAAATGCCTTTTCCAAGAGAGAGGAAACAACAAGTAACAGACCAAAAAGAATAATCACTATGACTAAGATAAAAGTATATGATGGACAAAGGAAAAAAGACAAGCAGATCTTGTTGAATTCTCTGAGAAATAGAGAGAGAGAGAGAGAGAGAGAGAGAGAAGTGGGGATCTGGGATACCTGCTTCCAATACTAATATAGAGGCTGCAGATGATGTTGTCTTCTTCTTCAGAGAATCCACCATGTTTGATGTTAGGCCTTAAGTAATTCAACCATCTAAGTCTGCAACTTTTTCCACATCTCTTAAGCCCTAGATAATTCCACAACACAAAAGGGTCAATAAAAGGATAAGTATTAAAAGAAGATATATATATTTGATTGAGATGAAACTAAAATATCTATACCAATTTTCTGAGGAAGTGCAATCCAGTTGCCTCCAGTACCGTACTCTTCAATATAGGCCTTGAGCTTAGCATCCTCTTCAGGTGACCATGGTCCTTTTTTAACATTAGCTTTATCACAACAAGGAGCCCTACCCATCTCTCTCTCTCTCTCTCTCTCTCTCTTCTATGCTTTCTCTCGTAATTTCTTGAGCAAGAACCAATCTTTCGAAGGCTACCTGTCTGAGATTGTTTGGGAAATTTGAAGAAAGACGACCAAAGATTTATAGGTAGAAAGAGTGGGTGATGTGATGCTTGTAAGGACAAAAAGTCTTACACCTCACCTTCTCCTCCTCTCAAATATTTCAACCCAGCATTTTCTTTCTCTAGTTTTTTTTTTTTTTCTTCTGTATCTCTCTCCCTCTGCCTTTTTGGATTAGTTCGCTAATCCATATTTAACTATAAAGTTACATTACGACAAAGAATAATAGAAAATTTCTTCCTCTTAAATAGTTTTAAATTGCAGTGCTCTTTCCAGGTAGCTATATATATATATTAGTTTATTTGTGAACACAAGACTAGAGGTAATTAAGATAGAGAAGAATTAAACTTCTCCATTCTCTCAGTTTGTCTTCAATATCTCCTTCTATTGCTTTTGTTAAACCGAAGATTTTCTTAGTTACCACAACTAAATTATATAATTTCAATAACATGCATGATTGACTTCTCCAAGTTTATATTATTATTATTTATTCTCTTAAAATGTAGGAGTTTCTTGGAATGACAACCTATGCCTTGAGAGCTGCAATCAAATGGTATACTAAGATCATGTTGTGGGATAAACTTCGAGTAACATTGATAATGGAAACTCATTGAATTCATTTCTAATTCATTTCCTGCACTTTGCCTTTTTATTCATATAACCAAATACAAGGAGAATTACTATAGTTTTTTGGAGAATTAGTATAAAAAAACTCATTAGTTGGTTTCTGAATTTTAAAAAATATATTAAAATATTCATAACGTTTTAAAAAATCTACCAATTAATTTTACCGTTAGTTTTAACTGTTAAGTATTACAAAAAAATTTAAAATGCACTTGATACAGAATGACTAATTAGTAAATTTTTTTAAAAACTAAAGGAACAACTAATAAGTTTTTTAAAATTATAAAGACTAAATAGTAAAATATTTAACGGACAAATTAACAAAAGGACTAGCTAGTAGATTTTTTAAAAGATAGAACGTTTTAATACATTTTTCAAAATCAAAACACTAATTAGTGAGTTTGTCCATATCATAGAGATTAAGTAGTAATTTTTAAATTTAATTAAAAGATTTCTTATTATTTTTGAAATATAATTATTCAGTCTTTTATTATATTGGTAGATTCTCTTAAATATTTAATAATTTTGTGTTTAGAATCAAGAATAAATAGAAAAAAATTTTATCATAAAAAACATAAAATTTCTTGCTATAAATTTATAGTTATAATATATAATTACTGTATTTTACAATTATAAAATTATGGTCGTATAGATATTTTATAATAAAATTATAGTTGTTGCTAAAAAACTATGATATTTTACAATAAAATTATAGTTTTTGTTAAAAAATAATTATTAACGAGATAAAAATAATTGAGAATGTTATCATTTAAAAAAAAAAGAAAAAAATTAAAAAAAAGGGAGAGAGTATGGTAGTAAGATGAATTTGCTTTACAAAAAGTTAGGGAAAAATAACTTAGTAATCTTACAATTTCATTACATTAAAATGAAACCCATTTGCCACTTAACCATTAATTTAATTCATATATATATATATATAGAGAGAGAGTTTTGGTTGATGAAGCAAGGATTTTGATGATCATAACAAGACCAGTTTCTGAATAATTAAAACTGATTATATAAATTATTATTGAATTAGGCTAAACGCGACACAGGTTTGCTAGGGTTTACAATAAAGAATTCAAGACTTTTTGAAGAAGTAGCACTCATTGACCTTGGTTTCCTAGTTTAATATTTTCTCAAGAATTTTAATAATGCATGAGAAGAAAAAGGAGGCAAAGGAACCATCACCATGTAGAAATAACAAGAAGAAACTATCAAATTCAAAAAGCACTTACTCCCACAATTATTAATAAATTAATCAACAAATGGACTCAGATCTTTGGGAGAAAGAAAAACATGTTTCTTCTTGTCTTTCTCCAAACCTTCGAATCTCTTTCATTTCAACATTTGATTGATAAGACCAATCCTCATTGAGATCTTCTTATAGTGAGAGCTGGTAAAGGACCACCTCTTGAGAAGATAAGCCTTGGAAATCATGTTAGTACAATAATAATAATAATAATAAGATGAGAATGATTGACGCTAATTACTTCTTATTGCTCTAGTTGATCAATATTTCTATTGCAAATTGAATAATATAGATTAGACATAACCCTTTTTTTATAGCATAGGCTGAGTTTTTTTTTTTTTTTTTTTTTTTTAAATTTTATGTCTTAATATTCTATCTGTTCTATAAACAAAGGCTTATTTTCTTTTTTTTTTTTAATAAATTCTTAAAATATAAACTACTTTTCCTTTCGAAATAATTCATTTATTTGTAATTGAATCCTATTTAATTTGCATTCGAATAATAAAATTTACAAGTTATAGTTTAGCAATTAAGCAATATGGGTGAAAGTGAAATCCATAAAAAAATATATAAATTATTGAGATCCAATTAATTATTTTTTTATTGTTTAAGTAAAATAATTAAGTGAAAAGGAAAAATAATAATTTGTTGAATTTGTTACAGAGAAATAAATTCCATATTATAGAAAGATTATTTTCTTCCTTTTTTTTTCAAGGAAAAGTTTAGTGGGATTTTGAGAATTAAAAAAAAAACAGAGACATAAATATTGATATTGTTAAAAAAAAAAAAATCGATGATATAGCTAAAATAGAGTTATGTTTGATTGGTCAATCTTGCAAGAAAAAAAATATGAGGTGGATGACATTTAAGTCAGTCATTCCGACGCTCAAGTTAGTAAATTAAAGAATGAGGTGAGTATAATGAATTGCTTACGATTTAAAAGTAGTTGTTTAAAAATTGTACACTTTTATCTATGTGATCATTAGTTTTTATATTGTAAGAAGATGAAATTAATTATAGTATTCTTGAAAATTCACTTGATGCCGGCTAATTGATGTGAGATCCACCAGCTAATTAATCTGTGATTCCGTGATTACAAACATAACGAAAAATTGTTGGATTGTATCTATTAACGGTAACATTATATGAAGACTCGTCATCTACAGGAGAAGGCGAGTCTTGACGAAGAATTGGGTATAATGATGTCTGGAATTTTATTTTCACGAGTGGGACCGCATATCAGTTTATCAAAATTTTCCTACGTAACAATTTATACTCTATTTTGAACGATTATTGTGTAATATCAATTAGAATATTACATAATGATTGATAAGTATGGTAGATAATGTCATAAGATTCAAATAAATTTCAATTAGGCTTAGTTACAAAAATAAAGCAAATATTTTCATGCTTTAATAATTTAATTTATATATTTAGATTTTGACATAGATAGATAAAATTAATCTAAAATTAAAATTAAAATTTATCAATTTTCCCGATGGTGTCAAAAGTAATGGTAATCGCTGGTGATGGTTGAATTTGGAAGAAAGTGCGAGTAGAGGCGTTCAGTTCTAGTTTGTCGTATGGTTCTCATTAAAAATTGAAATGGGAATGCCAATTTCAATTCACTGAATTTTAAGAATATATTTGAAATTAAATTTCCTTATAGTTTCAATTTCACTTTGAGCGATTTCGATACAGATTGAGTTTTATTTGACTTTTAACATTAAATCACAACATACTCATAGACTTAATCCTATTGTAGAGTGCATTTCAGTAAATCTGAGAGATCTCAGATTCTATTCTCCCAATACTTCGGTCCTCCATTTCAAAAAATAAATAAATAAATAAATAAATCACAACATGTTACGCCTGTAATCACTGCATATCTGACTAGTTAATCCGACGGGATTCATTATCAGTTAGCCGACTATATCATCGCCATATTATCAGAAAATGCTATATTTTATCTCCATTTTCTTATAGTACAAAAGTAAAATAATCAACTAGATAAAGGTATGCAATTCCTACATAGTTACACTTGAATTCTAATCAATTCCTTACATTCACTTTATTCTCCAGTTTACTAACTAGAGCGTCGGAGTGGCTGTCGTGAGCACCCACCACCTCACAGTCTCTTTCTTGCAAGATTGACCAATCGTAGTACAGCTCTATTTTTGGCCATATCATTTGGTTCCACTGTCGGGAGATCTATTGGATTCTCTCTATTCCTTCGGATTAAAAATCGGTCTCTTATCCCCTTTTCTCCTAAACAAAATCTCCCTTTTTTCTCTTGGAATAGTTGACAATTTGCAAGCTGTTGCTAATGAGGATGTTATCATTTCTTCCACTCTTGACAATTGACAAAATACACCCTTTAGGGTTAGCAAAGCAAATTCCAACAATATGAGCATTGAGCAAATACTCCAATACGTTAGAAGATTGCCAATTATTTTCAAACAATGCAAAGCTCGGGAGGAGGTGTTACACGTGGCTCCTAGGGGAAAAGAAGAAGCCTCTGTTGATACCTCCAAGACTCGAACAGGGGCAGGCCAAATGCGGTCTAAAGGAAAGGATAAGTTCTAGGAAGAGGAGCCCTTAGACGATGCTCCGAAGGATGTCGACTGGAAGCTAGTTCGGGCCACTCAAAGGTACTGAGAAGGATAGAAAGAGGACAAAAGGACGAGCCAAAAGTAAGACCAAAAGCCGAAGAGGCGAGGATATGAGGGAGACCATGAAAGATACTCAGTCTCTCGAGGAAGGAAGGACCGAGGTAAGTATAAGATTTATACCCCATTGAGCGACTCACGAATACATATTCTAATATGGATTAGGAAAAACATCAAGAAAATCAGGTGGCCTCCTAAGCTTAACCCTAAGAAAGCCGGAAGGCGAGATAGGACCAGGTACTATCGTTTTCATGGAGACTATGGACATGTAACGGAGAAGTGTTGGTAATTGAAAGACGAGATTGAGAAGTCAGTAAGAGACGACACATTTTGAAAGTTCGCCAAAAAGAGTAGGGAAGAGAGGAGACCTAAACTCAAGATAACAACCCCTGAAACCACTAATGCAGAGGGTTACTCATGTAACTATAGAAGGACCTAGCGATGGAGACTCAATCCTTAAAAGAACAAGATGTAATAGATGTCGAGTCTGGTAAGTTGGATAAAGACTGGAAAGAACCATTCAGGGTCCCAAAGATTAATCAACCAGGTCTTATAAGCTGGCCAAGCTAGACGACCGAGTCATTCCCTATTTCTAGAATATTTGTAATTTAAGAAAAAATTTTTAATAGTTAATGATGTATTTTTCATGTGTTTGTGTTGTTTAGTGATAAGGAATGATGGGATTGCCTTCTTCTAAAGAATGAAAGTGCATTAAAAAAAGGCCACAAGGCAAATCGCCAGGCTATCCGGGGGGTTGGACCCACTAAAACAAAGGTCATAAGGCAAATTGTCAGGCCATCCAGGCATTGGACCCACTAAACAAAGGCTATAAGGCAAATTGCCAAGTCATACGAGTATTGGACCAACTAAATAAAGGCCATAAGATAACTTCATGCCAGGCCATCTGGACATTGGACCCACTAAACAAAGGCCATAAAGCAACTTTCGCTAGGTCAAAAGACCGAGCGTTGGTCCCACTAATCAAGGCATTCATGCTAGGCTATAAAGCGGGTTTAGAGCGTCCGGGTGTTGATCCCACTAAAAGGTCACGAGGTTGCTTCAGCCAGGCCATAATCCGAGCGTTGGACCATGGAAACAAAAACAAATTCATGCCAGGCCATAAGGTGGGTTCCATCAGGCCAAAAGACTGAGTGTTAGTCCCACTATAAAAAAAAAAGAAAACGCCATTCATGCCAGGCCACAAGGTGGGTATTCGCCAGACTCAACGACCGAGTGTTAGTCCCATATAAAAGTTTTTAAGGCATTTGATACCCAGGCCACAAGGTGGTATCTGCTAGGCTCAATGACCAGGTGTTATTCCCATATAAAAGTTTCTCCAAGCCATTTCATACCGCAAGGCGGGTATCCACCAGGCCATATGTCCGGGTGTCGGTCCCGATTTACAAACAGGACGAGTTATTTTATGGCCAGCTGTTAAACCAATGACAGGGTGCTATGATCGGGTACTGACCCCTTAGCAATTTTTATCAATTATTCAAGTCTAGATGGACAGTAAATAAAAGTGGGTTACAGACGAGTACCGATCGTACAAAGCATGAAAAGAAAATAAAGATACGAGAAAAAAATATCTTTTATTAAAAGCTCGGAGAATTACAAAGGAGGAGGGATGACTTCTGGAGTCTCCATTACATCAGCATTCCCTACATCTATTATATTTTCTGTAGGGACTCGATCGATATCATCAATCATCTCCTTTTCTTACTTGTACTTGCCCTCCTCCTCCTCTAGAAGGATGTCATCTATTCAAGCAAAGTCCTTAAAAGGAAACCGTTTCACTAGCTCCTTCTTGACTAAGTCTTGACTCTCGATGAATATCTCTTCTCCCGGACTATTGTCTCTTGAACCTCTACCTCTAATTCAACAATTCTGTTGGAGGCAGCCCGGTTATTCTCAAACTGAGACTGCAATACCTGGACTTGACACTGAAGCATGGCCACTTGTTCTTCAGCACTCTTAGTCCGATTCTCAAGGATATTTTTGGAAGCATTGGCCTCACCCAGGTCTACCTGGAGTTTGTTTACTGACTCTAGAGTCTCCTTCATGGTGCTTTCTACCTTATCAGCCTGAGTCCTCAGCATCATGCACTCCTCTGCCAGGAGTCTTCTATATGTTTCTTGAGCCCTGAACTCCCGCCTTAGGACCATCTTACGCTCCTTAGACATATAGGCACAAAGGGCACTCTCTAGGATAGAATGCATGATGTTGTCAAGATGTTGTCAAAAAGCTCGTCCGTCTCTATCTCGTTCAGGCAACGACAGTCCCCAGGCCTCAAAGAATTCTTCGCTATTAAGCCGACCAGGTTGGGCTTGTCCAGAAGAGAATTCATTCGGGTTAATGCCAGCGCCAAATGTTGAATGCTGCAAGGCCATGAGGAATCAACCCCCACATTGGTGGGAATAGGCTCAGCAGGGGTGAGAACTGATGCAGAAGGGTCAGAAGAAGGGACTCCTGCAGAGGCACCCATTGTAGAAGACTCAGTGTAACGACCCGAGAACCGGACCACTACCGGCACTAGGGTTCAGTTTGACTTAAGGTCGCCGAAACCCGTAGCAAGCCTACTATACATCCTGTTACGCCTGATATAATCTCATACATGATCACACGAACAACAAAATAAAATCATTACATGAACCAAAACTTGACTTGTGCATGCATCATATCTGAGAATATAAAACTCATACTAGAGTTCTCATTAAATGCTCAAGTATGGTCAACATAACATGCTTCAAGCTCGGTTCAAACATAGCATATACTTAAAAACGTTATTTTTGACCACTATCTATAGTTGTAGAAAGGTTATTTTTGACTGGTTTCGACAACTGCACAGTCAGTATTAAATAGATTGTGTCATATTGAATTAATCTAATACGTTTAATAATAATTATGTCATATATCTATATAATTAAAAAGGTTGTGTTCGTATTTAAAATTTTCACATGAATTATTAATCAAACCATATTGTCTTCGTGTGAACCCTAATCGTATTTGTGTCGTGTGTTAACCCTAATCACGACCCACCAATCCGAATGGCAACCCCTACTAACACCTATTGTAATTTGGATAAGAAATAATAACCCAAAATTTTATGTCAACCGTAAAAGAAAAGCCACATATAAAATTAGTGTCCTTTTATTATTAAATTTTGAAAATAGAATTTTAATAGAGAAAAAAAATATTTCTAGATATATAAGAGGAACATATTAATTCCAAAACATTTTTCTCATTTAATAAAAATATAAATGTATTTCTGAATATACTCTTATGTTGAAAAATATAATTAATTGTTGATTTTTAAAATTTTTCTTACTTTAATATTTTTATTCAAATAACAGGTGCATGTATTTGTACATAAGTTTTAAACGTTATATAATTAATTATATAAATAAAAAGAGTCATTTTTTCATAAAATATATTGCCAATATTTTAAATGACCCACTAACTGACAATAACGTTAAGATGACATGATAATTTTTTAAAATAATATAAAATATATTGACAAAATATAAAGGTTTTAATAAATTTTTTAAAATATAAAAAATAATTTTTTATTTTGAAAAGAATAAGTCATTTTTTTAAAATAATTTATTTTTTCTTTAAATAAGAAAATATTTTTCATTTATTAATTTTTTTAAATATTTTAAACATTAAAAAAATATAAAAAATAAATATTTTTTATAATATAAATAAAATGTTAAATATTACTATCTCCATTTCATAATTTTTATTCATTTTTCTTTTTTATCATCTCAAAATTATTATATACTTTTTTTAACTATAATAACATATAAATACACCATTATAATTTTATTTTATTTTTAAGAAAACTCTCAAAATATTTTTAATATTTAATAAAATTTAATATTTTTAAGATGGGTATAAAAAAATTATATTTCTTAATTAATATGTGTAAAAATAAAAATTATGGAATAGAAAAAATAGTAAATACTATATAAAAAATAACGATTGATATTATTTTTAAATTTTTTGAATTGACAAATAATTTAAAAAAATATTAAAAGTGGGATGAGGTTAGTGATATTAGTAAAGTAATAATCCTAATTTGTAAAATTCATGGAAGATGTGAAAAAGTTGGGGAAACTATGTCCCTTGTACGTAAATCATGTGGGTAATAAATTAAGAAATTAAAAAAATAATGATGGTTTAGCAGGCTAGGCAATTGACTTTTTCTTCTATTATAACCGTGATTAAAGCTCAATGATATACCTTAGCTAAAAGATTATCACCTAATTCTAAAAGTTAATGCTTTTTTTATAGAACATATATTAGTTAATTTAATAAATGAGTTTAATTTTCATTTTTACTATATTTTGAGTATTTTTCTTTTTATTCTCACTTTTTTCAATTAATAATTTATTGTGAATATTTTATATTGAATACAACTAAATTATTTTAATTAAAAAAATATTTTGTTGACTAAAAAAAAATTTAATAAATTTTTAAAAATACAGAAATTACCTGGTTAATAATGATAATATATAGAAATTAAATAGTAAATCTTTATAATAATAATAATAATAATAATAAAGAAGAATGTTAGGGTTTATCGTCATTGTCGGTAATGAACTTTTTTGTAGAAAAATGGTAAAGACGCTACTAAGAGACGCAGTTGCTGAGCTCAAAATGGGTCTCTGCTCTCTGCCCCTTTTCACAAGGGACCAACAATTGTCAACTCTCACTTAGCTTTTTGGCAACAAACCCATCACTCTTCACATTTAATATATTTTCGTCAAATTTAATATATTTAAATTAATTCCACATCTTATCAAATTGAAAACGTAACATTATAATAAAACTTAGAATAAGAAAGATAGGTAAAACTTATCTCACATATTACTTAGAAGAGTAAAAATTCATTCATTTATAATATATAGATGGAAATGAGAATATTACAAGAAAATAAGAAGATGAAAGAGGGAAAGTGCAAGGTTTGACTTGAGAGAGAAAAGTCTAAAGGAAAGCCGTGTGTTAGGTAATTGAAAAGGGATAATATCAGCAAAGGTAAAGGAAGATGGCGTCACTCATTTTGACCCTGCAGATTTTCCTTTTTCTTATTCACCATAGAGTTGGTATTTATGTCCTTAGTCACACTAGACTATAACAAGCTACATTATTTAAATAATTTATTGTATTTCATGATAAATTTTATATCTATTATTCTAAGTAATTTTTCTTTAATAAAGAAAAGAGAGAAAAAAGAGAAAAGAGAATCCATCAAGTTTGTAGGGTTTTGTGACTAGAGAGAAGAGAGATTTTCATGTCTTTTCTCTACAAATTTAAATTTTTAGTGCGGTTAGTTGTTGTCTGATGGTCTTGTTGGTTTTGTCTTTTGGTTTTGTGGGTTTTCTTTCAATCGAGCAATCTCGGAACAGTAGTTGTCTACATAACCTACCTTCCAGACTAAGAGAAGAAGATATCATATTCTTGTAGTTTGAGACCCTTTTGTGAAATCAGCTCCTATATGTGGAATGAATTCCTTTAAGTAAAGTAGGGGATGGGACAAAATCCATTTTTTTCGCTCCGTGAATGAGAGAGTAAGCCAGAGGGAAAAAACCTCTTTGTAAGTAGAGAATGCTATATGTCCGAAATCTGCTTGAAAGAGGGCTCTCGTATAATAACATCAACATCTTGGGACTGACTACTATATTCCGCAATTAACATTCCTGGGGAGCTTTGTTGCATCCCCTCTCTTGCTGTGGTGGTCGCTTTGTTGGAGATTTCGGTTTCTTCTTATTGTTTTGGGCTGTTAGTTAAGGGCAAATGGTCTTTCATAGTTAAAATTTGGTTTTTGTTCATTGTTGTGTTTGATCTATGCTTTTTCGTCCAGATTTTGTCCCGGCTTCGATTTAGTCTATGAAATTGTTTGCACTTTCTCATTTTCTGGAAATGCATCAAGATTTTCGCTTCTTCCCATTAATCTCTTCCTTTCCTCTTTTTCCGACTATCACCAAGGCAACACAGAGGTTGGTTAGTGGTGCTTTGAGTTTTTGTGATTCGGACAATTTTTTTTGGGCTAGATTATTTTCTCTATTTCGTAGGTGGACTGACTTTTCGGTTAAGTTTGAGTTGGTTTGTTTCATAATTGAACTTATATTTCCTTTGGCTCACTGAATCTTTTAATGAACTCAATATTAGAAAAAAAATATTTTGTTTTATCTTTTCAAATAGACTTAAAATCGATTTATTTACTACAATAATATTACAGTCAACTCTTATTTTGTTTCAATAACGAATTGCCTGGAAATATCTTTTTATTTTTTTTAATTTTACTGTTCATCTGTCAAAAAAATGATTCATCTTATTTTGATCAAATTTTAATTAAATTTCAATTAATTTAGAAAAAAGATTATGAGATTCTTAAATTTTTATGCAATTCAATGGCTCATTACTATTTTAAAATCATTCAATTAAAATATTTTTATATTTTTATGAAATTAAATTCTTTTATTAGAGTATTGGTCGATCAATTTATTTTAATTTTATCAAATGTATTAAATAATATTAAAATTATGAGAAATAAAATATATAAATATCTAATTAAAATATCTATAATTATAAATATTTTAACCGAAAGGTTTCAAAATAAAAATTAAAATATTTTTAAAAAAAATTGAGATATGTTAGATATATTGTAATTCTCCTTTTATTCTTTTATTTTTTGATTTTTTGAAACTGGAGATTGAGTATTGGAGATTAGAGATTGAAAATCGAAGAGTAGAACCTTAAATCTCTCGTATTTACTCAGATACATTTATTATTAGGTTAAGCGTGTGAGTGTAATTTTCTAATTATTTTATGATATTTATATAAATGATTATATTAGTATTAAATCGAAATTCATTATTATATATAAATATTTATTTTTCATAAAAAATCCAAGTGAGGGGAGCTGTGGACTATTAATGCAGATGGGCCTCACCCATATAGTTTAATCATCATTAACAAGGAAATTGAAAAGATCTCATCATGTCAAACTGGTTTTCCAAGTTTCCCATGTATAATCGTCTAACTATTTAGGTTCATTAATTAATATGACATGTTGGCTTTGCTTCTCTGGAGAAGAAGGTGACAATGCTGCAGGGGTGGAAGGAAGGTACGGCAGGGGCACGTGCCGTACTGGCAACCGAAAAATGTTTTGAAGGGGATGAAGGTACCGCAGCGGCGCAGCCGGTGGTGCCACAGCGGCGCAGCCGGTGTCCTATCAAAGGGAAGCTCCTGGCTCTGCCACTGCAATGCTGAATATTTTCTTCATTGAAGGAGAAAGTTGAAGCCATGCTCACCTCAAGGTTCCTAAATAGTCAAAGGTGTGGTGCTTAAAATCAAGGCAATGTTGTAATTTCAGTAGATTTTGCAATCAGTATTAAGTTCACTACCAAAGCATAGGGAGACTATTCGATTATGAGCCATTATCTTTCCTCTATGGATCTTTCTTCTTCACCTCGAAGTCACCATATATTTGTACATAAGGAAATTTATATTGTTTAAGTTTACTTCGTTAAAAACGTATTAAACTTTATGAAAAATTATATATTTATATTATAAGTTTATATAAAGTAACATTTATTTTCATAAAATAATTATTTTATGAAAAATATATTAGTAAATATATATTTTTATAATTTAATATAATAACATTATTATTTAAATTAATACTCTTTCCATTATATAATTTTTGTTCACTTTATTTTTTTATCTATATTAAAAAATATAATTTTTTTATTTATTTTTCAATGGTATACATTTTAAATACATTAAATTTTTTTATTAAATAATAAGTGATATTTTAGGAGGAGATTTTTAAAAATAAAATAAAATTAAATAGGATTATAATAATCAATTTATATGTTATATAGTCTAAAAATAAAAAAAAAATAATAATTTTAAGAAAAAAAAATAGATAAAAATTATAGGACAGAAGAAATAACATACTTATTAATTAAAAATAATATTTATTCTTGAAAGGAATTATCCACCCAAAATAGAATTGGAAAATTTTTTTTAATAACATTTAACATTTTATTTATAATAGCAGTTTTAATTTATTTTAAATAAATTAAATAATGCATATCCAACAACCGATTGTTTTAATTCTTATCTCTTTCTACAAAAAAAATCTTCCCATCTAGAAAATTCTCTTTTATCAAGAATTATTTTTTTTAATAAAAATATTTATTTGCACTATTAATTTTTGGTTGGACTATATCCCTAAAGTGTCAGGCAACCTCTTGGCCAGTAAGATGCTTCTAGATAGGGGTGTAAATGAACCAAACCGTTCGTGAGCTATTCGAGGTTCGATTCGACAAAAGCTCGATCGAGCTCGACTCGATTTCTAAACGAGCCAAGCTCGAACTTAATTTTTAGGCTCGTTTGGTAAACGAGCCAAGTTTGAACTCCATAGTATTCGGCTTGTTAAGGCTCGTGAGCTCGGCTCGTTTCTGAGTTCATGAGCAGGCTCGCGAATAGGCTCGTGAACAGTGTCGTTAAGCAAACTGAAATTACTATCATAAGAGAAATAAATTCAAACCCTGCATATACTTTAACGAGCCAAATTTAAATTTTTTAAAATTCAGCTCTATATAATTTAGTTACACTCTTAAACTTGCATATATTTGGATCATTGAGATTTAAAAACTCATCTTTATAAGTTTACATCCTAATTTGTAGATATACTTATTTAACTAAAATTATTTTAGTTTTAAACTTATTAGTTTTAAACTAAAATTCATTATACATGTAAATAAATTAAATTACTGGTGAACTATTCGAGACTCAGCTCGATTAAAGCTCGACTCAGCTCGATTAAAGCTCGACTCAGCTCGATTAAAGCTCGACTCAGCTCGATTAAAGCTCGACTCAGCTCGATAAAAACTCGACTCAGCTCGATAAAAACTCGACTCAGCTCGATAAAAACTCGACTCAGCTCGATAAAAACTCGACTCAGCTCGATAAAAGCTCGACTCAGCTCGATAAAAGCTCGACTCAGCTCGATAAAAGCTCGACTCGTCTAAGCTCGTTTACTAAACGAGCCAAGCTTGAGTTTCTTAATACTCGGCTCGAGTTCGATATGAGTAAAGCTCGAATTCGGCTCGAGCTCGAAAAAATTTTAACGAACAAAGCTTGAGCTCTTCAAAGCTCGGCTCGGCTCGATTCGTTTACACCTCTACTTCTAGAATATTTATTTTCTTTTTAGGATACGTCTAGAATATGTTTAATATTGTAGAGATTTAGGTGAATCCCAAACTCTAGAATATGTTTATTTTTAGCAAAATTAATGACTCGTAATACTAAAAAACCCTATACTGGAAAGTTTCAAGAAAGAATTGAGGTGACTTAGGGCATGGGGGCTGGGCTAGGCCACTGAGTCTGGCCTAGATGTGTATACAAAATGTCCATCTAAAATATAAAAGTTCATATATAAATCTTTAAACATAATTCAATTACATAAAAGCTCCAGATTAAGACTCAATAGCAATACAACAAGAGGGGCTTGAATCTCTTGATTATGTGAAGGCTGAAGTTAGAGTGAGTTTATTTGCAAGCTGCATGCACATCATACATCTCACAGACAACAAATGGGTGAAAAAATAAACTGTAGAAGATGAAAATACAATTTGCCCAAAATACTTACACGAGGAATGTTGAAGAATAAACAGCAACACATGGTACGAAGAGAGGCAAGAGAGGTGAGAGTAGTAACATGTCTCGATGGAGAGGACTTGAGAGGAACTTGTGAGCTGTTATGGAACTCCATGAAGAGGGGCAAGTGGACATAGCAAATGCACGACATGCAATAGGGAGACGGCAACAAACGGATAGCAGCTAAGTGGCATTTGCAGGCATGGTGATGGTGAGGGTGAGATAGACGACGACAATGAAGGAAGGAAAGAGGTGAAATGAGATTGTATGCTTAGGGTTAGGGAATAATAGGGATTAAATTTGCTAAATATGGAAATGGGTGAGGGGTTGGGCTTTCATTTTCTTCTGGGCATCAGGCTTTTGATTAATGAAACAAGCTTTATATTGATGGGTTGAGGAGGGTGATTGAAGGGGGCCTAACATGTAAAGCCTGTTATGGTCAGTTATTCAGTTTGTAGATTTTTTAATACGAATAAACCGAACTGAATTCAAAATCGATACTCTTTAAAATATAAAATCAAATCAAATCGAAAAACCTGAATACCAAACCGATTTAATACAATTCAGTTATTCAATTTTATTTAAATTATGCTCTCCCCTGAGTTTTAAAGACTTTAGAAAATGAAAGAATGGTGGAACATACTCATTGCCCATTGGACGAGAACAAAATTTTAAAGTAGAACTTTTGCAATTTTTGCTCTAAGGGAGACTCTTGAGAGATTAATTAAAAAAATTATTTAAACCAAAATCAGCTCAAAACTCAGCCCATTAAACTTATAGGAGCCGACCTAAAAGAGAGAAAGGGAGAGATTTGTTCCTTCTTGTTTTTTTTTTCCTTACTGATTTAATTTTCTTTTTCCCTTAAAAAACCCTAGCCACAAGCCATTAACACTCAATTTTCTCTACAGCAATCGACTTGCCCTGTTCAATTACTTAGAATTTCTCTCAATTTTCACATAAAAATTCTCAAGAAGCTTGTCTTTCTCCTTAGTGTCACTGCCACCTCTTAGTATTCTTATTTGTTCTTCTTTTCTTTTTCATTGAATGTAAGTTTTTCTGTAGTTAATTAATTCATGCTATAAATAAACCTTTAGATTGATTTTGGTATTTCGATTACCTCTCACGTCAATTTTGATATGAAATTTGAGGGTAATATAATTTATATGCATATTTATATGGATCAATCACTAATGTATCTATTTTGATCAAAAGCGATCTTAATTCCCAAAATATTTATATTTTATTCTTTATAAAATTTTCTATGATTTTCATATATTATTTAATGTTTTTCTAAATTTTCTTAATTTATCTATGAATTTTTAAAATTTAATGAGGCAATCATGTATTCCTAAATAATTCCAGATAGTATTGAGACTTCAATGATCAATTACTTGATATAATTACTAAATTAGATGATTTTTTATTCTAAACTCAAGTTTTAGGAAGTGTAATATAATTTTGTTGTTTTATTTTTTCATGTTTTAACTTCTAACATAGTGTGATATCCCCTATAAAATTGGTGCTTAGAATCTGTCATATTTTAAAACAAATGTGTGGTCGTGGCTATAACTTCATTGGATCCTCTTCTATTTCTGAAGCTTATAAACACTATATTTTATTCCACAATTTAACAAAAATTATAGTTAAAAAATTTTTAAAAAATAGAATTATGATGTTGAAATTTAGATTCTAATCGATTTTTAGTTGGTTAAATGTTCTTGCAAAATATTAAATTTTATTTCAAGTAAATTTCAATTTTACTCGCTTGTAGTAATTTCTTTTAATTTAGTTAAATTAGCATCTCAATTTTAATTTAAGAAAAAGAGAAAATTTAAAAAGAAAAGGTGAAGTTTTATTTTAATTTTAGTTTAGCTCCTTTAAATCCGAGCGTTTAATCTTTAGACTCTTTAATTTATAACCTTTCAGTTACAATCTAGTTAAAGTGAATATAAAAACAAATTAGTACAATTTAATCCAAGCCATCCATTTTTATAAGAATGATTTTAGTCCTTTGAATAAAAAAAAAAATGAAAACAAATATGTCCTTGATTAATTTCATCCATTCCTTTTTCTTTAATTTCTAGCCATTAAATCTAGGGTTTTAAATATACTTCTCAATTTTTTTATTCAAATGAAAAAGATTTGAGGGGAGAATTATGAAAAAAAGCCATTCTTTCCACTAAAAAATGACATAGTTTCATACACAACCTCATCGCCTATCCATCCTCACCCGCTTGCTCCTACAGACGCACGATTACAACTCCTACCATTCTCATTTTTCCTCTCCATCATTCCTCCGCCATTGAACACGCCACGCTCCTCCTCTGAGAACAAACCCATTCCAGTTTATCGGTGTACCGTGGTTGTTAGGTCCCAATTAGAGTCATGCAAGATGTAACGACCCGAAAATCGGACCGCTACCGGCGCTAGGATCCGGGTCGACTTAAGGCCGCCGGGACCCGTAGCAAGCCAAACATACATTCTGGAAACCTGTTTAATCCCATACATGATCAAGAACATATATAAAAATTTAAAACTTTTCTTTCATACATTCTATCATCCACCAAACTCAACCTGTGCATGCACTGAACATATACATAATCATAAACTTGACCCCTCTGTGGGATCTCATCAAAGCCCCCAATGGGTGGCATAACAAGAGTTGAGTTGGCTAAACATGGACATCAATAACATTAAGATCATGTTTCAAAGGGGATTACATTAAACTATGGTCAAGCACACTTCTAACCTCCATATCATTACATTACATATCTATACATCATTATACAATCCGTCATGTCCACATTCTAACTATTACATACATATGACTTCATGACTCTTCTTGACTTCTCTGTCTAACCTGTACCTGCAAACCTGGGGAATTTGGGAGAGGGGTGAGCTACTAGAGCCCAGTGAGCAGAATAATAAAACATTTAAACATATGATAACATGAAATGCATCACATTACAGCTAATCACATCAAGGATAAATTTGTCACCAATAGTCCCCTACATGGTCCAACGGTGCCAGGGGTGTAGAATGGGCCTTACTGGTCTTTCTCTTACATAACATAACATATCATGGACCAACTGTGCCAGGGGCGTAGAATGGGCCTCACTGGTCTTTCTCTTACATGGTGCCAGGGGCGTAGAATGGGCCTCACTGGTCTTCCGTGCCGTATCATCATCATCATAACATATGGGGACTAAGGGATCATTCAACATTCATCCACATCATCAACATAATATGCAATGCAACATATTCGTGATTCTAATGCAAGCATCCTATTATATCTCATGGCATTCATGATGCGTGAATCATGCTAAAACTGATTTATTTATTTAAAGCATAAAAGACATTCCACTCACCTCTGGCTGAAGCTCTACCGACTCAGAAGCAGCTGAACTCACTGCTGGGGTCCTCGGTTCCTCGGGTCCGAACCTACACAGGTGGACTCAAATGAGGGACCAAACAACTAGAACATAACTCTAAAAACATCCCCCAAAACCCCCCTAAAACACCTCAAACAATCTTGCAAAAACATGCAAAGGAAGGCAGAACAGGGCAGGTTCGGCGGCACCTTCGGCGGCCGAAAGTCCCTCCAGAGCCGAAACCCAGGCAGGTTCGGCGGCACCTTCGGCGGCCGAAAGTCCCAGACAGAGACGAAAGTCTCTTTTCGGGGGCAACTTCGGCAGCCGAAAGGCCTACCTCCCCAGCCATGTTCGGCGGCCGAAAGTTCCTTCGGCTGCCGAACCTGGTTTCTGCCAAAGGGCAGAAACTTGGCTCCTTTATGCACATTTGCCTCCCAAACTCAAACCATCGTGCATTTAGCTCAACCAAAACATGCATACAAGCTCCTAGGGGTCTCAAACTACCTTAAACCCCAACTACAACACATCAAACGCACAATGCAAGCCACATTGTTCAAGAACATACATTTATACCCATAAACATAACTAAAACCTAAACATGCATTCTACCCCATAGATCTTGCATAAAACTTACTTTAAACATAAAATGAGCTTAAGATCGGCTCTTACCTCTTGAAGATCGAGAGAGAGACGTCCTAAACTCGAAGGTGGGAGATTTTGAGTTCTTGAACCTCAAAGCTCCAAAACTTGCTTTAAACTCGAAAATCTTCAAAACAAAGCAAAAGCTTGTGAAAAACTTGAAAGATTTGAAGGGAAGAACTCAAAGATGGTGAGGAATGGCGGAAGGACTCACCTTGGCCGAAAATGGGGAAAAAGCTCGCCCGTTTTCGGCTAAGGGACCCTTTTATAGTGGCTGGCCAGGCCACGTTCGGGGGCCGAAAGTGCCTCCGCATGCATGCCATGTTCGGCGGTCGAACTTGAGGTTCGGCGGCCGAACCTGGACTTTCCTCACTTATGCCTTCGGGGGCCTAAAGCACTCCCGAAGTGCATGCATGTTCGGCGGCCGAACCTGAGTTTCCTCCAAGGGTGTTTTTTATTCAAAAACTCATTTCCTCTTTACTTAAAATCATCAAAACATTAAAACATTTCATGAAAACATGGTTTTACCCTTCTAGAGGTCTCCGACATCCGAAATTCCACCGGACGGTAGGAATTCCGATACCGGAGTCTAGCCGGGTATTACATTCTCCCCCCCTTAAGAACATTCGTCCCCGAATGTTCCTCAACTAACACATAGCATAGCATATACATATCATACATACAAAGCACATATAACTCACAAGGAACTAACCTCAGAAAAGGTAAGGGTATTGCTGGAGCATGGACTCCCGTGTCTCCCAAGTGCACTCTTCCATACTGTGGTGGTTCCATAGGACTTTCACCATCGGGATTTCCTTGTTTCTTAGCTTCCTGATCTGGGTGTCTATGATCTGTACTGGCTGCTCAACATAGGTGAGATCTTCTTGGATCTCCACATCAGGCTCACTAAGAACCTTGCCCGGATCTGACACGAACTTCCTCAACATTGAAACATGGAAAACCGGATGGATTCTCGCCATTGAAGCAGGTAAATCCAGCTTGTACGACACATTCCCAATCTTTTGCAAGATTTCGAAGGGTCCGATGTATCGCGGGGCTAGTTTACCTTTCTTCCCAAAGCGAACCACTCCTTTCATTGGAGACACCTTGAGCAATACCAGATCCCCCTCCTGAAACTCTACCTGTCTTCTGCGGATGTCTGCATAACTCTTCTGTCTGCTTGCAGCAGTCTTGATTCTCTCTCTGATTATGGGTACCACCCGGCTGGTGATCTCTATTAGCTCAGGCCCTGCCAAGGCCTTTTCTCCAACTTCCTCCCAGCAAACAGGTGACCTGCACTTCCTCCCATATAAAGCTTCATATGGAGCCATCCCGATGCTAGCATGATGGCTGTTATTGTAGGCAAACTCTACTAAAGGTAGATGCTGCCTCTAAGAACCGCCAAAGTCCAGCACACACATTCTAAGCATATCCTCGATAGTCTGGATGGTCCTTTCTGACTGTCCGTCAGTCTGGGGGTGGAAGGCAGTGCTGAAATCCAACCTAGTACCCATGGCATTCTGCAGACTCCGCCAAAACCTGGAGGTGAACTGGGGCCCTCTATCAGACACTATTGAAACGGGAACCCCATGCAGCCTGACGATCTCGTCCACATATACTTGCGCCAACTTGTCCACAGAGTAGCCACTCCTGACAGGAATGAAGTGAGCAGATTTGGTGAGTCTGTCCACAATCACCCATATGGAGTCCAATTTGTTGGACGTCGCCGGTAACCCCACTACGAAGTCCATAGCTATATTCTCCCATTTCCACTCTAGAATAGGTAGCGGGTTAAGCATTCCAGCCGGCTTCTGGTGTTCCAGCTTCACCCTCTGACATACTTCGCAGGCGGACACAAACTGTGCCACTTCTTTCTTCATAGCTGGCCACCAATAAACCTTCTTCAGATCTTGATACATCTTGGTGGCTCCGGGGTGAACGCTGTATCTTGCATTATGAGCCTCTCTCATAATGTCTCCTTTTAGCCCTATGTCATCTGGTACACACAGTCGACTCCCATAGCGGAGGATCCCCTTACTGTCAAATCTGAACTCACTGTCCTTGCCTGACTGAACAATCCTGGCAATCTTCACTAACTCTGGGTCCTCATGCTGTTTCTGAGCCACCTACTCCAGAAACACGGGTGTCACTTTCATCTGAGCAACCAAGGCACCTGTACCAGACAACTCCAACTGTAGACCTTCATCAATGAGCTTGTAAAACTCCTTCACCACTGGTCTCCTCTCTGCCGTGATGTGGGATAGACTGCCTAGTGACTTCCGGCTTAGGGCGTCTGCCACGACATTCGCCTTACCCGGATGATACTGAATCTTGCAATCGTAGTCACTCAGCAGCTCTACCCATCTCCTCTGTCTCAAGTTCAAATCTCTTTGACTTAGGATGTACTGCAGGCTTTTATGATCTGTGAAGATCTCACATTTTACCCCATAGAGGTAGTGCCTCCACATCTTGAGTGCAAAGATTACTGCTGCCATCTCAAGGTCATGTGTGGGGTAATTCAACTCATGCTTCTTCAGTTGCCTAGAAGCATAAGCAATCACCCTCTCATTCTGCATCAGTACACAACCCAGTCCCACACGGGACGCATCACAAAAGACTGTAAAGTCCTCATCACTAGATGGCAGAGCTAAAACTGGTGCTGAAGTCAACCTCTTCTTAAGCTCTTCAAAACTCTCTTCGCACTGGTCGGTCCACAGAAACTTCTGATTCTTCCTGGTTAGTCTGGTCAGAAGAGCTGCTATTTTTGAGAAGTCCTGAACGAACCTCCTGTAGTAACCTGCCAAACCCAAGAAACTCCTGATCTCCGTCACTGAAGTGGGTCTAGGCCAGTTAGCCATAGTTTCTGTCTTCTTGGGGTCTACCTCTATCCCATTCTCTGACACTACATGCCCCAAGAACGAAATGCTCCTCAGCCAGAACTCACATTTAGCGAACTTGGCATACAAGCCATGTTCCCTCAAGGTCTGCAAGACCAACCGCAGATGATGGGCATGCTCCTCTGCATTCCTGGAATACACTAAGATATCATCTATGAAGACAATAACGAAGTGATCCAGGTACTGTCTAAACACTCTGTTCATGAGATCCATGAATGCTGCAGGGGCGTTGGTTAACCCGAACGGCATCACAAGGAATTCAAAATGCCCATATCTGGTCCTGAAAGCCGTCTTTGGCACATCCTCATCTCTGATCCTCAGCTGATGGTACCCTGATCTCAGATCTATTTTGGAGAAACAACCTGCTCCGGCTAGCTGGTCAAATAGATCGTCGATCCTTGGCAAAGGGTACTTATTCTTGGTAGTGACTTTGTTCAACTGCCTGTAGTCGATACAAAGCCTAAGGGATCCATCCTTCTTTCTTACGAACAAAAATGGTGCACCCCAAGGTGAGGCGCTCGGTCGGATGAAGCCCTTTTCTACCAACTCTTGCAACTGTTCCTTCAGTTCTTTCAACTCGGCTGGAGCCATCCTGTAGGGAGGGATAGAGATCGGTCGGGTTCCAGGATCAATTCTATCTCGAACTCTATCTCCCTAGCAGGTGGTAAACCTGGCAGCTCGTCTGGGAAGACGTCTCGAAACTCTCTAACCACTGGCACCGAGGCGGGCTCTCTAACCTGACTGCTAAGCTCTCTCACATGAGCCAAATACCCCTGACATCCCTTCCTAAGCAACCTACGAGCCTGAAGAGCTGATATCAGACCTCTAGGTGTACCCCTCCTGTCTCCCCTGAAGACAACCTCTGACCCATCCTGAACTCTGAACCTAACTACCTTGTCCCTGCAGTCCAAGGTAGCACCATGGGTAGATAGCCAGTCCATCCCTAGAATGACGTCAAAATCTGTCAAATCTAGAACCACCAGGTCGGCGGACAAGCATCTTCCCTCAATAAACACAGGACTACATTGGCAGACTGACTCTGCCACTGATGGATCACACTTGGGTCCATTGACCCAGAGAGGACACTCTAACTCAGAGATCATCAACCCCAACCTCTGGACGGCTCTCGGAGCAATAAAAGAATGAGATGCACCAGGGTCCATCAAGGCATACACATCTGAACAACCAATGACTAAATTACCTGCCACCACGGTGTTAGATGCATCTGCCTCCTGCTGAGTCATCGTGAAGATCCGTGCTGGAGCTGATGGACCTTCACCTCTGAAACCCGCTGAAGAAGAGGCTGCCCCTCTCCCTCTGCCTCTGCCACTGGCCTGAGTCATGGCTGGAGCTGCTGGCTGAGCCACACTACCAGAAGCTGTCTGCTGAGACTGTGCTCCAAAAGCTGCCCTAGGACACTCCCGAGCCAAGTGTCCCTCTTGCCCGCATCTGAAGCAGGCTGCTGTCCCAGCCCAACAAACTCCCCTGTGTAGCCTACCACACTTAGCACAAACTGCATTATCCGCGCCAGAGCTTGAGCCACTCCCTAGTCCCAGACTAGACTTGACCTTATTCCAAAACTTGTTCTTCTTCGACTTCTTGGTGGTACTGCTCCACCTCTTGTTGCCTGAAGCTGCTGCACTAAAAGAAGAAGAGCCTGGGGTCTTAGAACCAGAAGGCTGTGCCACTGACTGCTTAACTGTCCCCTGAACGATGACACTGGCCTCCATTTTCCGAGCCATATCCACTATGGCATGAAAGCTCTCCCTATCCGCTGACTGGATCAAGGAGGAATATCTGGAGTGGAGTTTCATGATATACCTCCTTGACCTTTTCTGGTCTGAGTCAAGGTTCTGCCCTGCAAATGGCAACAGCTCCAAGAATCTGTCTGTGAACTCCTCTACACTCATCTCATCAGTCTGCCTCAACTGCTCAAACTCTATCATCTTCAGCTCCCTTGAACTATCTGGGAAAGCCCATCCTGCAAACTCGTTTGCAAACTCTTCCCAAGACATGCTGTCTACTCTGGGGTTCACATAATTCTTGAACCACTTTCGTGCCTTCTTGCACTTAAGAGTGAACCCAGCCATCTGAATGGCTCTACTGTCATCAGCCCCAATCTCATCCGTGATCACCTTAACCCTCTCAAGATACACAAACGGGTCATCCCCTTTTTCATACTGGGGAGCACCCAACTTCATGTAGTCGGTCATCTTGACCTTGCTCCCACTGGCTGAGCTAGGTCTAGAAGGTTGGGTAACAGGGGCTGCTGGTTCTGTAGGTGGTGGAGGTGGTGCAACATTTTTCTGAAGTAGGGTTTGGATAGTAAGGTGGGGGTGGATACATTGGGTATTGTGAATATGGTGGGTAGTAGGGTGGGTATGGCATCTGTGTGGGATAAGGGGTGAAGCTAGGGTAATCCGATGTACCTCCCATCGAATACCCGGGATTTTGTGAGAAGTGTGGGTAGTGGGGTGGCTGAACAAATCCCGAGGCCTGAGTGCCTCCTTGGGACTCTCCCATTCCCTCTTCTGACATACTAACTCCCAAACTGCCATCCCTTCTCTGCTCTACATCCATATCGTCCCCCATGTCCTCTGACGCTCCTCCCTGAACTGTTCCTCTGACTGATCTGCTTCTACCCAGATCCAAAGACCTTCTAGGGTCTCTTATTGTTCTGTCCCTGTTGGACCTGCTTGACATTGCCCTAGGCAATGTAGGAGGACGGGCACTCATGCCCTCATCCTCAGGTGGCACTCCAGTCAATCGTGCAGATCGACGAGTTCCTCTCATCCTGTTTTTCTGAAAGGCAGCACATAACAAGAAAGCATTAGCATCATATGGTTCATGTGGGCACACATGAACCCTCATCACATATCATTAATGCACATGCATATAATCATGGCATTTCACATCATCATGCAAGATAGGACTCCACATCCTATCCTAGTGGACATGATCTTCCTATTGTGCTTGACCTTCTATAACATCTATGAGCCCGACACTCTAGGTCCGACCATATGAACCTAGGGCTCTGATACCATTCTGTAACGACCCGAAAATCGGACCGCTACCGGCACTAGGATCCAGGTCGACTTAAGGCCGCCGGGACCCGTAGCAAGCCAAACATACATCCTGGAAACCTGTTTAATCCCATACATGATCAAGAACATACATAAAAATTTAAAACTTTTCTTTCATACATTCTATCATCCACCAAACTCAACCTGTGCATGCACTGAACATATACATAATCATAAACTTGACCCCTCTGTGGGATCTCATCAAAGCCCCCAATGGGTGGCATAACAAGAGTTGAGTTGGCTAAACATGGACATCAATAACATTAAGATCATGTTTCAAAGGGGATTACATTAAACTATGGTCAAGCACACTTCTAGCCTCCATATCATTACATTACATATCTATACATCATTATACAATCCGTCATGTCCACATTCTAACTATTACATACATATGACTTCATGACTCTTCTTGACTTCTCTATCTAACCTGTACCTGCAAACCTGGGGAATTTGGGAGAGGGGTGAGCTACTAGAGCCCAGTGAGCAGAATAATAAAACATTTAAACATATGATAACATGAAATGCATCACATCACAGCTAATCACATCAAGGATGAATTTGTCACCAATAGTCCCCTACATGGTCCAACGGTGCCAGGGGCGTAGAATGGGCCTCACTGGTCTTTCTCTTACATAACATAACATATCATGGACCAACTGTGCCAGGGGCGTAGAATGGGCCTCACTGGTCTTTCTCTTACATGGTGCCAGGGGCGTAGAATGGGCCTCACTGGTCTTCCGTGCCGTATCATCATCATCATAACATATGGGGACTAAGGGATCATTCAACATTCATCCACATCATCAACATAATATGCAATGCAACATATTCGTGATTCTAATGCAAGCATCCTATTATATCTCATGGCATTCATGATGCGTGAATCATGCTAAAACTGATTTATTTATTTAAAGCATAAAAGACATTCCACTCACCTCTGGCTGAAGCTCTACCGACTCAGAAGCAGCAGAACTCACTGCTGGGGTCCTCGGTTCCTCGGGTCCGAACCTACACAGGTGGACTCAAATGAGGGACCAAACAACTAGAACATAACTCTAAAAACATCCCCCCAAAACCCCCTAAAACACCTCAAACAATCTTGCAAAAACATGCAAAGGAAGGCAGAACAGGGCAGGTTCGGCGGCACCTTCGGCGGCCGAAAGTCCCTCCAGAGCCGAAACCCAGGCAGGTTCGGCGGCACCTTCGGCGGCCGAAAGTCCCAGACAAAGACGAAAGTCTCTTTTCGGGGGCAACTTTGGCAGCCGAAAGGCCTGCCTCCCCAGCCATGTTCAACGGCCGAAAGTTCCTTCGGCTGCCGAACCTGGTTTCTGCCAAAGGGCAGAAACTTGGCTCCTTTATGCACATTTGCCTCCCAAACACAAACCATCGTGCATTTAGCTCAACCAAAACATGCATACAAGCTCCTAGGGGTCTCAAACTACCTTAAACCCCAACTACAACACATCAAACGCACAATGCAAGCCACATTGTTCAAGAACATACATTTATACCCATAAACATAACTAAAACCTAAACATGCATTCTACCCCATAGATCTTGCATAAAACTTACTTTAAACATAAAATGAGCTTAAGATCGGCTCTTACCTCTTGAAGATCGAGAGAGAGACGTCCTAAACTCGAAGGTGGGAGATTTTGAGTTCTTGAACCTCAAAGCTCCAAAACTTGCTTTAAACTCGAAAATCTTCAAAACAAAGCAAAAGCTTGTGAAAAACTTGAAAGATTTGAAGGGAAGAACTCAAAGATGGTGAGGAATGGCGGAAGGACTCACCTTGGCCGAAAATGGGGAAAAAGCTCGCCCGTTTTCGGCTAAGGGACCCTTTTATAGTGGCTGGCCAGGCCACGTTCGGGGGCCGAAAGTGCCTCCGCATGCATGCCATGTTCGGCGGCTGAACTTGAGGTTCGGCGGCCGAACCTGGACTTTTCTCACTTATGCCTTCGGGGGCCTAAAGCACTCCCAAAGTGCATGCATGTTCGGCGGCCGAACTTTGAGTTTCGGCGGCCGAACCTGAGTTTCCTCAAGGTGGGTCCTTATTTATAATATTTTGGGTTCTTTTGAGGTATTCACGAGGATCGACATGGTGGCGCATAATTACCCCTTTCTTGGACTGCAACCTTGTCCTCAAGGTGGAGGTAAGGAAATCGATTTGTCAAGGTGTGGTTGTCCTCCCAGCTAGCATCTTCTAGAGGTAAGATTTTTGATTGGACAAGGCTGTGTGCAATAAATCTAGATCCATTTTTAATCTAGCACACATTTAGAATTTAGTGAGCCTCCACAAGAATTTCACTATTATTAGCCATAAGGGGAAGTGTATCAGTGGTTGTAAGTGTATTGCCAATTTTCTTTTCGAAAAGAGAGACAATAAACTAGGTGAATGTGTGATCCTAGCGGTAATTGAAGGCGGTAGGCGACATGATCGATTCTTTCCTCAATTCGATATGGGCCATAAAATATGCTGGTAAGTTTTTTATAGGCCCATCTGAACACTAAACATGGTGATTGGGGTGTAACTTAAGGAAGACATGATCACCTACCTAGAATTTGACATCCCTTCACTTGGAGTCTGTCAGTTTTTTTTTTATTCTATTGTTAGTTGCATGGAGATGAGTTTTGAGTTACTAAAGCAAAGGGATCACGACAAGCTAAGTTGTGGTCGACTTCATTAATTGAGGAAGATTCTTCTTTGTAATATGGAATGGTGGGCGGTGGTCATCCATATAAAGCCTGAAATGAAGTCATATTGTCGAAGCATGATAGATGGTATTATATCAGTACTCGACCTATGGTAAAAAAGAGTGCCATTTGCGTGGCTGTTGGTAGACAAAACTATAGAGATATTGCTAAATACAGTGATTCACCACCTCATATTGGTCATCTGTTTGTGAATGGCAAGGAAAACTCATTTTTAGCTGTGTACCTGATAGTTTGAATATTCACACTAGAAATGGCTAAGAAAGACCGGGTCTCTACCGCTGACAATTGATCTGGGCATCCTATGAAGCTTAACAATCCATTCAATAAATTTATCAACCACCATTTTTGTTGTATATGGGTGAGAAAGAGCAAAAATATGCTCAAATTTACTTAGCCTATCGACAATCGCCAAGATTGCATTCTTGTCATTGGAATTTGGTAAGCCATCAATAAAATTGATAATTATGTCATCCCAAAGCTGGCAAGGTATGGGTAATGGTTGAAGGAGTCCTGTTGGAGACATACTCTCAATCTTGGTGCATTGGCAAACATCACAGGTAGTTGCATGCTGTTAAAGTGTTTGGTACATGCAAGGCTAATAAAATTGTTGCGACAATCTTTTGTATGTTCGGAGCACTCCAAAGTGGACCTAATGGACGAGTATTAAATTCTTTCAACAGTTGAGTAATGACTGATGAATGAGATGGTACTATTACTTGATCTTTAAAGTAAATTAAGGCATGGTGCCAGCTAAATGGTTGGTCGAAATTCATAGTTGCTAGTTTTTAGGTTTTTTCCATGTAAGGATTGTTCACTGATGTTGCATTAATGTCATCCCACAGGTGTGTTTGGGACACAAAAATTGCTTCCAATGCTAGATTTCCATGAACCCGAGATAATGCATCTACGACAATTTTTTCTCTTCCAGGCTTATAGCGGATCTCATAATCATAGCCCAACAATTTAGCTACCCATTTCTATTGGTCAATTATTATCATCTGTTGCTATAATAAATGCTTCAATCTATGATGGTCCGTGTGTGTAATACCCGGCTAGACTCCGGTATCGGAATTCCTACCGTCCGGTGGAATTTCGGATGTCGGAAGCCTATAGTAGGGTAGAATCATGTTTTCATAAAATGTTTTAAGGTATTTCATGGTTTTAAGTAAAATGGAAATGAGTTTTTGCATAAAAACAACCTTGAAGGAAAACTCAGGTTCGGCCGCCGAACCTCAAGTTCGGCCGCTGAACATGCATGCCTTCGGGAGCGCCTTTAGGCCCCCGAAAGCATAAGTGAGGAAAGTCCAGGTTCGGCCGCCGAACCTCAAGTTCGGCCGCCGAACCTCAAGTTCGGCCGCCGAATATGGCATGCATGCGGAGGCACGTTCGGCCCCCGAACGTGGCCTGGCCAGCCACTATAAAAGGGTCCCTTAGCCGAAAACGGGCGAGCTTTTTCCCCATTTCCGGCCAAGGTGAGCTCTCCGCCGCCCCTCACCGATCTTGAGTCCTTCCCTTCCAATCTTACTCGATTTTCATGAGTTTTTACTTGTTTTGAAGATTTTCAAGCTTTGAGCGAAGTTTTGGAGCTTTGAGGTTCAAGGGAGCTCAACCCCTCCCATCTCCGAGTTAGGTCGTCTCTCTCTCGATCTCCACGAGGTAAGAGCCGATCTTAAGCTCATTGCATGTTTTAAGTAAGTTTTAAGTCGATCTATGGGGTAGAATGCATGTTTAGCTCATGGTTAGGTTTATGGGTTTTATATGTGTTTATGAACAATGTGAGTTGCTTGTGTGTTGTAGTTGGGGTTTTTGATGATTTGATGCCCCTAGGAACTTGTATGTTTGCTTGTGTATGATTGGGAATGTTGTAGAATAGGTTTATGCATGATTGGATAGTTTTGGAGGCAAATGTGCATAGAAGAGCTGAGTTTCTGCCACTAAGGGAGAAACCAGGTTCGGCAGCCGAAGGAACTTTCGGCCGCCGAACATGCTTGTGGAGGCAGCCTTCGGCTGCCGAAGCTTGCCCCCGAAAGGAGACTTTCGTCTCTGTCTGGGAGTTTCGGCCTCCGAAAGTGCCGCCGAACATGCATGAGTTTTGCCTCTGTCTGGGAGTTTCGGCCGCCGAAGGTGCCGCCGAACCTGCCTGACTTTCGGCTCTGGAGGAACTTTCAGCCGCCGAACCTGTCGCCGAAAGTGCCCTGTCCAGCCCTCTCTTGCATGTTTTTCTATGATTGTTTCATGATGTTTTAGGGGGTTTTTGGGGAGTAGTTTAGAGTTATATTCTTTGTTGTTTGGTCCCTCATTTGAGTCCACCTGTGTAGGTTCGGACCTGAGGAACCGAGGACCCCAGCAGTGAGTCAGCTGCTCCAGTGTCTGGTCAGAGCTACCCAGAGGTGAGTGGAATATCTCATTATATTTTAAAGCAAATGATGGAATTTTTAGCATGATTCACGCATCATGAATGCCATGAGATGTACTAGGTTGTTTGCATTAGAATCCACGAATATGTTACATTGCACATTTTATTGTTGATGTGGATGAATGTTGGATGATCCATAGCCCTCGATCTATGATGTGACGATGTGATATGTACGGTACGGAATGTAAGACCAGTGGGACCCATTCTACGTTCGCTGGCACTATGTAAGAGAAAGACCAGGACCCATTCTACGTTCTGGCACAGTTGGACCATGTTATGTTATGCTATGTAAGAGAAAGACCAGGACCCATTCTACGTTCTGGCACAGTTGGACTATGCAGAGGGCTAATGGTGACAAGTTCATCCTTGATGTGATTAGCTGTGATGTGATGCATTTCATATTATCATATGTTTTAAATGTTTTATTATTCTGCTCACTGGGCTCTAGTAGCTCACCCCTCTCCCAATTTCCCCAGGATTGCAGGTATAGGGTAGACCAGGAGGTTTACAAGAGTAATGAAGTCTTGTGTATGTAATAGATAGTGTGGACATGATAAATGTATTAATGTTATGTAAAAGTACAGTTTTAGTCTTGTAATGATATTGAGGATTAGAGATTGTGCTTGACTTTATGTATGAGGTATCCCTTTTAATACATGATCTTAAATCTTTGTATGATGTTTATGTAGACCAACTCAACATATGATGTTTTGCCCATTGGGGCATTGAGGAGATCCCACTGAGGGATCATGTTTATGATTTTGAGTATGTTCAGGGCATGCACAGGTTGAGTTTGGCATATGAATGAAAGAAAAGTTTCAAATTGTTATGTATGTTGTTGATCATGTATGGGATTAAACAGGTTTTCAGGTTGCATGTCAGGCTTGCTACGGGTCTTGGCGGCCTTAAGCCGACCCGGATCCTAGCGCCAGTAGCGGTTCGATTTTCGGGTCATTACAGAATGGTATCAGAGCCCTAGGTTCATAGGATCGGACCTAGAGTGTCGGGCTCATAGATGTTCTAGAAGGTCAAGCACAATAGGAAAGATCATGTCCACTAGGATAGGATATGGAGTCCTGTCTTGTATAATGATGTGAAATGCCATGATTATATACATGTGCATTGATGCTATGATATGAATGATGTATATGTGATGAGGGTTCATGTGTGCCCACATGAACCATATGATGCTAATGTTTTTGTGATGTGCACTGTTTTTCAGAAATAGGATGAGAGGAACCCGTCGATCTGCAAGATTGACTGGAGTACCACCTGAGGATGAGGGCACGAGCGCCCGTCCTCCTACATTGCCTAGGGCAATGTCTTATAGAGCCAACAGAGAAAGAGTGTCAAGGGACCCTAGAAGGTCTTTTGATGCTAGCAGAAGGGGGACAGATAGAGGAGGAAGTTCTTCAGATGTGAGGGAGGTTACGGAAGAGGATCAGAGGAGGGATGGGAACCTGGATGTGAGCATGGAGGAAGAGGGGACAGGGGAGTCTCAGGGAGGCGTTCAGGCCTCGGGGTATGGTTTTCCACCCCATTATCCACCCTTCCCACAGGGTTCAGGGTATCCGATGGGAGGCACATCGGATTACTCCAGCTTTAACCCCTACCCTACCTACATGCCTTATCCACCTTTCTATCCACCTTATACACAATACCCAGCTTATCCACCCTCACCCTTCTATCCTAACCCGGCAAACCCCACCTCGGGGAATGCTGCACCCCCACCTCCACCACCTACAGAACCAGCAGCCCTAGTTACTCAACCTCCCAGACCTAGCTCAGCCGGAGGGAGCAAGGTAAAGATGACAGATTACCTTAAGTTGGATGCTCCCAAATACAAGTCAGGGGATGACCCCTTTGAGTATCTGAGAGTAGTGAAGACAATAACTGATGAGCTAGGGGCGGATGATAGCAGGGCCATTCAGATGGCAGGATTCACCTTAAAGTGCAAGAAGGCACGGGAATGGTTCAAGTGTTATGTGGACCCGAGACTAGACGGTATGACATGGGAAGAATTTGTGAATGAGTTCGCTGGATGGGCTTTTCCAGACAGTTCCAGAGAACTGAAAATGATTGAGTTTGAGCAACTGAGGCAGACAGAGCACATGAGTGTAGAGGAGTTCACAGATAAATTCTTGGAGCTATTGCCTTTTTCAGGGCAAGCTCTAGATACAGATACGAAGAAAGCCAAGAGATATGTTATGAAGCTGCATTCTAGGTACTCCTCGTTGATTCAGTCAGTTGAGAGGGAAAGTTTCCACACTGTGGTGGATATGGCTCGAAGGATGGAGGCGAGTGCTATAGTTGAGGGGTCAGTGAAGCAGTCAGTGACCCAGTCTTCAGGGGTTAAGACCCCAGGCAGAGGAGGGCCAGGTCTCTCTTCTCAGAGCTCAAGTAAGAAGAGGTGGGATAACACCACCAAGAAGCCGAAGAAGAATAAGTTTTGGAATAAGTTGAAATCCGGTCTGGGATTTGGCGGTGGCTCGAGCTCAGGCTCAGATGGTACAGAATGCCAGAGATGTGGAAGGCCGCACAGGGGAGTGTGTCGAGCTGGGACTAATACATGTTTCAGATGTGGACAGGAGGGACACATGGCTCGGGAGTGTCCTAGAGCACCTTTTATGGGCCAGCCCCAGCAGACAGCTTCTGGTAGTGTGGCACAGGCAGCAGCTCCAGCCACAACTCAGGGCAGTGGCAGAGGTAGAGGGAGAGGGGCAGCCTCTTCTTCTGGTTCCCGAGGTGAAGGTCCATCAGCTCCAGCCAGGATCTTCACCATGACTCAGCAGGAGGCTAACACATCCAACACCGTGGTGTCAGGTAATCTCGTCATTGGGTGTTCTGATGTGTATGCATTAATGGACCCGGGTGCATCTCATTCATTTATCGCTCCGAGAGCCGTTGAGAGGTTGGGTCTGATAGTCTCTGGGTTAGAGTGTCTCCTATGGGTCAGTGGACCCAAGTGTGACCCGTCAGTGGCAGAGTCAGTCTGCCAGTACAGTCCAGTTTTTGTAGAGGGAAGATGCCTCTCCGCCGACCTTGTGGTTCTAGATTTGACAGACTTTGACGTCATTCTAGGGATGGATTGGCTATCTACCCATGGTGCTACCTTGGACTGCAGGGACAAGGTAGTTAGGTTTAGAGATCAGAATGGGTCAGAGGTCGTCTTCAGAGGAGACAAGAGGGGCACACCTAGAGGTCTGATATCAGCTCTTCAGGCTCGTAGGTTGCTTAGGAAGGGATGTCAGGGGTATTTGGCTCATGTGAGAGAGCTTAGTAGTTAGGTCAGGGAGCCAGCCACGGTGCCAGTTGTCAGAGAGTTTTAGGATGTCTTTCCAGACGAGCTTCCAGGTTTACCACCTGCTAGGGAGATAGAGTTCGAGATAGAGTTGGTGCTTGGAACTAGACCGATCTCTATCCCTCCCTACAGGATGGCCCCAGCCGAGTTAAAGGAGTTGAAAGAGCAGTTGCAAGAGCTGGTAGAAAAGGGCTTCATCCGACAGAGTACCTCACCTTGGGGTGCTCCGGTCTTGTTTGTGAGAAAGAAGGATGGGTCCCTCAGACTTTGTATCGACTACAGGCAGTTGAACAAAGTCACTACCAAAAATAGGTACCCTCTGCCAAGGATCGATGATCTATTCGACCAGCTAGCAGGAGCGGGTTGTTTCTCCAAAATAGATCTAAGATCGGGGTACCATTAGCTAAGGATAAGGGAATAAGATGTGCCAAAGACAGCTTTCAGGACCAGATATGGGCATTTTGAGTTCCTTGTGATGCCATTCGGGTTAACCAACGCCCCTGCAGCATTCATGGATCTCATGAACACAGTATTTAGCCAATACCTGGATCACTTCGTTATTGTCTTCATAGACGATATCTTAGTGTATTCCAGGAATGCAGAGGAGCATGCCCATCATCTGAGGTTGGTTCTACAGACCTTGAGGGAACATGGCTTGTATGCCAAGTTCTCCAAGTGTGAGTTCTAGCTGAGGAGCATTTCGTTCTTGGGGCATGTGGTGTCAGAAAATGGTATAGAGGTAGACCCCAAGAAGACAGAAACTGTGGCTAACTGGCCCAGGCCCACTTCAGTGACGGAGATCAGGAGTTTCTTGGGTTTGGCAGGTTACTATAGGAGGTTCGTTTAGGACTTCTCAAAGATAGCAGCTCCTCTGACCAGACTAACCAGGAAGAATCAGAAGTTTGTGTGGACCGACCAGTGCGAAGAAAGTTTTGAAGAGCTTAAGAAGAGGTTGACTTCAACGCCAGTTTTAGCTCTGCCATCTAGTGATGAGGACTTTACAGTCTTTTGTGATGCGTCCCGTGTGGGACTGGGTTGTGTACTAATGCAGAATGAGAGGGTGATCACTTATGCTTCTAGGCAGCTGAAGAAGCATGAGTTGAATTACCCCACACATGACCTAGAGATGGCAGCAGTAATCTTTGCACTCAAGATGTGGAGGCACTACCTCTATGGGGTTAAATGTGAGATCTTCATGGATCATAAGAGCCTGCAGTACATCCTGAGTCAAAGAGATTTGAATTTGAGACAGAGAAGATGGGTGGAGCTGCTGAGTGACTATGATTGCAAGATTCAGTACCATCCGGGTAAGGCGAATGTTTTGGCAGACGCCTTAAGCCGGAAATCACTTGGCAGTTTATCCCACATATCGGCAGAGAGGAGACCAATGGTGAAGGAGTTTTACAAGCTCATTGAGGAAGGTCTACAGATGGAGTTGTCTGGTACAGGTGCCTTGGTGGCCCAGATGAGAGTGGCACCCGTGTTTCTGGAGCAGGTGGCTCAGAAACAGCATGAGTGTAATACCCGGCTAGACTCCGGTATCGGAATCCCTACCGTCCGGTGGGACCTCGGATGTCGGAAACCTCTAGAAGGGTAAAACTATGATTTTATGAAATGTTTTCATGTATTTCATGTTTTTAAGTAAGAAATTAAATGAGTTTTTGCATGAAAATTCTTTGGAGGAAAACCCAGGTTCGGCCGCCGAACTCCGAAGTTCGGCCGCCGAACATGCATGCTTTCGGAGGGACTTTAGGCGCCCGAAAGTTTTGAGTGAGGGAAATGCAGGTTCGGCCGCCGAACTCCAAGTTCGGCCGCCGAACCTTGCATGCATGCGGAGGCACTTTCGGCCCCCGAACGTGGCCTGGCCAGCCATCTATAAAAGGGGCACTTAGCCGAAATGGGAGAGTTTTCTCCCATTTTCGACCTCAGCGAGCTTCCGACCTCCCTTTCCCAAATCTTGTGTTTTTCCTTCAATCCCCACCATTTTCTTTGAGTTTTAAGGTTCCACAAAAGTTTTTGAGTGTTTTTAAGCAAGTTTGGAGCTTGGAAGTCTTGGAGCTAAATCCCTCCATTTTCCGAGCTAGGGTCGTTCTTCCTCTAGATCTTCAAGAGGTAAGCTTCGATCTATGCTTCTTTTATGTTTTATGAAAGTTTTATGCAAGTTGATGGGGTAGAATGCATGTTTAGGTTATGTGTATGTTTATGGGTATAATGTATGCTTTGATGAACAATGTATGTTGATGTTTGTGTGTTTGAAGTGTTGTAGATGGGGTATATTATAGTTGAGACCCCTAGGTGTGATGTATGATGTGTATGCATGTGTAGAAACAAGTTTATGCATGTTTTGAGGTGTTTTGGAGGCTGTAGACACAAGGGAGCCAAGTTTCTGCCCTTTGGCAGAAACTCAGGTTCGGCCGCCGAAGTGACTTTCGGCCGCCGAACCCCCTTGTGGAGGCAGTTTCGGCTGCCAAAGCCTGCCCCCGAAACTCAAGTTTCGTCTCTGTCTGGGAGGTTCGGCCGCCGAAAGTGCCGCCGAACCTGCATGACTTTCGGCTGCAGAGGGACTTTCGGCCGCCGAACCTGCCGCCGAAAGTGCCCTGTTCAGCCATTCCTTGCATGTTTTCATGTGATGTTTTCAGGATGTTTTAGGGGGTCTTTGGGGAGTATTTTGGAGTCATGTTCATGTATGTTTGGTGCCTCATTTGAGTCCACCTGTGTAGGTTCGGACCCGAGGAACCGAGACCCCCGGTTGTGAGATAGTCGTTCAGAGTTCGTTGTTAAAGCTTCAGTTACCAGGTGAGTGGAACAACCCCTTAAACTTTAAAGTAAAGGAATAAATGAATGAATCATAAAGCATTGCCCATGCATCATTATGCTATGCAATATTAGGTTGTATGCATTAGAATTCATGAATATGTTGCATTGCATACTTTGTTGTTGATGTGGATGAATGTTGAATGATCCATTAGCCCTTGTATGTCATGATAGCCTATGTGAGTCCAGGTGTGCCTGCTACGGCTCTACGCCCCTGGCACTATGACTGATTATGAAAGTCCGGGTGTGCCTGCTACGGCTCTACGCCCCCGGCATGTATAAGTAAGAAAGATAGGGGCTAAATGGTGACAAGTTCATCCTTGTTGTGAAATGTTTGTGTTATGGCGCATACATGAAAGCATGAATAAGAAAAAGTTAAATAATAATAATAATAATAAAATGAATAATAATATACCTAAAAATGGAGGAATTAAAACAAATGTTTTTTTAGTTTCTGCTCACTGGGCTCTAGTAGCTCACCCCACTCCCTTTATCCCCAGAGTTGCAGGTACAGGATAGGTCAAGAAGTCGGCTAGAATGAAGTCAAGCCTTGTATGTTGTAATAGATAGTAGTGGACATGAACATGATGTAATGAGTATTTATGATCATGTAATGTAATGATGATGATGATTGAGGATTAGTATGTGCTTGACCCTATGTTTATGGTTATCCCCTTGGCACATGATCTATAGAAATGTTTTTATGATGTATTTGATAGTCCAAGCTTATCGAATGATGAAATACCCCATTGGAGCATTTGATGAGGACTCCAGTGGTGGTTATGTTATTAGATGTGCACATGTTCAGGTTAAGCTTGGAAAAAGAAAGAAAAAGTTTACAGCTTTATGTATGTTGATCATGTATGGGATATTACAGGTTACAGGAGGTATGCTTGGCTTGCTACGGGTCCCGGCGGCCTTAAGCCGATCTGGATTCTAGCGCCGGTAACGGGTCGGATTTCCGGGTCGTTACAGAGTGGTATCAGAGCCCTAGGTTCATATGGTCGGACCTAGAGTGTCGGGCTCATAGATGTTCTAGAAAGTCAAGCACACTAGGAAAATCATGTCCACTAGGATAGGATGTAGAGTCCTGATATGCCATGATGATATGCATGTGCATAAATGCTATGATATGATGCTATGTATGTGATGAGGGTTCATGTGTTTTCACATGAACCATGTGATGCTAATGATTGCTTATGCTATGTGTTGTTTTTCAGAGGATAGAATGAGAGGAACTCGTCGATCTGCACGATTGACTGGAGTGCCACCTCAGGACGAGGGCGCTGATGCCCGTCCTTCAGCTTTGCCTAGGGCAATGTCCAGTAGGTCCAACAGAGACAGAGTAGCTAGAGACCCTAGGAGGTCTTTGGATCTGGGAAGAAGCGGATCAGTAAGAGGAACAGTACAGGGAGGAATGTCTGAGGATATGGAAGTAGATCAGAGGAGGGATGGCAATCTTGGTGTGAGCATGCCGGAGGAGGGCATGGGAGAATCAGAAGGAGGCACTCAGGCCTCGAGTTATGTCCAGCCACATCACTACCCACCCTATTCACACCATCCAGGGTATTCGATGGGAGGTACATCGGATTACCCCAGTTTTAGCCCTTATCCTCCACATATGCCATACCCACCTTACTACTCTCAGTACCCCATGTACCCACCTCCACCTCCCTATACCAGTACAGCAAACCCTACCCCAGGGGATGTTGCACCACCACCACCACCAGTACCTACTGTCCCGGAAACACAAGTACCCAAACCTACCTCATCTGGAGGGAGCAAGGTCAAGATGACCGATTACATGAAGTTGGGTGCTCCTCAGTACAGAGCAGGTGATGACCCATTTGAGTATCTGAGCAGGGTCAAGACTATTACAGATGAGATAGGGGCTGATGACAGCAGAGCCATTCAGATGGCTGGGTTCACACTAGAGTGCAAGAAGGCACGTAGTTGGTTTAAGAACTATGTGAACCCGAGAGCGGACAGTATGTCCTGGGAGGAGTTCGCAAATGAGTTTGCAGGATGGGCTTTCCCTGAGAGCTCTAGAGAGCAGAAGATGATAGAATTCGAGCAGTTGAGGCAGACTGATCAGATGAGTGTGGAGGAGTACACAGACAGGTTCCTGGAGTTGTTGCCATATGCTGGGCTGAATTTGGACACAGATCAAAAGAAGTCAAGTAGATATATTATGAGGCTGCACTCCAGGTATTCCTCTTTGGTACAGTCAGCAGAGAGGGAGAGTTTCCATGCCATAGTGGATATGGCTAGGAGAATGGAAGCTAGTGTTATCGTTGAGGGGAAGGTAAAACAGTCAGTGGCACAGTCTTCTGGTTCCAAGACCCCAGGTGGGGAAAGGTTAGACTCTTCTTCTCTGAATACAGCAGTTGCAGGAAATAAGAAGTGGGACAGAGGCCA